>NC_092520.1:212803507-213103507 GCF_037038585.1 Patagioenas fasciata
TACTTCTTTATTTTACCTCCAGCATCTCAACTGGAATTACCTCAGGCTGCTGCTGAACCAGCTCTGACCTCTGCTGCAGATGTTTTTGGGGCATGGTGGCTGGTGGTGGAGTCCTGGCTGATCAGCGTGAGCCATAAAGCCTGGTCTGCTTCTCCCTCCAGCCAGCAACGTGACGGGGTGGGAAGGGGGAGGTTGTTTCAGCCTGTTATAGCAAATTTACTCCATGATTTATAGGGAGAGAAAATCCATTTTGAATTTAAAGCTGCTATTTGCTCCTTTCAGTGTGCATGTGTCTGTATGTGTATAAAATATACATATATAATATAAGCCCTTACAAAAAAATAAAACATAATAAAAAGGGGAGGGGGAAGGGTGTTTGCAAGCCTTGCAGGCACAAAGTGCTGGAAATGTGCAGCAAGCTTTATAATTACCATAGCATTTCCAGTGCATTTGGCGACAAAAGCTCTGAATTGAATTGCTTAGAATCCCTCTCTGTCTCCCTGTGACTCCTCCTTGCATCACAAAGCTCGGAAGCACCATTTGAAGTTCCAAAAGGAACATTTTTATGAATGAGATAATCAGTGATGACTAATCGGCCCTGTGCCCCTCCGTGTAATCCATCCACCTCCAGCGGAGGGGACAAAGCCACGTCCAGCTAATCCTCTTGGGTCATGCCTTGAAGTGTGTCACATGTGCCCTATGGCAGGAGAGGAAGCGGGAAGGATTATGCTGTCAAGAGCAGCTCTTACATCAACCAGGATCTCGTTATGCATAATTCCAGGTAATGAACTCCAGGGGTGAGGCCATAGAGCAGAGAGCCATTTGGCACACTCGAATCTCTCTGCTGATGGTATAGCGGTGATCCTATTGAACAGCAATGCAGAAACCACACAGGAAAGCACCCTCTGCCCTGTGCCCTGCAGATGGGACAGCACTGATGGTACAGCTCACCCATGAGACTGAGGTCTCCTCCATCACTTGACAAAAGGTCTTAACCATGACTTTATACACTGGTTAGGAAGGGAAATCACTTTCTAATCCATAAATAGTACCAGGCTGCTACACTAAGAATCACAAGATCATAGAACAATTTTGATTGGAAGAGACCCTCAAGATCACTGAGTCCATCCATTAACCCAACACTGGCACTAACCCGTGTCCCTAAGAACCTCATCTCTGCGTCTGTTCAACCCCTCCAGGGATGGTGACTCTACCACTGCCCTGTTCCAATGCTTGACAACCATTTCTGGAAATAAATTTTTCCTAATATCCAATCTAAATCTCCCTTGGTGCAACTTGAGGCCATTTCCTTTCGTCCTGGTGCTTGTTCCTGGGGAGCAGAGCCCGACCCCCCTGGCTCCAAGCTCCTTTCAGGCAGTTCAGAGATCAGAAGGTCTCCCCTCAGCTCCTGTTCTCCAGCTGAACCCCCCAGGTCCCTCAGCCGCTCCCATCACACTTGTGCTCCAGCCCCTCACCAGCTCCGTTCCCTTCTCTCAACTCGTTCCAGCACCTCAAGGCCTTTCTTGGCACGAGGGGCCCAAAACTGACCCCAGGATTTAAGGTGCGAGCTGCAGGACCAGGGGGAAGGAAAAACAGGATGGTTGAGGCTGTAGCCTTGTGCTCACAGTATCTGAGGGGAGGGAGAGGAGCTGTGCAGGGGTCTGGGCTGCTCATGTATTTCTCATACAGAGTCACTGGATCAAAGAAACAAGCAAAACCTGGGAGCAATCTCAGCAGCTCCTAAATCCCCCATTTCCTCATCGCTATGAAAGAAGCACATCTTGTGTGGGGAAAGGTGAAAGGGAGCATGTGTGTGAATGTGCATGAATGCATACCTGTGGTTGGCAATAAGCATGTTTCTGACCCAGTGGGTCACCCCATATCATCTGCAGGAGTAAACTTGCTGGTAAAAACAGACTGGGATCTTCTTCGCTGAAGCAAACACCCAGGAGCAGTGAACATCCATTCTTGGGGTCTAAACTGGCTCTGCTGTCAACAGATTACACCTCAATTAAAAAGGCAAAAGGCCTCGTTCCACTTTCTCCAAAATCCACCCCAGGAAAGAGAAGCAGTTCCTGTCACCCTGCAGTAAAAGCAACCCAGCCAAACATCTTTGGAGAGCCCTGCTCCTTCCAGATGGAGGAATCTCTCTCTCACTGACATGTTTGCATCCATACGCGCTTATTCCTGCTCTGTGACTCTCCAAAGGGAGCCATCACTCTCTTAAAAATGCTCTCCTGCAGTCAGCGGTGATGGGCAATGTAATAATACCTTTTATTGGGTCAATACATCAGCTGGAAAACAGAAGCTATTCCTTTCTTCAGGTGATGGCCAAAGAATGACCTATGTGAGTGTGCAGGCCGGTATATTATAGCTGTTAGGCTGGACTGATAGGCAGGATGGTATATTTACCTCTCTTCGTTTGTCTCTTGGTGCTTTATTGCATTTCCTGTTTTGTGAGCAGCCTTAATAAAACATCTTTCTGAAGGGCTCTCCGCTGCGTAGTAAATATCCTCCCTCATCCGCCAACTTAGATAGGGATCAATCAAATCACAGGAGGCCCCTTGGGATACCAGGGTGCATCATTCAAGGTTAGGGACCGGACAGGCAGGTGACAGCAGAAGGATGGCAATGTTTCTGCTAGGAATTAGCCTCCTCATTGCTTGCCAAAAAAATAAAAAATGGGAATGGGAGAGTCCTCTAAAGATGGGAAAGGCTTCATCTCTCATCCTCAGCAGGGTTTCTTTAAACAGCCTGGAGGAAAACAGGCATCCCAGAAATCAGCCGTCTGGGTGGCTTGGTATGAAGAGCTGTAGCACAGCAGAAATGCTTTGGGCTCTCCCACCAGTAGACATGAAGATCTAACCACACATTCAAGGCCATTGGAACCTTCCTGTTGAGAGACAGGTCAGGACCAGGGCGCAACAACCTTCGTGGGTAAGGCTTAATGGTGGCTTCTTTGCTTCATGCTGCTTGGGGATCACATGAAATGTCGTTTCTAGCCAAAAAGCCAAAGAATAGAACCAGCTTGGTGGGTGCAGGAGGTTTCTGGTGTGAATCCAGCCCAGCTCTGCTCAGTTCCAGACCAGGTGACAAAGCTTCTCCCCAGCATGGAAAGAGTTTCATTAATGATAAAGCCTTGACAACAAGGTTTCATTGCTGCCTGTGCTTCCCAACTTTGCAAGCATCTCTCAAATTAACTCTTTAGTACCTTCCAGAAAGCAAAGAGAGGAATCTAAAAGATTAATTCATTGCTCTATTATTAACACATTAAAATGTCAATATTTGCCTTCGGTGGCATGCAGTGCCAGATGGGAGCGTGGAAGCTCTCATGTAAGGAAGCTGCAACCATAAGTAACGATGACCTTTTAATTGGTCCATTATGAGGTCGGAGCTCGGACACCACATTGGGAGAGTTCACTAAGCAGTTAATCCACCTTGCAGAGTCCGGATCTTTGGAGAGGATGTGAGTGGTGTGTTTGTTGTATAAGCTGCATTTGAGAGTCATTAAAGGGTTGGGTTTTTTTCAGGAAGAGTCACGTTTTAACAGCATTAGCTCTCATCTCCATCAGGCAAGCCCTTGTGAATTATCCTTGACTGAAGCTGCAGCTATAGATTTCATCTTATAGTTTCCTATGTATAATAAACGACAGCTCTCAGACATCCTAGAAGAAGGCTTCTAATGGCAACTGGCATGCGGGAGCAGACGATACATTCAGACTCGGGAATGAATTAAACCCGAGCTCTCTGCAGCCGGCTCCTCTCCAGCTGGACGGAGGACAAGAGGCTGCGTGCTGGGTAGCGCATTTGCAGGTTACATTTCATAATTTGGCTCCTTGCACACTGACTGATGACAGGCACGGTCTGCAAGTGTCCATCCAGCAAACACTCCCACCTGTAGCTGTTGTGGATGGCGTAGCTGGCTCTTTGGCCAGTTAGTCCACACTTCTCCATCACTGCATCTGCGAACAAGCTGAGCTGTTGTAGAATCATGGAGTAGTTTGGTTTAGAAGGGACATTCAAAGGTCTTCTAGTCCCACCCATGCCCATCTTCACCCAGCTCAGGTTGCTCAGAGCCACGTCCAGCCTGGCCTGGGATGTCTCCAGAGATGGGGCATCCACCACTGCTCTGGCCAACCTGGCCCCGTGTTTTACCACCTTCTGTTCCTCTGCTGTTGCCAACCCTGCAAAAAGGCTTGTCCTAAGGTTGGGGGTGTCACCATTTAGTTACAGAAATCCCTGATCAGAAAGTAATTTGCCAGAGTCTGTCCTCTAACACGGAGTTCACAGCCTCATACAGAATGAGACAACGATCGATTCAGAAGGATGTGGGATTAGGTCGGGGAAGGAGATGAAGCTTCAGGAGTGAAAGGAAGGCAGAGTGCCTGTTCTCCTGTCCTGCACAGAGGCAATGGTTATCAGGGGAGAAATAAGAAGGGCCATTCATTAATACATATACGGTTTAAGGCTCTTTAGTGGTTAAAAGCTAGTTAAGCCCAGGCAGGCAACAAATGCTAAAGTCTGAGGGCATGATTTGGAGATCCAGGTCATTCTCTGTGTGTTGAGTAAAGGGCTCCAAATGGTGATGAGGGGCTCAAAAAGCTGCACTGCTGCAGGCAGTCCCACAGACTGGTAAATCTGGTGTCCAAGGAACCTCACAAAGCCCTTTATGGAGGTAGCACAGCAAGAAGGTGAAAAACACATTGTGAAGGCCAGCAAGCAGTGCTTCACTAGTGCATGGGCTAACTAAAGAGATGCTATGGAGAGAGAACCTGAGTTAAATCTCAAGGCCAACATAGTTGATTCTGCTTCCTTCCCCTGTCTGCCCTCACTAGCTTTCCCTCTGGAGGATCTACATGGGGCTTCTGTCCCTTTCATATGCCAAAAAATGATTATACTAACTGCTATATGTATACTAAAACCTTCTCTTGGTCAGAAGGACAATCCTGAGCATCTCCACAAAGACCCCCAGTCACCAAGGAAGGTTGAGTGTGGATGGTTGTGCTGGACGAGCAAGGACAATTAAACCACAGAGTTCCTCCATGAGGTTTCAACACAGCAAAGCCCTCTAAGCCCTCTCCTGAAAATAATGGGAATCACACTGTAGAGATCTACAGGGATGAAAACTCAGGTTGTGGAGGTGAGTGGCCAGTGGGATGTCCACATTGCTCAGGGAGTGGAAGGTTATACTGACAGACAGGGCTGGAAGGGAGGTTTGAGAGGCTCATTGTGGGATATGCTGCCTGGTCCATAGAGCCGTAACTTGGCCCGTCTCCACCCGTTCATCCATTCATGTTCCTGTCTCTCCAAGTTTCTTTTCGCCAAAGCAGCTAATGATCATGCCGCCACGACCTCCCACCCCAGACCTCATCTATATGGCGAAACCAACTTTCATGCTCAGCAGCAGCCCAGATTAGCGCCTTGTGAACAGAAACATCTTTGTGTCCAACCACTGACCTTTGACTTGGCTCCTGATCTCATTGGATTTGATGTGGCCGGCTAATGTCTCATAGCTCGCCGGGAGGAAGAAGAGCAGCGGGGAGGCAGCACGCAACTGGGAGCTGAGCCAAGCAGGGGTCTATTCTTGGGTCCATCACACACTTCCTCCCCAGCCCGCGACAAAATGACTTTTTCTGTCTATTCGTGGGTTGCACAGGGTCATACCCTGCTGTGGTGGGCATCTGCTGGAAGTGCCCGTAGCAGTAGGAGGATCAAAGGGTGGAGGATGCAGTTTGGCTGGAGTCTATTTTGATGTGCTTGAGCCTAATATCCAATTCTGGACTTCCCAGCATTTCAGACGGCCAGGGACTGGGCGGAAATTGAAGAACTGTGCAGTTTTATTGCCGTACCTTCACTATCTCCACACCACAGCTCTCCACAGCACAGCCTCCTCTGCTTCCTCACAGTTTAAATCCATACCCCACATCTGCACCTTCCTCCTCCTCTCTTGATCCTGCACACCTGTTGAAGATGTCCCTGCTCATTCAAGGAGGGGTTGGACCTTGAAAGGTCCCTTCCAACCCAAACCATTCTGTGATTCTATGATTCGCCCAATCCTACTGTAAAAGACTGGAAAAAGGTGTTAACTTGCATTATGCACGAAAAGAAGGTCACATTTAATACACCCAAGCTTCAGTCAGACAATGACAGGAGACCTATGGATCTCTTAGTCTGTTCTAGCACTAGACAGAGCCTCTTGAGCAGGAAGAGCAGGGGAGGTTTAGATTGGGTATTAGGAAAAAATTCTTCCCAGAGAGGATTGTCAGGCATTGGAACCACCTGCCAAAGGGCAGTGGTGGAGTCACCATCCCCAGAGGGGTTTAAAACACATGTAGGTGAGGTTCTTCAGGACATGGTTTGGTGACAGTGTTGGGTTAATTGTTGGACTCGATGATCTTAAATGTCTTTTCCAACCAAAATGGTTCTATGATTCCCAGCTGGGGTGGATGTGCTATCCCCCAGGCTGGATGTAGGCAATGGTCTCACTCCATTCTCAAGCCCAAAAAGGTCAATGCCTAAATTATTAGAACTCATTTAAAGGTCCAGATACAAGATTAATTTGACTGACGAAGGACTAATTGGTTTCAGGACTAATTAAGTACATATACTTGGCTTTGCTTAATCAGTAAAATTTCCAATGGCATTAAAATGTCTAAGAATACAAATCTCCAGAGATTTAAAGCAAATAGTTAAAATCAACTTAGATCCAATTATCATATAAATCACTAATGACCTGGGTAAATTAGAAGCTCTTTGGCTCAGCCTCTAGGGAAGAATCAACCTGATAAAAATGAACATGCTACCTGGATTAATACACAGACTCGGGGGACTTCATTGCAAATATTCCAAAAGGACTTTTGCAGTGACATTGTCATTCATCGCAGAATGCCAATATTTCAAAATAAATAGTTTTCAGAGGAAGGGTTTATTGAAACTTTCAGCAGGAACTTTCATATATTTGTGTTCAGAATCCAAAGCTGTATTCACTCAAGAATAGCCATTTATCCATTTCTGGGCACATTCCTGCTGAATACTTTAGCTGGAGGGCAATTAGTTATTTCCAGTCCTGTCTTCCTACTCTCTTCTTTTCATCTTGCTCATGGTCACAGTCTGATATTCCATTTATAAAAAGAAAAGAAAAAAAAAAAATAAAATCGGCAATTAAAAACTTTTGGTTTGGTCTAATGAAAAAGAACTTGGAAATGTTTGTGATATGCCCCAAGATACTCGGATCTAGTTTCCTAAATTAACCGATCAAATGAAAGCGGTGTTAGACAAAGAGCACCAGGTATCTTCCTTGAGCAATTTCAGTTATCAATGGAACTACTGGAGTTTTGATTTCCAAATCAGAGCGAAATTTCTGAGCACCAAAGCATTATGGAGCCTGAAGCCACTGGATGGATATAAAACATCAGACAGCAAACACAGAGGGAACACCTGTAATAGTAATATATTTTCACCCACACATGTTTTTAAGTGCAGGCTACAGATGGTTCCCAAAAGAATTAATCTCTGCCACCTACCTAGGCTGTCTCATCTTGACCTGTTTATTTTGCCAGCACAAACTCCTTTAAACTGAAAACCTGTAGGTTTAAATTTGATATAAGAAAGAAATTCTTCATCATGAGGGTGGTGAGAGCCTGGCACAGGCTGCCCAGAGAAGCTGTGGGTGTCCCATCGCTGGAAGTGTTCAAGGTCAGGTTGGATGGGGCTTTGAGCAACCTGGTCTGTTGGAAGGTGCCCCTGCCCATGTCAGGGCATTGGAACTCGATGATCTTTATGGTTCCTTCCAACCCAAACCATTCTGTGATTCTATGATTCATGGGAATCCTGGACCACAATGTGAAATAAAATAAATATCATAGTTTTTATATATACAGTGATTACAAATCCTAGAGTTTACATCTGACAAACAGCAAGAGATATTAGGAAGTTCTGCCAAGAAATGAGCTTTCAAAGCCTTCATCTCCTGACCCCAGACTTTAGCCAGAAAATGCTCACAATCAGGATCCCTCCCATTCCAGATCACTTGCTTTGCTGTATGATTTCCTAACGACCCACCAAAGAGTTAATCTGAGTGTAATTAGGCATGAATGGGATAAAGAATGAACAGCAAATATGTCACCCATAGTGGAATAAAGCGATTAAAGAAATGATCTTGGACCTTTGGCTGTGCCTTATGGAACAACAGAAAAAATAATATTGAGTTACACCAACCACCCCAAAAACCTCCATGAAATTAAACCTGTAGTCCCCCTACCATGAGTGACAGTTACAAAAGCTACCTCCGAAAAGCTCTGTTTGTATGTATGTTTTTTGGCTGTGCCCATTTATCCTGAGCTTTTGCTCTCATATCAAAGCACAATCTCAGGGATCTGCAGGAGGCTGGATTTTGTTTTACCCATTGAACAGCGGTGAGAGTCACATTAAAGTGGATGGTCAAATGGAGCACTGTGGGTTACAAAAGGGGTTTGCTGTGTCAGAAAACCCTCCCAAAAGGCATGTCAACTTGACCAGGGGACCTCTTTTTTAAAGAAAGGTGAACATTCAAGCCACACAGGGTGATTTCTCGTTGACCAAAGAACCCTTGTGAGACCCAGATGAAAGGCACGAAAGAAATCCATATCGACCTCCCTGATTTTTCTCTACATCTTTGCCCTTCCTACCACTCCTTTCTGTTATTTTGCTTTGATATGTGCCCAGGAAGTCTCTGTGTGCTTAAAAAACTTGGGTACCCAGGCAAGCAATAAATATCTTCAGCCGTTTCCTGGTGTAGAGCACTTCAGTACTTGAGATGTGTGCTGGTACTTCTCGTTTGTTTGCTTTAAAAGAAAAAAAAAAGGCTTTATAAATAGACAAAGTAGAAAACAAAGAAAATCCACATTCCTCGTGGCTCGCCCTCTTATTCCTCAGGAATCCCTAAAACTCTAAAATATGGACTAAGCCTCAGCAGCTCGTGATCCTTCCTTTCCTCCCATGTCATTAGGAGGATCATTAGAGGTCAGAGTGCGGTCCTTGATGATAAAACAGCTCACAAAAATATAAGTCTGTGGCTAAAGAAAACACTGATTGAGGCAGTCGCTTAAGCTCTTGTTGCTGAAAATACCCAGAAGTGCTGAACTATTGTAGATGTAGGGGTGCAGCAGACATCGGGGTGGACGTACAGGTGCATGGGAGAGAAGGAGAGGCTGAGCTGCAGAGCAGCGGTGGGATGAACTCCAGCCTCTGCACCAATTTTGCTGCTTTTTCCATCCTAAAAGGAAACCCAGGAAAAAATTCAGCATGTCAGGTCCCTGCAAAGCCAAAGTCAGCATTTTGTTTTATCAAGCCCTGGCCTGAGTGCAGGCTGAGCTGTGAGAAATGATCACGGCCACCGTCACAGTGTTGTGATTATGATTTAAAATGCAACGTATTGATGTGATAATGGGAAATATCGCACCAGTAGTGCTCGCTCACCCACCACTTGCAGCCCACATGGGGGAATAAAGACAGCTACCATCACCCAAAATGTCACAGTATCACAGTATCACAGTATGTTTGGGATTGGAAGGGACCTCAAAAGATCATCCAGTCCAATCCCCCTGCTGGAGCAGGAACGCCTTGGTGAGGTCGCACAGGAAGGTGTCCAGGCGGGCTTTGAATGTCTCCAGGGAAGGAGACTCCACAACCTCCCTGGGTAGCCTGTTCCAGTGCTCTGTTACCCTCACTGAGAAGAAGTTCTTTCTCAAATTTAAGTGGAACCTCTTGAATTTGAGAAAGAACTTCTTCTCAGTGAGGGTCCTCAGGGCCAGGAGGAGAAACGTTGGCTAAAGTGGGATTGGAAAGATGCAAGTTCAAGGCTTATCAAGAGCAGATCTCATTCCAGTTGGCAAGAGGATGAGTTTGCCCCCAGAATAAGAGATCTGTTCTGATCCTCCAGCTCACTATCAGCATCCTGGACAAAGTGATGAGGATAGACACAATCAGGTCCTCACCGAGGGTACAATGGACACGCATCAACACCAAGGCAAGTCAGGGAGTGGAGCATCAACCCCTCCATCCTCAGCACTCTCCCAGATAAGGTTGGGGCTGGTGGTGCTTCAAAAGGCTAAGAAAAAAAATCAACCAAGGCTGCAATGCATGGCCTGAAAGTACAATTTCCTCCTGGCCGCTGTGATTAGATGAGATCCTGATGCATGAGCATTGATTACCCTGATGTTACTCCAGATGACCTACATGCTTTTAACAGTTGTTTTCTACTTTCTTATTCTGTGCCAGCACTGCGTTACATTACGAAAGTATTCAACCTCATTTTATATTCATTTATGGCCATTAGCTCACTGTGCAGTGCTGCATACAGGCACCATGCACTGAGCTTGCCCACCCAGATATTCATCACATTAGGCAGCGCAGGACGACTTAAAGCCAGACTAAGCCAGTCCACGTCCACTCAGTTTGGCCCTGAGTCTGAATTTTTAAGATAAATATCTTCATATCTTTGCAACCACCAAGTCAGCTGCATGCAGTTCGAGGGGGATATGCAGGTTTTACACCTCAGGGTGGAAAACCACATCCTTCCCCATGTGTCATGTCACATTTGGCCTGGAAAAATTGCTTTTCTCTAGGGAATCAAGGATTCATCTGTAGCCAGGTCATGAGATAAAATATAGGTCAGATCTTGTTCCCCCACAGGGTTCTGGGATTTTTTTATTTTTGTTTTTTTTCTCTTTGTGCTGGAAAATCCCTCCATTGTATCCCAGGAAGCTGAACCTGGGATTTCCCTGCATGTACTGCAGGACGAGCATCCATTGGCACACCTGCCTGTGGCTGAGAGTTCACCTGGGCTGCTTGTCCCCAGACCTGTAACACTTAGCACAGAGAGGCTGGGATTTGTTTTGCCAGCCTAAAATCCACCTGGAAAAAACACAACATTACTAGGGGTGGGGGGATGGTTGTGGCCAGGGCAGCTCAGTATCCAGATATTTGCTGGAGTTTCACTGGAATCAGTGGGATCCTGAGCCACCAGAGTTGAGAGAAGGGAACGGAGCTGGTGAGGGGCTGGAGCACAAGTGTGATGGGAGCGGCTGAGGGACCTGGGGGGTTCAGCTGGAGAACAGGAGCTGAGGGGAGACCTTCTGATCTCTGAACTGCCTGAAAGGAGCTTGGAGCCGGGGGGTCGGGCTCTGCTCCCCAGGAACAAGCGCCAGGAGCAGAGGAAACGGCCTCAAGTTGCACCAGGGGAGGTTGAGGTTGGATGTGGGGAACAATTTCTTCCCCCCAAAGGGCTGTGGGGCATTGGAACAGGCTGCCCAGGGCAGTGCTGGAGTCACCATCCATGGAGGGGTTGAACAGACCTGAGATGAGGTTCTTAGGGACATGGGGCAGTGCCAATGCTGGGTTAACAGTTGGAGTCGCTGATCTTGAGGGTCTCTTCCAACCAAAGTGATTCTATGATTCTATCCCTGTCTCCTGTGTGGAGGGTAAATGTTGGCAAACAAGGATTTGCCTGTTGCTAAGCTACATGGGGCTCATCACAGCGAATGCAGGGTTGTGCAGTCTTGAGTCCCTAATCTGTGGGTGGGGAAACGAGGATCCCTAATCCATGCGGTGAAGAAAGAAGGGTCCCTAATCCATGGGGTAAGAAAAGGGGGGTGCCTGCAAGCGAGTGAACCCCAGGACAGGCTGCCCACAGCACAGTCAAGGTTGCAAATCCCTGGTGCTGCACCATGATGCTGGGGCTTAAAAGACAGAGTTAGTCTGGGGATGGGCAGCATGAGAAAGCAGGGGAGGAGGCTTGAGGATGTGTCTTTTAAGATGAGGAGGGCTTTAAAGAGCTTAGCCCCTTGCTGCAAAAACAAAATCAAATGCTGTTATGTAATGCCCAACCCTTCTAAAGCTAAACAAGGCACAACCATTGAATTAAAAAAAAAAGGAAAGAAGGAAAGAACTTATTCTGGATAATGTCTCAAATGTCAAAGTATTTCACCTTAAAATTCAAACAAACAAACAAACAAAAAACCAACCCCATAACCACAAAAAACACCCAACTAACCAAACACGCACATACACCAGAAAAACTCACAACAACAAACAAGAGCAACAACGACAAAAATCAATATTTCAAGTGAAGCACATAAAAGCCACAGCCCGAAAAGGGCCAACGTGCACTACAGCTGAGTTGGGACCCTTCGCCTCCCACCCTCACCAGTGTCTCCTCAGTGGTTGTGGCTCGGTGCCCATCGATGTTGGGCAGACCCCCTGGCGCTTTGCCTGCAAGTCTTGACTATTTACTTTTCCACCACTGCTACTTAAAGAATAAAGCTTAATCAATACTCGCAATAAGACTTCCTAGATGGTAGGAAAGAAAGAGACAGCTCAAAATTATCATTATAACGGGAGGATTGACTTCCTCCACTAACTCGGCCCTGAGAGCCTCGGACTTCAGGTCACAAATCTGACCTTTTGTTTAGCTCAGCCTTGCCAGCATGGACATGTGTGTCCCCCCAGGTCACATCGCCCATCCTGCAGACCCCTTCCAAGCATTAGAGCACAAACCAAGGCAAACAGTCCCAAGATGTTGCCAGCTTCAGCCTGAGATGGTCCTACATCACCCCCGTGCCTCACATCATTTGTTTTCCTGGAAACTGGTGGTGTTAGTGTTACACAAAACCATCTCTAGGTAGGTGCCTTCAAGACCAGGGCTTGGACTGTCCTGTGGCCAAGAGGTGTCGTATTAGCCTGACTGGGGAAGGTTTATCTTAGTGCCTCCAAACAGGGGATTTTTTGGGGTATTTCTCATTGGAGATCCTTTCCATGTTTCAGGCTTTTACAGCAAGTGTTTTCTGTCTCCAGAGCAACGCTGCTACATTAGCACAGATCACATAGAGCCCTGGTGTATCACCATGGGGGAAGGAGAACCATCTTCCCTGGATAACGGGGGTCCTGGCTCTTCTGCTATGGCCACCAACGCTGGGAGCAATTAGTGCCTCTGTACAAAACTCTCTCATCTAAATCCAGAGTGAATAGCACTAGCAAGGGGTCTCCAGGCTTTTGTGGACAGATGAGTGATGGTATCTGAACAGCACTCACTGAGTTTGATGAGAACTGGTGCTGTGTGGTGGAGAGATGTCCAAGCACCAGCACACACACACACACACACACACACACACACACACACACACACACACACACACACACACACACACACACACACACACACACACGCTCCAGTGTGGCCACAGCCAGTTTTGTTTCTCAATATGTTTTTTTCAACACAGCATCACTAGTTTGGGATGGGGTGAAATCTGCTCCTGCCGGTCTGCGGGTGCTATGAGGACTACCCAGGAGACCTTGTCCTATGACATTTCTGTGCCCCTTTCTTGTATTACTGAGACAACAGCTGCTGGGGGCTGTTGAGAAATGTGTCAGGGCTGAATGTGGCATCTGCTTCATGTGCAACAGCTGCAGGAGGCAACAGTCACCTTAGCCCACTTAAGGACAGCATTGGGCAGGGATGTCCCAGGCTGGGCACGGGGTCTGAAGAGGTTGTGGGACACATAATGGACACTGTGGACATTCTAACAAAGGGAGAATTGACAGTAATTTCAGTCTCTGGACCAATGAAGTTGGGATTTTTTAGGTTAAAGTACCCACCTAATCAAGAAAGTCATTGGGACAGAAAAATAAAACAGCATCCAATGAGCACCAAGTGCTCCAGACTCTCCCTGTCCAGTTTCATTGTGAAAAGGGAAAATAAGTAAAACTAGTCTCATGGAAGAAAACTGCTGCATTCGTCAAAAAACAGTATCAGCAAGGAAGATGAGGATAGGCTTATTTGCCCAAGTAAGCTCCCACCCCAGTAGCTGGTACTTCCAGAACATCACCATCATCATCATTATTATTATTATTATTGTTATTACTACTACTATTACTATTACTGTTACTATTACTATTACTATTACTATTAATTACTATTACTATTACTATTACTATTACTGTTACTGTTACTGTTACTGTTACTGTTACTATTACTATTACTATTACTATTACTATTACTATTACTATTACTATTACTATTACTATTACTGGTACAAACACCAATGTTCACCCTACTGTTGTTCTGTGTTTAATGGAGATGGTGATAAACAGGGATCACAAGCCTCTAGCAACACAGCAGAACTTTACAGGGAAGAGATACATCTCTCCATATTCAGGTTGCAAAGGACTCATCTGAACACAGATGCTCCATCCATACACCTTCCATGAGAGATAAGCACTCCTGGACCCCCAGATGATGAGCTGTGCTCAGCAGCCAGCACAGTGAGCAAAGGGTTTGTTTTCATGTCATGTTTTTGCCCCTGTTTTGTAAGTCTGCGGTGAAGTGTTCCCAGCAGCAGATTCAGACCCACCACCGTCTGGAAGAAGCCCGGCCACAAGCCGGTGAAGAAGCAGCCAAGTCGAAATGAAGACAAAGCACTTGGAGGTTTTGATGGATGACGAGCGGAGCTGCCTTCAGTCTGAGCCGCTCATACAATATACAAACAAAGACACAAATCAATGCAAAGTGTTTGAACTCCAGAAAGAAAGAAAAAATCAACACATCTGTCACACTCAGACACATGTCCATTTCAGTCACAAGACTGGCAGTGCTTTTTATAATGGCAGCAGCTGGATTTGCCCCTGTATTGGGCACTGATGAGGTCACATCTTGAATCCTGGGTCAGTTTTGGACCACTCAAGATAAGAAAGATCTTGAGGTGCTGGAGCGAGTGGAGAGAAGGGAACGGAGCTGGTGAGGGGCTGGAGCACAAGTGTGATGGGAGCGGCTGAGGGACCTGGGGGGTTCAGCTGGAGAACAGGAGCTGAGGGGAGACCTTCTGATCTCTGAACTGCCTGAAAGGAGCTTGGAGCCAGGGGGGGTCAGGCTCTGCTCCCCAGGAACAAGCGCCAGGAGCAGAGGAAACGGCCTCAAGTTGCGCCAGGGGAGGTTGAGGTTGGATGTGGGGAACAATTTCTTCCCCAAAGGGCTGTGGGGCATTGGAACAGGCTGCCCAGGGCAGTGCTGGAGTCACCATCCATGGAGGGGTTAAAAGACATGTAGATGAGGTTCTTAGGGACATGGTTTGGAGGTGGACTTGCTGGTGTTTGTATTACAGTTGGACTCGATGATCCTGAGGTTCTTTTTCAATAAAAGTGATCCTATGATTCTAATACAAATTGGGATGTATGTGTAACAGGACACAAGGTCCCTCTCCCTTCCCTAAGAGGCAAACACTTCCCAGTTGCCTCCAGCATCATCACTGGGTCGCACAGAGTCTCCCAATGAACTTTAAATGAACGGTTTTAGTCCCACTTTAAGAAAAGGACACTGAGGGGATAAGTAGTACCCCATGGCTGAACTTTGAGAAGGAAAACTAGAAAAAGAAATGGAAAGAACACTACAGAAAAAGATAAAAAGCAAAAGATTACACCAAAATCTGCCTGACTGAAGCTCTGCTCTCAGCTGCTGCGTGGGTTCTTGTCTGTGATCAGTCAGGCATCCCCAGCCTCCACGTATTCCCTTATAGATGGGGATGGAGAGCAGGTACCAAGCTTGCCCGTAGACAACCAGGTATCCTTGCTTTCATTTTACCTCTGATGTGGTACAGAAGAGACTCTCAGGGACCTTCTGCCCATCTCTCTGTGTCACCGCTTTATTAAGGAGCCAGACTGTGCTGAAGTGCATGTGTGACTATTAAGGCAACAGTCTAAGGTTTATTAAGCTCTGTTTAACATTGATTCTTTTTTCCAGTCCTTCTGTTCAGTGATTAGCATCCTTTGGTTTTTTTTCTTTCTGAGCATACAAATTAAGCATTAGCTGGATTTGACAGAGGCTGATGTTCAGTTTTACCTGACAACGGGCACTTCTGCAATACTGAGGGAGGTATTTGTCTTCTCCCCAGCCTAGCTGTCTGAAACACAAGGGTGTTTTACAGCCTGCCAGTTCATCCATGCTTTGCCATCCTCTCCTTGCTGCAAATTCACAAATAATCCATCCTAAGAAACAACTGTTGCGCCAGTTTATTAAGTTTATTAGGACCACGGCTATCAGACAGTTCTAAGAAATTCAAAGTGCTTAAGTACAAAGTCTAAATTTATAAGAAATAGATTTGAGGAGGTACTTAACCCTGTAAAACATCTCCCTGTGCACTGATGCACGAGTCCCCTAATGAGACTTTCCCACCTTTCAGACATCTTGAAGAGCACTTGTTTTGGGCTGTCTGCACACTGCGGTGGCTAATTTAAGTCACTCATATTTTTGTCATGGTTTCAACCTGTCTTTGCCTGGAATAATGCAGAAGTGCACATTTGGATTTGGGTGATGCTGTGGAAAAAGGCACTTGGACCAGCCTCCACCTCCCCAGTTTAGCTGCTTCGAATCTTGGCCAGAAACATCAAAGCAGAGATCCACTGAAATCAGTAAGAAACTGGCTCCTGAGCATCCTCAGGGCTCACCAGAGTCTCATGAGGAGACCAGGAGGAGCCTGGAGTTGAACTCAGATTTAAAACCACAAATTCACTTCTAATCCCACAGCTCTTTCAGGTCATTCCCAAGCTCATGAGGAACAGAGGAGCTCCTCAAATGCCTGACAGATCCAGTGAAGGACAAAACCTGAAGTTAGCCCCATGGGCACTCCCGTGTTCTTCATGAAGACCAGGACACACATTACGGGGAGCACTGGTTACCTGTTACCACCATCAACAGTTCATGCACGTCAGAGCCATTTGAAGTCATAACTCAGCACATGTCACAACCAGGACCAGGTTATTTCAAGTCCTTCCTGTCCTTCTGCTCTGCTGCTTGGTGGGGAACCCATCACTGATTCACCTCAAACTCCAAGCAACTGCAAGGACCTGGATCAGCAGCAATCAAATGGCATCAATGACCATTTAAGTTGTTTCTTTTAGCAGGATGGTGGGAACCAGGGAGAGTATCTGTAAAAAGAAATAGGAAGATGGGTTGTCTTACTCATCTACCTGTCTATCCAGAGTGCTTTGAGACCCATCAATTAATACTTAGCACTTTGGCAACAGGGTAGAGGTTCAAAGTGTTGTGTAAACATTAACTAATTAATCCCTATGAGGAAGGGGAGACTTATCTCCCCCATCTCCAGGTTGGAGATGTTCAGAGCACTTGGGGAGAGGAGGAGACAAATGGGTTTGAAACCACATTGACAAGTTGTGAGTCTCTTCTTGACGATGCTTCTTCCTGACCATGGAGGAGTTGCATTCATTTCCCTTCCCCTGCAAGCAAAAGGAATAAATCATTCTTTTTCCTAAACAGGGCCAAGAACAGAGACAGAATCTCCATCAGAGATTGCAGCTCTTCTTCTGGACTGCTTCTCCAAGACCACAGAGACCCATGTCCTGATGGGAGGTCATCCATCTGTGTTGGGACCAACTCAAGCAATTCCCCTTTATATCCATTTTATGGCAAGGCCTAGGGGGCTTAGTGCAGGATTTTTAAACTAGTGCTGATATGAAAACAGAAGGTTTGGAAGATTATTTCTTCAGGGACATTTCTAGGACTGTAAACTCTTGGACACAGGGAGCGTGTTTGGTGCCAGTCCATGTGGTGTTAACCACAAAGGCGTGACCAGAGATGCTTCAATGATCACAAATAATTCCCCTTTAATGGGCAAAATTAAGAGTTTGTTCAGTGGCCAAACATCTGTCAGAAAAGGGTGAGGTAGAGTTCATCTGGTCCCAGCTTAGAGAAAGATGTGACATCCCCTCTGGACCTATCCAGAAGCACACAGTGTCTTGTCCAAAGAATCCAAAGCCTTTTCTGCAATCTTTTGCTTACCATCCTCCCAAATCAAGGGACCTCCATGTCCAGCTTGGGCTGACAGTGCTGCGTCCTCTGCAGAAAATGTACCTATGCCCCAAACACTATAAATTAACACCTGGCAGCTCTAGATGGAAAGAAGCAGCTATTTCGTTATTTACCAGACTTTGAAATTGCAGGAAGCACTGAAATATGTAAAACGGTCCTTTAATTTCATGTCATTCTCACACAAACATGCAGCCAAAGCAGCATCTCTCCCATCATGCCCACCCTTATTAGCTAATATTCCTTTTCCATCAACACAGAGCCAATTAGGAAAGAGATGGAAACCAGTGCACACCAGCTACCAGGGTCTGCTGCCTCAAAACTCATGGACCTGTTGGAAAGGGGCCAGAGGAGGCCACCAAGATGATCAGAAGGATGGAACAGCTTTCCTACAAGGACAGGTTGAGAGAGTTTGGGTTGTTCAGACTGGAGAAGAGAAGCTCTGGGGAGACCTTATTGCAGCCTTTCTGGACTTAAAAGTGGCCGCTAAGAAAGATGGGGACAGATTTTTGAGCAGGGCCTGTTGTGATAGGACAGGGGTGATGGTTTTAAACTAAAGGAGGGAGATTCAGGCTGGACATGAGGAAGAAATTTCTTACAGTGAGGGTGGCGAGACCCTGTCCCAGGTTGGCCAGAGAGGTGGTGGATGAACCATCCCTGGAGACATCCCAGGCCAGGCTGGACGGGGCTCTGAGCAACCTGAGCTGGTGAAGATGTCCCTGCTCATGGCAGGGGGGGCACTGGATGAGCTTTGAAGGTCCCTTCCAACCCAAACTATCCTGTAATTCTATAAAACTCTCCCTAAGCATCCCACGCTGCACACCCACCCCAAAATCTAAGTCCCGACCCCCCAGTCACAATAACGTCACCCTTCCTTTGTTCTGTACCTTCAGTATAGGAGACCCCAATATCACATTTTATATATTTATCTTAAATTCTGAAATCCTTTTCGCCCCCCCCAGAATGTTCAGGAAATGACTAGAATAAGCATTTGCCTTTTTAATAAGAGCACACAGGAGGATTCACTGCTGGGGAGAGCCCAGCGGCTGTGAACAATGTGTCCTTAGGTCAATCCAAACCCTATTGACATTCACTACCGCCGTCCTGACAGGAGCAGATGTACAAAGCTACATCTATTATAGCAAACTAGACAAGGTCAGGGCACGGGATCCAACTCCAGCACACAATTACACATACTTTTAAGCTACTGGCGGGCTATCTGTCACAGTCAGACCACGATGAGCAAGCTCCCAGACAGTGGCCAGACCTTGGAGGTCTATGTAGGCCAAATGACCCTTCCTAGAACACAGACGGGGTTTGGTCACCCTGTTTTGGAGAAAAAGAAAATTTAAGCATGAGGACACAGCTATGCCACACTGTGTCAGAACCAAATAGCCCTGGGCTCTTCTGCAACCTCTGCTTTGAAAATGCCTTCCTTGCTTGGACCAAGGAATCGCCAAGGGTGGAAGTCATGTAACTGCATTTATAACAAAGAGAGAAGATGGAAGAGAGATTTGAAAGAGGAATTCTGCCTTCTGCACAGACAGCAGACACCCAGGCTGTGCATCACGAGTTCTAGTAGCTAAGAGCATGGCCCCTCGAGTGCCATCCTACAGCTCTGACCAGAGATCAGCTGGTGGTTGAGGAGAAAGCCGTGCTCACCATCAGGATGTTAGGAAAAGGTTCTTCACCCAGAGGGTGCTGGGCACTGAACAGGCTCCCAGGGAGGTGTCACAGCCCCAATCTGACAGTGTTCAAGAAGAGACTGGACAACGTCCTCAGACACACGGTGTGAACTGTGGGGTGTCCTGTGCAGGGACAGGAGCTGGACTCCATGATCCTCGTGGGTCCCTTCCAACTCAGGACATTGTGTGATTCTGGTTTGGAAGAGCTTTAACAAATCCCTCTCACCTGTTCCTGTGCACACCAAGCCAACACTTTGCTGTCTTCAGTGCCTGATGTGTTTTTACTTACAATTTACAGTCTCTTTGTAGTGTTAGGAAGAACGACAAGGCCTCTTCATGGACTGGAGTAGCAGAGAGCATTGCTGCTGTGATGGGTTGTGTGGGATGCGGACATGCAAAGGCTGGAGAAAGGTGAACACTCAGTGTGAAGAGTTCAGTGTGACACGTGTCTGTGTTCGGTGACCGTTCTCCATGTCACCAAACATCCCGCTGAACCAAAGGGTGATATAACACGCAGCCACATACCTGCCTCTGACAGTCACCTCGTTGCATCTTTGTCAAGCGCAGGACTGAGAAACCCTCTGTGGGCTGCATTTGCCTGTGGGACATGCACAACATGCAAAAGGACAAGAAGGAGCAATGGGGAGACCACATTTGGACAAATTTCTTTATGGAAAGGACTGTCGGGCATTGGAACAGGCTGCCCAGGGCAGTGGTGGAGTCACCATCCCTGGAGGGTTGAACAGACACATAGATGAGGTTCTCAGGGACGTGGGGCAGTGCCAGTGTTGGGTTAATGGTTGGACTCAATGATCTTGAGTGTCTCTTCCAACCAAAATGATTCTATGATTCTATGACAGAAAGCAAGGGCGTGAAGGTGGCACAGGGGTGAAAAAAGAAAGGAAGGGAAATGGAAAGGAAAGCAGCAAGCAGGCGTGCAGGAGATTTTGTTGTAATCCCTTCCGGGAAAGCGAGGTGACAGGGGACCATGGGACATCCCTGTGGAGGAGAGTTGTGTGGCAGCCCTCATTGCGTGGTGGATGGGGCAGATGTGATGGTGGGGCATGTCTGTGGGGGATATCCTGGCTCTTGTATCTCCTCCTGACATTCAAACTGACCAGACTGGGGAAAAGAACATGCTGAGAGTTTTTCAATGCACTGCCTGTCGCCATGGAAACCCCTTCCCCAGCATCTCAGCTGCCCTAGGGGATGGCTCTGCACATCATTGGGTGGCCATAGAGCCCCAGGGGAGAACCACCCCATGGGGCAGAAGCAGCAGAGAAAGGGTGGAAACAGGACAAGATCAGGATGAGGCTTTGCACACCTCAGCCATGCGCATCTGTGAGTCCATCCCCACCTTAGCCCTGGCACTAAGCAGGAAGGCTGGGCAGCCTCTTAAGAGCCTACAAGGGCATTTTGGGAGGCAAGTGGTGGCAGCTGGGGATGCTGCCAACTGATAAAAGGTCAGAAGAAAAATCCCTTTGGTCACTTACTCTGGAGTTACCCATCATGGGGCATGTCCTCCTGGAGACAGGCAAGCAGGAGACCTGCTGGCTCAGGTCAGCCGGAGAAGGGGCGAGGATAAGGTGAGTACTGTAGTTGAAATATCCAGATTAAGTATCCTGCTTAGCAGTGAATCATGCACATCCACGTCAGCTGCTCTCATGCATCTGCCCACCACGGTGCCCTCCTGAGGGCAGCTGGTCTCTTCTGCCCACCCAACACTCGAGCCAACACTGACCTGAGCACTGACAAAAATCCCAAACCCCAAGGCTGTTCAGAGAGAGCAGTAAAACTCCCCTTCTTCTGTCTCCCAGGAAGGTGGGGAAGGATGGACCTGTGGTCCAGATCCCATCTCCACCATCTCAAATGGCTGATATAAGTCCTTGCAGGATGGGGTCTGCAGGGACAGGACTCTTGGGACAGAGTCACAGAATCACAGAATGGACTGGGTTGGAAAAGACCTCAGAGACCATCAAGTCCAACCCTTGGTCCAACTCCAGTCCATTGACCAGATCATGGCATTAAGGGCCATGTCCAATCTCAGCTTAAAAGCCTCTAGGGATGGCGAGTCCACCACAACACCCTTGTCTCCTGGAGGGGCTGAAGAAATGCTTGGAGGTGGTAAAACCCACCTTAAACTACACATATAGTTTTCAGGTTGATATTCTGCAGTCCTCAGGGGAAACCGAGCCCACACTTGAGCAGGATTCACATTTTGTAGGTGTTTGTCTTCCCAACATGTTTCAGGGTTTTTTTGTTTGTTTTGTTCTGCAGAGTATTTATTGTGTGTTTGCTGCTGTGTTTTAACAAACCGCAAGAAATATGTAAACAGCAAATGATCAAAGCAATATATCTTTTATATCTAAAAGCAGGCAAGCCAGATGGAGTTAATTAATGAAGATGTTTAGCAAGACTCAAGTTTCGCTCATATGCAAACAGGTTGTTCCCAGAAGCATCAATCTAATCCAATAAACAATTTGTGGGGGAGTGAGAAATACTGCTTTGTTCCTTCCTTTCCATTACAAAGAGCTGAGCAAAACTTTTGTTGTTGCTATTTAATCCTGGCGAGAGATTTTGAATTAACAGCACCAAAAGGTAATTGTCTGCCTGCATTGGAAACATCCTCGTCTGCATGTCTTGATCTTGTTGCTTAAGGCAAAAGAGTAGTCGAGTATCCAAAAGCAAATTCAATGCTCAGCCTCTTTTCTCAGACTGCCAACAAGGGAGCTAATTATGGCCAACAGTAACGATGTGGACATCACTGCACACCAGACTGCATCCAGCCAAGAATCCTGATCTCCATCGGATGATAGTTCAGGATGCTATGTATGTCAGACTTTATTTTATTCTACAAGATATTACCAGACATAAACCGTTATAATGCCCCAAGTGACAACCCGTTCAATCACTCTGTACTGTGATCCAGCCTATAACTCAGATTTACAGGTCAGCTTTATGCCACAGATTAGCAATCGATTATCTGGCACGGGTTGAAGCAGCCTGTGGTGCCAAACCCTGCTCAGTCGGCAAGAAAAGAGGAGCCAGCAGCCTCCTCCAGAACAGTCTGTGGACCCATATGTGGGTGTACGCAATTCCCAGGGGTCACTGTGTTGCAGTCCCACCAGCATCTACCACAGAGAGAAGAGTGGGGTGCCCGAGTTGTCTGGAGAAGAAGGAGCAAAGCAGAGCAACAGATGTGGCTCCGTTGGTGTTTCAATCGCCTTCATAAGGGGGCACTGGGGCCAAAATGGTGATTCAAGTCTTATTAAATGCATCAAATGTACCATTTCTCACATTTGAAACAAAAAGAGGAGAATGGCTCCAGCTTCCTCTGGGGAGGGTCATGATGCCCATAAGTCTCTGCTGGTCTGTGCCTGTCCCAGCAGCTCTGGATCAGAGGTGGTTCTCATGGGGAAGCTATGAATTCAGTCCCTGGAACGCTTGCAAAGAATCACAGAACAGTTTGGGTTGAAGGGACCTCCAAAGCTCCCCCAGTGCCACCCCTGCCATGAGCAGGGACATCTTCAGCAGCTCAGGTTGCTCAGAGCCCCATCCAGCCTGGCCTGGGATGTCTCCAGGGATGGTTCATCCACCACCTCTCTGGCCAACCTGGGCCAGGCTCTCACCACCCTCAGGGACAACAATTTCTTCCTCATGAGGTGGCTACAACTCCAATTGCCACATGTGGCAGCAGGAGAAGGCATCAGTACCTCAGGGTTGCTGAAGAGCCCCAGGCCAGCTCTTGTGGCAATGTGACCTTTCAGCTTGTGTGGCTTGTACCTCCCCTTCTTTCCCTTGTCACACTGAACACGAAGATGTCTGAAGTCTGCCTGTTGCATGGGGTGGAGAGGTGTGATTTGGTTTTCTCAAAGCCTGGCTGAATAAATGTAGGTAGCACTTCACACAGCAGAGTCTGGAAAGCTCCCTCAAGTGGGCATCTTCTGCTGGCCTCAGGAGCTACTGAGGGTCCGTTCACCTTGAGGGACCAGAGAGCTGAAGAGCTGGTTACAGTCCTCACCACTCCCTTCCTAGCAATTGTGACCAGACCCTCTTTGGAGATGGCCATACAGGGTTGTCACTGCAAAATACATACAAGCTCACTAAATTCTCCCTTTCTCCCACCTCTTTTTCCACCAAAAAGTGTGTGATGAATTGAGAGAAGCCATTGTCCAGCCACTGACCATTCCTGCTCCATCATCCCACAGTTGGAAACTTTCCTGCTTCGAGACACATTGAACTTGGTCCTAGTGTAGCTACTAATGTGGCAGAAGACCCAAAGGATTCTTTATCCAGGAGAAACCCTCTTATTTGGTGCTTATCCTTGTAATGGTTATTATAAACCTGTTTGTTTTGAGGAAAGATAGTTCAGTAACGCCAAGGTGTCACCATCTCTCAGCTGCTGTGGTCACATCAGGCTTTTGAGAGACATCAGACACAGAGAGATAAATCCAGGAAATTAAAACAACACGAGAACTTCATTTGATGGTTTTACCACTCCCTCTTATTACTTACAGCTTGGAGCCCTTGGATCAATGTTGCTTCTTTCTCCAACTCCTCCTCCATCCTAAACACACACTTTGAAGGAGTTTGAATACTCCTCTTCCAGCCAGCAAGTCATTTATCTCTACATCTCTCCAGACCCTGAGCTCAGAAAAAAAAACACGTAAGGATGCACAGCAACAGATTTCAGGCTTTCTCTGCATAAAAACAAAGAAATATAAATTTTCCCTTTGTGAGGACCTGGTTTGTTTTTCCGCATGGGATGGAAAATAGCGAACAAGAAAGAGGGCTTAAGGAGAGATGGGTACATATGTGCATGCTCATGCATGTGTGTTGCTTTGATGAACAAACCAGCCATCCTCAACCTTCAGACACCGTGAAGCTTCAGATTCAAAATGGCATGAGATTTGCCCATTATCCTCATGCCTACCATGGCAAGGAGAGACCAAAATTGGTTTAGAAACCACTTATATCCTGTCTGTGCTGCAGAGCAGATATCTCCCCAGCTTCCTCGAGCTACAGCAAGCTTTCAAACCAAATGGATCAATAATAGCTTTTAAAAATTATCATAAAGAAATGAAAGGCTCGGCATTGCACATCCATTTAGGTAGCTGTAACTACAACAAATTAACGTGAAACTAAAGCCAGTCCCAAATGAAGGCACAACTCCAATACAATGGAGCCTGAAACAGCCTTTATGATGTAAATTTATATGAGGTACCAGTGAGTTTTGTGTTTCATTCTGTAGCATTTTACTTTCGGTTGGCTTCTTTCCGAGTCTATTTCAATGGGAGATTTCCTAGACGTGGAGACAAAGACGCTGTCGGTCACGTTTCTATTTACTCTTGCTGAGGATGCTGGTGGTCACCTGAAACTACAGACTTTTTAGGTTTTTAGACTTTACAGGTCTATTTAACAGAGGTGAGTGTGTTCAGAGGTTGGGTTGGAAATCTTTCTGCTCTGACTTCCCAGCCTGGGGACCACGGTCCCTGTTGGGAGTGTGTGGCATGACCCAGATGGGGTTCAATGGGCTTTTTGGTTCCTAAACAGGCATTTTTTTGGCCTTGCTAAAACAACACACCCAACCGAAGGATGACACGGGGACAGAGAAAGCACAAGGACTCCATCCCAGGTTTTCCAGGCTTACTCCATCCCCATTTGCTGTAACCCCCATGATAAGATATTCCCCCTGTACTTGGCACCGGTGAGGCCGCACCTTGAATCTTGTATTCGGTTTTGGGCCCCTCATGACAAGAAAGACACTTCTTGTCCCTTCTGGCCCTCCAAGAATGGTGTTACTGCTGCTTCTGGAATAGCTTTTGCCATCGGGTGGGATTCACCTCAGGTCCCTACCTGAGAGAAGATCATCCAGGCTCCCTCCAAGATCAATGGGAAGAGGGAGCACATTCAGAAGCAGTTCATACAAACCCAGTAGCTGAAGCACCCTCAGGAAAAAGCACCCTTTTTCATCAACAAGAAAGAGAGAGAGACACGTTCTATTGAACTAAGAACTCGTAGATAAGGGAGTCTTAGATATACAACATCGCCAAGATGAGCCCCCATCTTGGATAAGGGATCAGACCAGACCCTGCAAACGCATCTCTTCACATAGCAAAAGCGTGGCAAGTTGTAAGGTGGGAAAACATAATGGTTTATAGTGGTCTTTTTAAGTTGTGAAGCAAAAAATAAGCAAGTCAAGTTTAGGGACACATTTCTAGGATGTGACTCCCTCCTCCTCATGTCCACACGCCTCTTCCCCTCTCTGCCTTTGCAAACGCCTTCAGGAGTGTCAGAAACCTTAGTACAAACCAAAAGGTCCTGGGCAACGAGGACACAGGGCTGGGAGAGCCCTTGGACAGGGTGGCTGAGACCAGCAGAGCTTGTAATTACATACTTGGCTAACGAGCTTCGATCTCCGGAGTGTGTTGGAGTTATCCCTTGGCTGTGGCTCTAAAGGCAGAGCACAAAAATGGTATTTTCTGAGAAGGCTGAGAATGAAGAACTCTTTCCCCTCAAAAACTGCTCATCTATAGCATCCTGCAGTAACATCGAGGCCATTTTGGTCTTTTTTGCAGAATCACAAACACTCTGCAGGGATGGGGGACACTTCAGCATCCCAGAGAGGCACCAAGGAGCTGGAGACTGCAGGTCCACACATCACCACATTCCTACTTTTTTCTAGGATGAGAACACAAAAAAGAATCTTGATTTTATTCCTTTTCCTCCACAGAGTCCCTCAGCAAAGAGAAGAACATGAAATGAAAGCAGGTTAGAGAGAATTTCACTGGCAATATTTCATGCTGCTCCTAGTCCGTTCGTTCCTACTGAGTATTCCCAGCCTGAATATTGAGTAACCCAAGCTTCAAAACACACATGGAGGTGATGGATTGCTGCTGAATGCAGCCTGAAGTTTTAAGCCAACAATTACTTTTCTCCGAAGACTTTTTCCCCACCAGAAACTGGGGAGCAGAACACCTTGGAATTGTTTTTTATGAACAATTCTGTCTTCTGCATGGTAACTGGAATCTTTAAAGGATGCTGGGTTATGAATAGCTCTCATTACTGAGGGAAATAACGCCCAGTGCCACTTTTTTTGTGCCTATTCTATGTGCAGGGGATTAATCGCCACTTTTAAGGAGGATCAGAGATGAAATTATTAACCTCTGAGCAGAAAGCTGATTTGAAAATGAAGGAGCCCACTCAGAGTGTGTCTCAGAGCCCAGAGCCTTCTGCTTCCCCCTCCTCTCCTGCGGTGGGGAGGAAATGAGCCCCCCAGAGACAGCCGAGATGGACCTTTGTGAAATGAACGTCTCTGAAATCCCGTAAATCAACCGGTGAGTAACATCTGCCTGGGGAAGGGTTGGCTTAAGAAACAGAGGCAGAGTCAATGGGCCAAATTCAAAAGGGCACAAAGGGGCTGAAGGTGCCTCGAGGGGCAGAATATCAGTGTGGCACTTCTGTTTGTTTTTAAATTCACAGAATCACACAGAATCGCAGGATGTCAGGGGTTGGAAGGGACCTGGAAAGCTCATCCAGTGCAATCCCCCCATGGAGCAGGAACACCCAGCTGAGGTTCCACAGGAAGGTGTCCAGGCGGGTTTGAATGTCTGCAGAGAAGGAGACTCCACAACCTCCCTGGGCAGCCTGGGCCAGGCTCTGACACCCTCACCAGGAAGAAGTTTCTTCTCAGATTTAAGTGGAACCTCTTCTGTTCCGGTTTGTACCCATTGCCCCTTGTCCTATCATCGTTGGACATCAAAACTTGCCACATTGTACATGATGTACAAATCCCATCTCAACTGCATTATGTTATTTTTATACATTCTATATTAAATATAAAAGGTTGGTTCTGCTTGATGGGTTTTAACTTTCCACAGGTGACTTTTGGAGGACCCCCATGCCTGCCCTCAGCACCTTGTAGTCTTGAATAGGTGTGTCGCATTATTACAGGCTGAGATCCAAGGAAACAAAGTGAGTAGCACACAGAATCATGGGTTAGGTTGGAAAAGCCCCCCAAGATCATCAAATCCAACCGTTAACTCAGCACGGCCAAGTTCACCTCTAAACCTTGTCTCTAAGAATCTCATCTATGCGGCTTTTAAACACCTCCCGTAGGGAACTGGGGACAGTAATGACACTGAA
Organism: Patagioenas fasciata; assembly: GCF_037038585.1. Taxonomy (NCBI): domain Eukaryota; kingdom Metazoa; phylum Chordata; class Aves; order Columbiformes; family Columbidae; genus Patagioenas; species Patagioenas fasciata. The sequence continues at coordinate 212,831,189 of NC_092520.1, forward strand.
TACTTTCATATTTTTTATATTTTTAAATCAAGCTGGGGAAAGTGGCCAGTGTTTTACCCCCTTCCATTTCCACCAGGTTGCAGAATAGGGGCATGAAAAACCCAGTGATAATTAGAATAGAAACCAAATACCCTGATGCCTGAAAGATATGGACCTGCTGGAGAGGGGCCAGAGGAGTCACAGGAATGACCTGAGGCTGGAACAGCTCTGCTGGGAGGACAGGCTGAGAGAGTTGAGGTGTTCAGCTGGAGAAGAGAAGCTCTGGGGAGACTTAGTGCGGCCTTTCAGTGCTTAAAAGGGGTCGATAATAAAGGTGGGGACAGACTTTTGAGCAGGGTCTGTTGTGATAGGACAAGGGGTGATGGTTTTAAACTAAAAGAGGGGAGATTGAGGCCAGACATGAGGAAGAAATTGTTGTCCCTGAGGGTGGTGAGAGCCTGACCCAGGTTGGCCAGAGAGGTGGTGGATGAACCATCCCTGGAGACATCCCAGGCCAGGCTGGACGGGGCTCTGAGCAACCTGAGCTGGTGAAGATGTCCCTGCTCATGGCAGGGGTTGTAATGGATAAGCCTTGAAGGCCCCTTCCAACCCAAACCGTTCTATGATTCTGTGCCTCAGTGACCCCCATGGAGCACTTAGCATCCTTTGTGTGGATCAAAATCATTCAACTGCTTTGTTCCCCTCCTGGGGAAGCAAGGTGAGGCCCTTCTGGACTCCTTGCCTTGAGACCCACCATCTCAGCTCATGCATGGGGCCCCCTCAGGCCTGTGGGAACCTCAAACCCAACTGGACAGCATAAGGAAGACAACATGAAAGACCATAAGGTCTGAAAGTCTGACCCCAGGTAGCAGAAGGTGCAATACAGCAAATAGCGCTGCCTCTTGGGGGAACCCTGAGTCACCAGCGCTGCATTCACACGGGTTTATTCTGCTGTTCGGTTCCTTGGTAACAACAGACCAAGCTGCAGCAGCAGCAGCAATCAGCTTCACTCTAAACCCCCAAAAGTGCCACAACGTCAGATTAAAAAGCTTCCATTTAAAGAAAAAAAACCCAAACCACCACAACAACAACAAGGCGAGACTTGATAGTGATTCATAATGACGCTGTTTTACCGTCTCCCTAATGGGTGCACTCTCCATTCAAGGAAAATGTGCGGTGCGTCGAGTGAATGATTTTGCAAGGCTCCGTGCCACAAAGCAGCGCGCTCGGGTCGATGGGCAGATCCCAGAACACACGCGGCTTACGGTAAAATCATCAGCAGCCGCACATCACCCATCCTGAGAGCCTGAAGTGGATCTGCAGCCACCTCTCGCTTTACTGGAGGCTATTTAATATTCTCTCCGTGTTGACACTCTGCCTCTCCACCGCCTCCTCTCGTCTGCGCTTTCCCCCAAAACCTGCAAGGACAAATCATGCAGGCACAGGTTTGCTGTGGCATTCCCTCCGAGACGGTAAATCAAGACCAAAGAACAGGAGCTGGGAGATTTCTTTCCTCTTCAGTGCTAAAGAAAGAAGGAATTTGCCCCCTAAGTCACCGCGTTACCATCTATCTGCTCTGGCCCCCGCTCGTGTGTCCTGTGCTCAGCATTTCTCCAGCATCTCACATTAGTCCTAATAACAGCAACAGGATGGGCTTCTAAGGAGTAAAACCACAAATAGAGAGGCGCTCTGTTCCGTTTGCCTTTTCTGGGCTCCTGGAGCTGTATTTGGATCCTGTTCACAAACTTCCTCCCTGCAAAGCTGATTTTTCCAGGCAAGAGCAGAGATTTTAATTTGTCCGCCTGATTCCAGGATTATAGAATCGTATGAACAATTTTGGTTGGAAGAGACCTTCAAGATCAAGTCCAACCATTAACCCAACACTGGCACTAACCCATGTCCCTAAGAACCTCATCTACGTGTCTTTTAAACCCCTCCAGGGATGGTGACTCCAGCACTGCCCTGGGCAGCCTGTTCCAATGCCCAACAGCCCTTTGGGGAAGAAATTGTTCCCCACATCCAATCTAAACCTCCCCTGATGCAACTTGAGGCCGTTTCCTCAAGGAAACGACCTCAAGGTCCTCAAGAATCAGGAACCTTAAGCAAAAATAAAGAGATATGAGACCTTTCCCTACCCACAAGCAGTCGCTTGCTCTCAGACCTTACCCACCTCTGCAAGTACCTCCTTTATAAAACACCAGGCTCTGCTATTTAAAGGGAGCTACAGTGGAATATAGATTTCTTGTTTGCTTTCTTTCTGAGTCAGATTAGAAGACATTCAAGTTGACTTTGACCTTTTCAAAACAGCCCAAGTGTTAATAATATTGAAACAGAGGGGAAAAAAAACCCCTCACTACCTGACGTAAGAAATGGGAGAGATCCAGCAGATTCTTGTGCAGCCCAGCCAAAAATGTTCTTATCCATTAATGGGTCTTCACCACCTCATCTCCTCGCTTACCATTATACTTCTCCCACTAAACCCTTTGCAGACCCAAACAAAATCAAACAAACATCTGAGCACTTTTGCAAGGAGAAGACCTGCTTTAAGGAACGTGAGAACAATCTCTTGGTATTTGGTTTCGCGCAGGAGTGGAGAAGTGGATTCCAACATTTGCCAGTTCCCTCCCAGCTCTGCTATTTCTATATGAGCACCAGATAAACGCAAAGAAGAGTTTGCTTAGCTTGCGGTTTACTTGGGAATTTGATCTGCTTCTTGCGGCTCCAATGCCATTTCCCAAACGAGCACTTGCCGTTCGATCTGTGCAGTCACCCTCGCTTGGGGACACCAGGGACAGCTGCTGTTCCTGTCACCCCATGGGATCTGCAAAGGAAGGAGGGACGGTTTTCCTGCACAGGGTGGTCAGAAAATAACTGTGGTTTCATATGACATCTCAACAGAAGAGCCCTCACCTCCAGTTGTCGATTTGCACCCCAAGCTGGTAGAAACACCTCCATCAAACCAGCAAGACAACCCATGGTGAGGGGATGTGGAGGATCTGGTACAAGGAGCGGTGGAACAACCCTCATCTCTCAGGGGCAACAATGACATGGGGACACCTCAAAATGGTTACCCAAAAAAGTGTCCCCAGCTCTCTTAACAAGATATAAAGTCTTTGTAACAAACACCACATCAGCACTGGGCTACCTGCTGCTTTAGGTCCTCCCCTGACTACAGCACAACTACTTCTGGATGTCACTAGAGGGTGGATCAAAAGTTTTTGGGCACGAGATCTCTGAAGGGACCTCTGGAGATCACCCAGTCCAACCCACCTGCTAACGCAGGGTCACCAGAGCAGATCACACAGGAAGGTGTCCAGGCGGGTTTGAATGTCTCAGAGAAGGAGACTCCACAACCTCTCTGGGCAGCCTGGGCCAGGCTCTGGCACCTCAAAGGAAAGAAGTTTCTCCTCATGCTCAGAAGGAACCTCCTGTGCTTCAGTCTGTGCCCGTTGCCCCTCATCCTGTCATTGGGCACCAGTGAACAGAGTCTAGTCCCACTGTCTTGACATCCACCCTAATCCTCTTGACGTCCACCCTTTCCAGGTTATTTTTCCTCCAAACCACCCCGTTCTCCGCAATACATCAGATGTTACCTCCCATACAGGAGGGCGAAGGGTTAACCTGACGGGGGTGGCTGCGGCACCGCAATTCAAGGTGCTCCCTCCAGCAGGAGGGCTGAGCGTTCTCTCCCCAGCAGTTATTGGCCTGAGAGAGAATCAAACTAATTACCTTAGTAATTACCAAACTAATTACCTCTCTAATTACCCAGCTCCTTTGTTCACATGGAACTGACTGGCTCAGTGCTCCATGGTCTCTGGGAACCTGCCTGGCTCTTTCGTAATGACCTGAAGATTCAGGTCCTCTTCACGCCATGGTCCTCTTCACACCACGTTTCTCCTCACACTGGGTTCAGGATGTTTCCCTCTTCCTCATGGAGGGGTAGATGCTGATCCTGGCTAGTGAACGCAATTTTGCATTGCAGTGACCATTTTCTGCCAGGCAGACCAAAGTACCTTTGCTATACGCAGGTTTCTCTGGTGAGAAGATCCTCACCACGCTGATGATCAAACCAGAGATGCACTTGCCTCCAGGCCCGGTTTGATGCTGCTCCCCACAATGAGAAGGGCAGATGAGAGCCAACAGGAAGGTGACTTGAGATGACAGATGTTCCCCCACAACACAGAGCTGAAAACAGCAGAATGGCCACCCAGCAAAACCCAATGTGAACATCGAGGTCAAGTCCCCACCCCAAAGGTACTCCCTGTTCATTTCCAGACCTCTACTTGAATCTTACCTTGGGCTCTCAAGGGTCTGGTAGTCACTCATCACTCTCCTGAACTTCTACGTGACTGGGTGCTCAGCCCTGAAACAGCCCTCTGCTCTTCAAACAAAAGTGATCGTTCTCAAAGCAGGAGGACAAATGGTTTATTAATGCTGATCACAACCTGCGGAGGATTTGGTGCGAAGAGATGTTAGAGCCTGAACCTTGAATCCTGGGGGCAGTTTTGGGCCCCTCACGCCAAGAAAGCCCTTGAGGTGCTGGAGTGAGTGGAGAGAAGGGAACAGAGCTGGTGAGGGGCTGGAGCACAAGTGTGATGGGAGCGGCTGAGGGACCTGGGGAGTTCAGCTGGAGAACAGGAGCTGAGGGGAGACCTTCTGATCTCTGAACTGCCTGAAAGGAGCTTGGAGCCAGGGGGGGTCGGGCTCTGCTCCCCAGGAACAAGCGCCAGGAGCAGAGGAAACGGCCTCAAGTTGCACCAGGGGAGGTTGAGGTTGGATGTGGGGAACGATTTGTTCCCCAAAGGGCTGTGGGGCATTGGAACAGGTTGCCCAGGGCAGTGCTGGAGTCACCATCCCTGGAGGGTTGAACAGATGCTGAGATGAGGTTCTCGGGGACACGGAGTAGTGACAGTGTTGGGTTGGACTTGATGATCTTGAGGATCTCTTCCAACCAGAACGATTCTATGATTCCATGAACACAAAAGGACCCTCATGGCTGTAAGACGGTAGCCCACCTTGCACATGCCCTCTTTCCCCTCTCTTGTGTCTTCAGCCAACTTACACCCACTACTTGATGAAATACTACAGGCTGCAGCGTGTCATTAACAGGCATGGGACAAACGCCTGGTGATTCCTGGGTCCTGTAAATGACATTAAGCACAGTGGGCAAATGACTTGGCACCCTTCAGTTTTCTGTCTCTGCTACTTGAGAAGCAAGGCTGTCTTGTTCTATCCCTGCGGGGTCTACTGCACTGAACAGCTGGTTTTGGTTATGGATCTCCAGACTCTCATAGAATAGAAAGGTGCATGTAAAGAAAACACTAGAAATAATCAGTTTGCCTTGCCCAAACCTGATCAGCCTTTGCAGCTGGAGGGAAGACCTTGTAACAGTTTGCAGAGAAGAATATTGTCTAGAATTTCTGAAATTTTGGAAAGGAAAATAAAAAAGGATAGAAAAGGGAAAGGCTCCCCCTGCTATCGCTTCTTTGGCTTGAGAGATGACGTGGAACACCATCAGATGGATTCCACCTGAAACTCCATTCCCCTCTTTAGATTCTCTCAGAAAAGGGCACAGGATTCTACAGAGAACAAAGCAGTGGCCGTCTGAGCTGTAACATTTATCCCAACCCACAGCCACTTCCATATTTAAGCTAATTCCAAATATCTGCTTTAAACTGTAATGCAGAAACATCCCAATAGGTGAAAAAACCCCACACACGACTCCTGAGGAAAAGTCCGGTATTTGAAAGAGTCTAACGCTGCTAAATTACATGAGAGCAGGATGGCGCTGATTATTTGGACACCGTTGAAAGACCTGTGATTTGTTCCACCGACAGCGAACAATGAAAAGCTTTGATTTAGCTGTTAAAACACTGCTTTTGCATTTAAAACCCTATGTAAAATTGCCCTTCGGTTCCAGCTGATCAGAGCTGGTGAATGACCAACAGGAACACCTGGAATTATTCTCTACTGTGGGTAGAGTGTCATGCTAACAGCTGGACTCGGTGATGTTGCAAGTCTTTTCCAACCTAAAGGATTCTATACCTATATATACCATCCCATGAGAATATCATCTCTAGCATCCCTTCTGAGATCAGGATCCATTAAGCTGAGTTTAAACCCTCAGTTTGGCAGTGAGTAATCTTAGAGAGATCTGGGTATTTCTGAGAAGGGTGGAGACCTCCCCACAGGTTTTGCATTGTAATAAAACAGAGAGAAAGATATGGAAATGCAACTATAAGGTAAGTTTTGGCTGGGAGAACATCGTCCAAACCAGACTAGACCCAGTACTTTTCCTCCTTCACCCCAGTACCATAAGCTGCAAACAATCATTTTGTTTGTGGGCTTCAGATCCTACGAACCTTGCTTTTTCTATTATTTAATATCATTAGTCCAGTTTCCAAACAAAAGACGGCAAATGTCTCTGTTTTATGCAGACCCACTGCTGATGTCCAGCATCACCTCTCTTTTCAATAGAAGTGTGTCCTGCTTGACGTCCGCACCAGCAAGCGGGAAGAAGGAAGAATCTAAAGACCGACGAGAGGAGCAGGATGCAGGAACGCAGGAGGAGGGGTGGCAAAGGCAGAAAAGGTGACAAACTGAAGCTCGTTCCAAAACAATGCTGCTCTATTTTAAAGTGAAAAGTCGTCCAGAGTGTGGACAACTTAAAACCCACACCCTGTTTGCTGCCATCAGCATCACCCCAGGTTCCAGCAACGCGCGCTCGAGATGATGCTGCTGATGATACAGAAGATGTTCAAAGAACACAACATCTCGACTGAAGCCCGAAACACGGTTGGAACAAAGCAAGCACGACTGAGTCCCATTGCTCAAGGCTGTCAGGACGGGAAACCGATAAACATTTGGCAATAACAGAGACCTTCCTTCCCGACACAGCTCTTCTTCTGATTTTACAGAATCATCTGGCCTTAAAAACGTCTGCTTTTCCTCTACGCTGCGTTTTGCTGCCAATTCGAAGTCTGGCAAGGGTGGATCTGCCAACTTCTTGGCTCTCTGTTACAAAAGAGAACATTAAAAAGGAGAATTTGTGAGTTAGCTGATCTGTAAACACTACAGCAAGTCACCATGTAAACATGGCGCTTATGTCCCTATTATTTCTGTCAAGCAGTTTACCTGGCACCTGATGTTGAACTTCAGGATCTTCCCCTCCTACTGATATCACAGTTGCTTCGCAGCTCAGCTTCTTTTTGCAGCATTAAAAAAACAATTCCTTAATTAAAAAGTACTCGCAAAGCATCTTGATAATTAGAATAGGAGAGTCACTGGCAATATTTTGAATATAAATGAGATCCACAGGTGCACTCGCAGTTGTACGGTAGGATGCAGTTCAAATGTAGCCAATTAGAGAAACAGAACAGGTAAATAAATAGCGGAAGGCTCTGGATACATTGCTCATCCGACACTTGTTATTGTGTAAAAACACCTTTATGCTAAGATCGCTTGGTAAGCTTAATGTTGCGGTTGTTATCTGAGCAAAAACAATTCAATGGAAGTAGTTGCATAAGGAGGGTTTGCAGTTTTGGGTGGATTGCCCTTTCATTCACACACACTTTCCAAGAAAGGAAGATCTCGTGGTGGATGAATCACGGCACTGTCACGTGGAAAAGGGTTCTATGTAAGTACCGCTCCTGAAATCAAAGTTGGTTATGCATAGAAGTCTGTGCCTTAAAAGCTGCAGCAATAAGAGCTGGAAAAACATGATTGGCACAGCAGAGGGAACATCACCCGCCTCTGAGAGGTGGAAAGAGAGACTGAAACCTCAATCTTGTGCATAAAATATATTTATTGTTGGTTGAGAGGCATGTTCGTCAGTACTTGATAACAGTGAGGAGCACAACAGGATCATTTAATGTAAATAAAGGCCATGTAACAACTTCAGTGTTGGATCATTAACATCATTCCAGCAGAAGGCCCGGAGAGAGACTTCATTAAGTTCCGTAATTCGTGAAATAAGTTAAAGTATGATTTATATCGTTTATATCATTAACACGAGCGACGAACGCGGGCTGTAGAATGAGGAGCAGCAGCTGCCTGACTCACAAAGTGCCGCCGCGTCCCGGCACACCAAGCGTTACAAACCTGCGCCTTCGACAGCGACAACTTTTTGAGGAGATTCTACAGTGAAATAGCAGCATTTGAAGGATATTTCCCCTTTCTAAGGTCAGTGAAAGGTTCTTTTCTTTTCCTTCCTTCAATCACCAATAAGTGGATTTTACTAAGACTGAACAGTATCTTCCGATGTGCGATTTCTGATGTAATAAGATATAGGTCTTGGCTTTTCAAATGGTCACACTGATTGAGCCGTGATGGCTGCTGCTCTCGAAATGGTTCTTCCAGTTCTTCTCCTTATTGGTCTGCCCTGTAAATGGGCTGTCATATCATTCTTGGGGGAAAAAATGCTCTTCTGCTGAAATTAGAGTTGATGGTCTTGTGCTTGATTTGGACGATGCCTTTATCCTCCTCTCCCAAGCATGTTCTGCTGAAAAAACAAGGTTGGGGGGCAGGGAAGAGAGAGGAAAAACACATATTTCAGTAACTCACGGTTATTCAAGTAAAGTCAGGCTACAGTTCCTCCCTAGGAAATGAATATTTTTTAAGGTAAAATATAGAAAAAGAAACATTGCCAATATGCACATCATCACAGAGACAAGACACAGAGGCAGAATGAAGGTATTTGAGCCATCTGGAATCCTGAAGACTTGCAGGAATGATTCCTTTTCATCCATCCTTATGCTGCCACAGGTCTAGTCATGATATGGCTATTATAGAAATTAAAATGTCTGGCCTTCCAAAAAGATAAATTGTGTTTCCAGCAATTACATACTCGAGGAAATATATCCTGAAGTCGTACAGCACTAAGTGTCTCCCCAGCCGACCTCCAGCCTGTCTTCTGAGTCATCATCGAAATCTCAGAAGTCTGAACACGTTGCACTGACCTTGTGCTTCATGGTGAGAGCCTGGGACAGGTTGGCCAGAGAGGTGGTGGATGAACCATCCCTGGAGACATCCCAGGCCAGGCTGGACGGGGCTCTGAGCAACCTGAGCTGGTCAAGATGCCCCTGCTCATGGCAGGGGTGGCACTGGGGGAGCTGGGAAGGTCCCTTCAACCCAAACCATTCCGTGATTCTATGATTCTATGAATATCTCCTGTGCTATCAGGCCACCAAGAGCTAAAAGTATAGATTTGTCAAGTAGTTCAAGAGTTATTTCTCCTGCCACACCACAGAGCTCTGCCATCAAGGTCCTGACTCTTCGGAGAGGTCCTGGCCTCTACCACAACAACACAGACTTGCAAGGACACTACGTAGGGCTCTACTAAGAACTTCCTACAGCATCATCTAGAAATAAAGTGTCTGTATAAATGGGCACATGTACAGATACTGTTTGTCTAGATCAGTAAGGAGAACAGAAAAGTGGGATCTAATAGGACAGTGACAGGTTAGGAAGTAAAAGCACACCAGAGGTCACTTATGTTCACTGGAGGACTAAGACATTGACCAACTTCTTGTCTTCCAAATGCAGCCAATGGGGAAGAAAGTAATTAAGAGTCTCCTGCTAAGAAATGGTAGGAAGGGATTTGATAATTGGGGGCTTATGGCAGGAGCAAGGCCAGATGTAAACCTTCAGATCTTACAGGACACCAAAAACAGCTGACTTGAGTATCCGAAGAATATCTGGTGACACAGGGCACATTGTCTTGTGGGTCCAGACTGCACCGTCAGAGCCACAGGGGTTGGGGAATTTCCAAATAAAGGGAATTAAAAAGGTGTTGTCATGTTTGCCTTCAAACAAATTCTCATGTTATTTCTAAATACAATGCAGTAAACTGTTCAACCAGATCGAGCAGCGTTTCTATGAGGATTAAGAGAAGCGCCAAGGGGCAGGACAGCGTGCATGGGAGAAGATGGTGAACGTCCTTGTGATCTCTGATATTCTCCAGGATCAAGTGCACGCTGACATAATAAAAGGAGTCCCTAGATGCTATAACAAAAGAAAGTAAGGGAAAATTATTTTAGTTAACAAAATCTCCAATCTTGGTTTGAAAATGTCCCCAGGGAGATTTCCATAAAACTGATGGGAGGTGCTTGAACTGGAAGACTCTTGATTTTCACTGGTATTATAAAACTTGCTTGAAGCCATCGCTGGGCTGAATATTAACTTTACATAAATTTAATACCGCATAAGTTAACGCAGGAAATTCCCCAAAGATCCGAGAAAAATCGTGTTACTTTTATTCAGTGTCCTAAGGAAAGAAACTGCAGGTATTTGTGCAGCACACGTGGATTTCTGCCCGCAAAATTACATCTTCAGAGAACTGGGAGATTTCCAGGCCTTGCTTTGGTTTTCTACATTTTGGGGGTTTTTTACTGCCCTTTACTGACCCTGCCATTTAATATCACCTAAGAAATGACTGTATTTCAAATGTTTTCCTTGTGGTTTTGTCACTACACCAATGTAGGTGTGAAGCGAACCTGGTTTGACTCTTCCATGATAAATTCCTTTCAGTCAACCTAATGCTAAATGGTGGCCACAAAAGACAATATCTTTTTATTGCGTTTCAGTTCAGTGTTTCCAGCTAGATTAATTTTACATATTTTTCTATTAGATCGGAGGATGGTTTCTAGCAACAATACTGAAGGATGAGGCTAAAATAATGGTCTTATTCTGACTAGGATGTGTGATAAAGGACCATTCCTATCCTACAGATTAAAATAATGGTTAGAGCACATTTTATAACCAGGCTGCTGTTGGTTTCATTCTTTGAAGCACGTTCGAATCCCACCTACCCGCGGAGACTTGAATCCCTCTGAAATTCAATGGTCTAGGGGGAAACTATTGCGTAGACTTCATTAAGCTACAGTCTGGTTGTGTTCCCGTATAGGAATTGGGACTCCCTGTAGCCCAAAGGAAGGAAAAACATAAAAATAACTTTCATAGGGTATTTTAACAACCACCGTGCCCATATCAGTGGATGGTGGACTAAGTGATAAAAACGCCGCTGGATGGTCCATATTAGTGACTGGTCCGGCTGGAGTTATTTCAGCAGTGGGAACACAAATACACACACAATCCTAACATCGTCCCCTTAATGGCTCCATTAAGGAGGGTTTTTTTCTCTCCGTTGCTATTAGAATAAAATGCAAACATTAATAATGGAGTTTAATTTATCTCGGTAGCTTCTCATGACTTTGGGAAAAGATTTGAAGTGGAGATACAACAATGTGTCAAAGTCCTTTGAATTAACAGCTCTCTGGGCCTTTCTAACAAGGGGAGAAAAGGACAGATAGAGACATGAGATTACAGACAGGATGAGAAATAAGGAGCACACAGAAGAGAGGGCGAGATAATTATAAGCAAGATAGGGAAGAAAGAAGAGTCAATAAATTCAATTTATGAAAAGCACAGAGTGTGCTCAGCCTGAGCACAAGTGCCCAGACTCACTGCCAGGAAATCGGATTAGTTCACTTATTTGCTTTTCAATATCTTGGTCTATTCCCTCCAGCAAATTTCCTTCTTTCTTCGCTTCTTGTAGCCGGCATCGGTTCACTTTTTCATTTCTGATTCCGCTATTTATCCCGCTCCTCTGTCTCCCAAACAAGCGCAACGCAGCGGGTAATTCTGCAGTATTTTATAGCAGCGTTTAGCAATTATTTCAAAGTAACTGTTTGCCTGGACTTCTGGGCAATCAGCGAGTAAAATGAAATAATTACAATTATGCCGCGACACATGGAGGATGAGCTACACAGGACTGATGTTCGTTATGAAAAACAATTGCTCCTGCTTGCAAATATTTCCATCATAAAAGGCTTCGCTTTCTCTGTTATCATAAGAGAAACCTCTCTGAATTCTCATCTTAAAGCACGTGCGAAAGAGAATAAGCAGCATTTAGGAAACACTTTTAACTACTTGACAGGCTTGGTTGAAGATCTTCAACAAAAAAAAAAAGGTGTTTAAAAGGGTTCAAAAACCTAATGCTCATTTTTATGCAATTTCCTTTTCCTGCACCTTTTGAACACGAATTAATTCGTCCTCATCACAGTCTTCTGAAGAAATTCCTATCAGATACAAACTTAAACACGGATAGGAAATTAATCTCAATTTCTTGGTTTTAAAAAGAATATAAAATTATAAATGCAGCAAACTAGTGTTCAGATGATGGAAACCACAGTGAAAATCGAGTTGACTACATAACAACCTAATATTATTCGCTGGCTTTTTTTCTGAAATGTCTCAAACCCACCCATGGTCCAGTAACTTCAGACTGGGTTTTGGAATACAAAAAATCACACTTCAGGAAAACTTAACTAATGAAAAAAATTGAAATTCAATTTAAATCTTAAAAAGTCCAGCTCAGAAGTTCATGGGGAACTGTACAGTTTACGAATGAGCAAAATTTCCTAGATCACCAAGTCCAACCTTTAACTAATATATTGACGAAGGATATATCGAAGGAAGCGATTTTGAAAGGGACAGGGTGATCTCACTGGCTTTTATTTTTCATCACATGGATCCTCTTTAAGGTTTTCAGTGATTGTAACGATGTTTAATGTCACAAAGTGATTTTAGAGCTGCCTTCAGCAATATTAGAGCAAGACCGCACCAGTGTAAATGCAAAAGAGTCACCAAGAATGATCGTAGACGCTACTGAATAGTAGACGTGCTTGCTGGGTCCCTGCTAACACATTGGAGCGTGCATCTTCACATGTTCAAATATTAACTCATAGATTTTAGCAGAAATAATGATCAACAGACTTATTTAAGCCATTTTTTGCATACGCTATAAGCACGTTTCCAGCTCACTTCTTTAAGAACACAACTGAGGTCAATATATGAATCTCTCTATATTGGAAAGATGTAAGCTTGTGGAAAAGAATAATATTTAGAAATCTGAGCTTCTTTTAACTGGAAAATATACATACCCTCTTTCCCTGAAAATAGGACCTACCCTGAAAATAAGCCCTAGTACGATTTTTCAGGATGCTCAAAATATAAGTTCTACTCCAAAAAGAAGCCCTACTTATAGTTCATTTAAAAAAAAGTCATTTTAAATAGTGTCCAGGCAGCTATGCATGTAAAACAGTAAGCATCTTTTGGAGCAAAAATTAATATAAGACCCTGTCTTATTTTTGGAGAAACAGTGTATTACTATCGTTTTCTTTTATGCTGCATTAATAAAGTATAAAGGTTTTAATTTACGCTAAGAACCCATACTCTAGGAAAGTGGATGAGGGCAAGACCATGTAAATGGCAATATTAGACTATGAGAGTACATAATATAAAAGAAATTGAGACGTCCAACTGATGAGCAATCTAGTTTGAGACATCTATTCATCCGTTATGACAAACAGTATCATGTAGTTTAATCCTTGTTTTACCGTTAAAACTGCAGATAACCAGGAAAGATCTGCAAACAGCGACAATACACTAAACTAGAACTTCCCAAGGGAAGAGATGGAAAATCTGGTGTTTAAATAAATCAAAAGTGGACTCCGCAGAGCTTGGGAGAGCACACAGGCTGGGAACTGCGCTGTAAGGAGGACTAATTGGATAATCCAAGTGTGTTCTTCATTCCGTTGTTAATTACAGTATCACAGTATGTTTGGGATTGGAAGGGACCTCTAAAGCTCATCCAGTGCAATCCCCCCATGGAGCAGGAACACCCAGCTGAGGTTCCACAGGAAGGTGTCCAGGCGGGTTTGAATGTCTGCAGAGAAGGAGACTCCACAACCTCCCTGGGCAGCCTGGGCCAGGCTCTGACACCCTCACCAGGAAGAAGTTTCTTCTCACATTTAAGTGGAACCTCCTGTGTTCCAGTTTGATCCCATTACCCCTTGTCCTATCACTGTTTGCCACCAAGAAGAGCCTGGCTCCATCCTCCTGACACTCACCCTTTCTATATCTGTAAACATGAATGAGGTCCCCCCTCAGTCTCCTCTTCTCCAGCTCCAGAGCCCCAGCTCCCTCAGCCTTTCCTCACACGGGAGATGCTCCACTCCCTTCAGCATCTTTGTTGCCCTGCGCTGGACTCTCTCCAGCAGTTCCCTGTCCTTCTGGAACTGAGGGGCCACAACTGGACACAATATTCCAGGTGTGGTCTCCCCAGGGCAGAGTAGAGGGGCAGGAGAACCTCTCTGACCTACTGACCACCCCCTTCTAACCCACCCCAGGTACCATTGGCCTTCCTGGCCACAAGGGCCCAGTGCTGGCTCATGGTCACCCTGTTGTCCACCAGGACCCTCAGGTCCCTTTCCCCTACACTGTTCTCTAATAGGTCATTCCCCAACTTACACTGGAACCTGGGGTTGCTCCTGCCCAGATGCAGGACTCTACACGATGCTTTCCCCTCACCTGTTTGGCGTGGTTAACGCAGTGCAGGTACTGGCTGGCCAGGGCAGAGCAGCTCAGCGTCTCCCGAGCGTGTTGCCGGTAACACTGGAGAATTTTCTCCTGCAGATCCGCGCAGATGGGATGAGACTCATATCGCCTAGGGAAAGAGAAAAAGGACCTTTTGGTTTCCTGCGACTGATTTATTTTTATAAAGAACTAATAGAAGTGAGGAGAAACACTTTAAAGTTATAAAGAAATGCTGGTTGTAGAGCTATTTAGGTTATTAAGTTGGTAACATCAGACGCAAACATCAAGGTGAGCTGCAGAACTTGGGCTATTAGGACAAGAAGTGTCCTCCTGATCCAGTGCCTTGGTTCCAGTGGACAAAGAATTTTAATACTCAAATTAATATGAGCACACATCTTTAATTGAAAATCCCAATAACGACGGAGCGCATCTGACCTCACCCACGTTAGAAAAGCAGCCACAGAACCACAGGAAAGCTTCAATGCTCTACAGTCCTATGACCATATCATCTTGCTACATATAATATTAAACATTGCTCCTGCTGACCTCAAGAATATAAAAACACATCAGCCAATTACACCACCGACTTGTGCGGATCTGATAACAGCCTCTATTTTTGCTGCATCCTCTTTCCCATCAACTCAATTCTAATCTTGACACCAGATGTGCAAATTATTTAGTTGTTTGTTTAAATTTTATCTCCTGTATGGCTTCATTACTGTTGCCACCTTTTTGCCCAAAGCAATACACATTTTGCCTTCGATGGAAGCCAAAGGAATGGAGGATTCTTTAGTCCATCTTGGAAAATCCAACTTCTTTTGGACAAAAATCTTGTCATTGGCACGAATGTATAAAACGTTACCCACACTGATAGCAACACAAAATTAAAATGGGAATAAAACGCTTTCTTATTTAAAAAGCAAAGGGGGCGGGCAAAGTGTTTCAGAGATGAAATATCTATTGAAATTTTAAGGTAACAGGACATATACTTTATAAGACTTTTTAAGGTACTCATTTCTATGATAGACAATCAAACCACAGTTAAGCACCTTTTCAGCCTGAAGATCAAATATTTCAATGCTCGAAAAAATAGAAAAACACATGAAAATTCAGAGACAACCATTTGCTTTATGTGTGCGAACTTAACACTTAATGCACCTTCCCATTTACCCCACTAGAAAAGCCCAACAGCGGCTGCTCTAACATCCATTCCAGCCTATATTATTTTTAGTTCAAATAAGGTTGTAAAAAAGAAGAAGAGACTCATCAGCCACAGTGTGCTCAGATGAATATTCCGTTCCTTGCTTTCTTTGCCAATCGTCCAAGGTAAAACTCTATTTAACTGAAGGAAAAACATGAAATGCGAAGCACAATTCTCTTCCTTAAGGGAACTGATGTCTTGGCAACCACTCAAGATGTAGTACCAAAAAAATGAATAAAAAAACCAAGTTACTTTGATGTTACAGTATATATTTTTATATAAAACACCCCTCTTACTCTTTCCATTCATTACCATACACCTGTGAAATGCCTAAAGCAGAATTTCAATGCGGTCCCAGGTGCTTACACACAGTGTGATGCAAAACTTCCACCTTCTGTAGAGTCTTACGGATGAGGATTTTCCCTTAATCCCCACTCTGCTGATATCAGCAAGCGCTTCAAAAGTGTGTTAAGCATCAAAATGTATGTCCATAAACCGCTATACGCCGCCTGATTATGGCAAGGTGTGTGTCGGGATGGAATACGAGAGGAAGCTCCATGTACGCTCTTTGTAGACCCAAGACTCACAGCGGCAATGATTTAGGTCCAACTAAACTAGAACTGGTTTTAAATGCCTGAAACGCTGGTCTGGGTTGATAAAGCAATACAATAAATGATGACTTAACAAAAAAAATAGGCACAGTAAACCTAGTTGTGCCTTTTATCATAACCGACTGTAAAGTGACTCCACAGAGTGTGTCTTCTAAGTGAAGAGCGAAGGAAATGGGCTGTTGTACATTTGCTTTATAAATTCTGTAAATAAATAAATTGAATAAATTCTGCACTGTGACCCACATTAAGGAGCTTTTTAGATTACTTTTTCTCCCTGAACCATGCCGTTAGGTTACATTATAGTTGGACTCGATGATCCTGAGGGTCTCTTCCAACCAAAATGATTCTATGACCAGTGACCATTAAAAGTCCATGTATATCTTACTTCAATGCATCCACGGCCTCTTTATGTTGAGATGTAGAATCATCACCTATTTCCCCAGTTAATTCTTTTCATGCTATGACTGTTTGCCAGTGATTTTTCAAAGCGCTGCCCGTCCTTCCAGGCATCGCAGACCCAACGTGGGTCAATGCCAACGGGACCATTTCCTTCGAGTCAACAAAGCCCATTTTCTTGGATTAATCTGTTGAAGGACAGCGTCGTCTCCGTATCGATCTGCCGGGCTTGTTGCGCTCCCCTAATGCACCATTTGCGCTTTTGGGAAAACGCTAAATGAGATTATTGTCTAACACGAGATGGCCGTAAACCACGTGCTGCAGGATCGCCCGCTCAGGAAAGGAGACGCAATGTGCATTATGGTAACCCCGGCGAAGGGTTTGCGATTGATTTCTGGTTGGTGATGGATGACACGGTTCTCGGATGGATGTTCAGAAACAGCCAACAGCGAGGAAACTCCTCGAGAGGGAATGAAATATCTCCCTAAAAGAAAACTTCTCTAATGTTCCTATAAATAAGGGTCATTTTATAGAAGCATTTAAGGGTCTGTGGGGCTTGACTGATTAAAAAAAGCTTGTAGGAAAAGGGGGATAGCGCAAAACCAGTAATTACGGGGAGTGTGTAGTAAAAACGTGGAGGTTTTAAATACCCGAATGGTTAAAGCAACCTGGTTTGGTTGCAGAGCTCGCCCTGCTTTGAGCTGGAGGTCCCTTCCCTGAACTGTCCCATGTCCCAAGATCTGTGTTTTGGGACACATGGCAGAGAAAATATCCCATTAGTATTATATACTTTTTAAAATTACTTGGGAATTTCACAACTAAACGGAAGGAAAAATAAAAATACACAACATAATAGCGAACCAGGAGCATCAGGGAACCCTGACTCAATAACTACTGTACAGAATCAACACACACACATGAAATCTAATCCGGCCTCTTCTGCACCAAAGTCAATAGGAGCAACAGGCTGATCCGCACTGTGCGCCACACGGCACGCCAGGAATGCCGTGTTTTTATTAAGTTTACAATTACTTGATGTGCTTTCGCTTTCCCAGCTGCTCCTCGAGCACCTCAGACGCCAGCAGAATATTTCTGAGCGCTGGAATAAACCTCGGAGGGAGCCGCGCACCCACCTTTTCCATCAAGCTGATGCGCCGCAATCTCATAAAGGTAATAGGATGAAGACACAAAAGAAAATGAGAGAGCGCTTTAAAAAGAAATATTCCATGCTAAGGCATGAAGGGGAAATTTAATGAAGGTAACTTGGTATTCATGGAGCCTCCCTCAAATAGCATCGCTTATTGTACTCCTGGGGGCTCCGAGAAAGCAGCCCCTTCATGGCATTCAAACAAAATGTCGACTAAAGAGGAAATTTGATATCGCCACGGTAAGCTTTGCAAGTTTTTGTGATAAAACTGACATTCTGACTGAAGGAATCTGAATCGCTGATGAGTTTCCCACTGTGCTGGTATCTGGCGTAATCCCATCAGATCAGGACTTGAGGCGATTGTCATAAAATACGGGAGGGGGAATAAAAAGCCAAGCGAGCATTACAAAATAATATTGCCATTAGATGGCCAGAAGTATCCAGGGTTTGGTTTTATTCCTCATTATAATGCTGACAGCTATCAAAAAGCATCTGTTTTTATTTGTGTAACCCTTGGTATCTAAGGCTACCTCTGTACTAGTAAATAAACCAGCCCAGAGTTGATCCCCTGGGTTCAAAGCCAAGCGGCATCTCTTAGTGTAAAATCCTCCTTTCCAAACAGCAAATCCACGTCCAACTTGCAAACCAGGGATGGTCTCCAGCATCTTTGCTTCCCCAGGCCATGCCTGGTGGTGTCCAGGGACGCATTAGCGCCAAAACAAACCCCTGTAAATGAACGTGGTGCTAATTAAACCCAATGTACCAGCGCTGGAGATGGTGCCCTGACCTGCTTTATTGTCTCCTGCTGATTTCGGAGCAGACCCAACTGTGCCACACAACATGCAAAAGGAAGAAAAATAAAGCAGGACGTTTCTTTTCTCGATGTGCTTATAATGCTCAAAAAGATAAAAACCCAACAAACTGATGGTGAAACAAAAGGAAAGTGAGTAAATCCGCGCTCTCGTGATGGGCAGCCTGCTAAGTATAGCAACGGCCTAATGGTTTTCAAGTGCTTTATGAGCAGCCAAGAGGATTTTTAGAGGGATTTGTGGGAAGTTAATAAATTAATGTTGTCTACATTGAGTAGAAATTCCTTCTAAGAACAAGGAGCAGAGAAAGTCGGTGCTTGTTTGAAACCGGGATGAGTGAGGGATGGAAAGTGGCATCAGAGGGAAATAAATAGGGAGTTTGAAAGAGCAGAAAAGGGACATAAAGGGCTTCAAAAGTGAAGACGTGTGACTTGCACGGGGTAAAATTGATGGAGAAGCAGTAACTGGTAGCCTGAGTTATGATGGATTTAGCTGAGCAGATGGACATGAAAGAAACGTTTGAGATATTTTGCATAGGGTGAGCAAGAATAAAACATAAGCCTAGCTGAGAAAACCTAGAGAGAAGGGTCAGCTTAAAGACAAAGTGTAAGCGCTAAATCTAAATCTAAGACAGTGGTATTTTCCACCACGACACAAAAAGGTGGTGGAAAGGGGATTATTCTCCTTTTTTAATATTAATTCCTCCAAAAAGAGCCACTTCCAACAGCGGTGAATCTGCAGGACTTGTTTACAGTCTCAAAAATAGTTGCTAAACAGAAAACAGCGGAAAAGAGACAAAAGGGCATATGGTAACGAAGCTCCTTACTGCTGCACCATTATTTTTAGTTTTTAAATTAATTTACTCCTTATATTAAATTATTTTTAACAATCGGCTTCGCGCGTTCAATAGGTGACGGCTTGAAAGCGCATTATGAAACATGCACAGCACAAACCAAATGGTTCCGTTCTGCTAAGAGGAATAGCGCGATCCGATGGCTGAATATCTCCGAGTGATGCTACGAAGCGGTCCATAACCAAACTGGGCCCACACAGAGCCCTCCAAATCACCGCGTGGGAAGCGCTGCCAGCAAAGATCAAGCACAGCAGAGCTGATTCTCGCTGTTATTTACATTGACTATACACTGGGACTTCTGCAAAATGTGTAAAAGGAAGAGTTTGCTTGACGAATCGATGATAAAATAGAAGAGAAGCGCAGTCCTTTCTGCTCTACAATTAAGAATGTTAAATGGGTGTGATATTACTAAATAAATGACTTACGCAGAAGTTGGAATCCAGCTTAATCCACCTGCTGATACGTGGCTTTTGTGCTACCAGTGATCAGCTCCAGCATTAATATTGCTCAAGGTATCTTTACATTCTTTTACCTAAAATCCCGGTGCTGACAAACGTTTGTCACCTTCTCATTTATTTCCAATTCTCGCCCAGCCAAGCAAAAATCCATTTCAAACTTTCTAGCCTTTGAAATTTAGGGATGGAGATGAGAAGAGAAAGCACATCCCAGCGTATTCCCACATTCACATTTAATTACATCTAGAGAGTCCTAAGTCAAGTTCAAAATGTTGACGAAGACCTGGCTTAACAACAAAGACCGGCTGATAGTACTATTGACCTTTTTAGATGCCTCTTTTTCCACCTAGTGAATGTTTCCCACCTGGGTCAGCTTTTAGCATAAGTAGAAACCATTCCTTGTATAGCAACAACTTATTTATTGCAGCCAGGGAGGAAAAAGCACCTCAAAGACGAACGGAGAGAATTTACGACCTCAAATCTGGCAAAACACAGAAATAACGAGGAGAACTTGGAGAAGTGAGTAATCTCACATTTGCATGTGCAAAGTTATGCACATCCTTAAACCCCTTGTTGGGCTGGGACTTACAACAGGAAGAAATTAGGATAAGGATCAGAGAAGACGTCCTGGTTGTGAATCCTAATTAGACTGACGAACTAGTTGCCAAGGGATGTGTTCAGGCTCTTAGGACATTATGTTAGGACTGGATTTCTTCAGCTTAGAGAAAGACGATCGCAAGCGAACGTGAGACGGATCTGCGAAATCACCATAGGGAAGAGAGGCACCAATGAGGTTTTCCAGTAGATTTACAATGAAAAAGAAAATCCAAGCCTTTTCCAAACAGCACACAATGAAAAGCTGGTAGTGCTAAGGGATACAGGGGTTATCAGAAGCACATTTGGGTTCAAAAGGTAATTATACAATAAAATACGAGATGTCCATCAAGAGATTATAAGCAAAAATACATTTGGTTCAGAAAAGCCCTGCTCCACTATTTGTTCGGAGGTGAAATGGTATCACTGCATACTGCCCTGATTTTTACAGTGTTCCCCAAATATCCCAATCGCAGCTATTGCCCAACAACCCAGGGAAACCTCTGATCGGACCTGCTGTGGCTGCTTAGACTCCAAACAGCTTGACAAGCAAGTCACTCAATGAACACAAAACTATCAACCCCAACAGGCAAAATCAGATGGAATACTTTCATTTAAATTGATATTAATTTACTTTGATTATTGCAAACCATTATTTGTTCATAAAATTCCCCTCCTGAAAAGAAAAAAAAAACCCCTTAAAATACAAAGTACATCAACGTATTATTATAGCAATGTACCTTACGCACAGCTGGTCCTTGCAGCTGCAAAGGGAACCACATGTTGCAATTACCCACAATTAGTATGCACATTTTTTTTTAGCTTAACGAATCATTTGTATTGACTTCCAGAATACTAAAATAAACAAGCACATGGATCATAATGACACAAATTCCAGACTTCTAACAGGGGCGTGCATGTCTTATAGTGTAGAATAAAATAGAAACTACAATCTTTAATCAGCAGAAACTCCAGAAGGAGGAGTTTTATCTACGTGGAATCTACCGTACCCATGTAATGCACCTATATGCTCTATACACTGTAAAAAGAACTTTTTGGTGTTGTGCTGATGAAAATCAGCTCCTATCTATGGCAAGTTAAGAGAGGAAGAAGGATCGTCTTGGATATGGATAAATCCATTCAACCATTCAGTAGAACCAAAACCGAACTAATCCCGCCACAAGAGTCAAATCTGCTGGGTCTGAATTGAGCAAAACCCCCATCTTCATGGAGATGTGATCTGCACATCGAGGTTTGCATTTCGTCATGTAAATTCAAATGAATTTTGCAACAGTTTGAAACCTGTTCTATACAAAAGTTGTCAAAAAGCCATTTATAATTTTATCCACTCCAATGGATATTTCACAGAATCCCAGAATGTCGGGGTCGGAAGGGACATCAAAATCTCATCCAGTGCAATTCCCCCATGGAGCAGGAACACCCAGCTGAGGTTCCACAGGAAGGTGTCCAGGCGGGTTTGAATGTCTGCAGAGAAGGAGACTCCACAACCCCCCTGGGCAGCCTGGGCCGGGCTCTGCCACCCTCACCGTGAAGAAGTTCCTTCTCACATTTAAGTGGAACCTCTTGTGTTCAGTTTGAACCCATTACCCCTTGTCCTGTCATTGGTTGTTGCCAAGAAGAGCCTGGCTCCATCCTCCTGACACTCCCCCTTTAGATATTTATAAACATTAATGAGGTCCCCCCTCAGCCTCCTCTTCTCCAAACTATAAAGCCCCAGCTCCCTCAGCCTTTCCTCACACGGGAGATGCTCCACTCCCTTCAGCATCTTTGTTGCCCTGCGCTGGACTCTCTCCAGCAGTTCCCTGTCCTTCTGGAACTGAGGGGCCACAACTGGACACAATATTCCAGGTGTGGTCTCCCCAGGGCAGAGCAGAGGGGCAGGAGAACCTCTCTGACCTACTGACCACCCCCTTCTAACCCACCCCAGGTACCATTGGCTTCCTGGCCACAAGGGCCCAGTGCTGGCTCATGGTCACCCTGCTGTCCCCAGGACCCCCAGCTCCCTTTCCCCTACACTGTTCTCTAATAGGTCATTCCCCAACTTACACTGGAACCTGGGGTTGTTCCTGCCCAGATGCAAGACTCATTTATTTTATTCCATTTAAATTTTCAATACAATTCATTTCACTTTATTCCATTTGAATTTTATTCCTGTCCCTACGTTAAATTTTCTACAATGTTCCACCACTACGTAAGGCGCACACACACAAAAACATAGACTTTAAGACCAAAATGAGCAGCATAAACTAAATATACGACGGTGTCGCATGTTGCAGATTTATTATTTCTGCTTATTTCCCAAGAGCTGCACAACTCACTTCAGGCTTTGTAAACTCAGGAGTAACACGATTGTCCCCAAATCGTGGTAATACAATCTTCACAGCACCTTACACTGCTTTACACTAAAAAAAAGAGTTTTCCCTTTATACAGGTGCTATTTAATATGTTTTAATAAGGAGACAATGTTTCTCATCTATAGCAAAGGTCAACTACTGCACTCAATGCAAAGCACCACAAGCTACTATTATTACCCAGCACATTATTGTCCAAATATTACTCTCCAGAGCAATATATGTTTAACTATTTTCTTCAGCCATAAGAGGCCTGAAAGCCTGTTGCTGACCACAAAAATAAGAGATATTACGAGCAGAAGTAGCATAACAGAGAAAGCAATCAACGGTTAAACACTTCAAGCATCACCGCTCCTGTGGGTTCCAATGACTTCAGGGAACTGAGGGTTGTAATCTTGAGAGATAGTAGAATAAATGCCAATTTTTCATCTGGGCATGAAGTTATTTAAGGAAAAAAGGCTTGGATTCACTCTGATAAGCTACAAAAGCTACGTGTACTTCCCCAGGTCTTTTATGACCATCTTTTTCAGAAAATACAATCGGCTGGGCTGCAAAACCAACAATGTGTTAGCAAACGCACACGAAGCCAGCACTGGGCCCTTGTGGCCAGGAAGGCCAATGGTACCTGGGGTGGGTTAGAAGGGGGTGGTCAGTAGGTCAGAGAGGTTCTCCTGCCCCTCTGCTCTGCCCTGGGGAGACCACACCTGGAATATTGTGTCCAGTTGTGGCCCCTCAGCTCCAGAAGGACAGGGAACTGCTGGAGAGAGTCCAGCGCAGGGCAACAAAGATGCTGAAGGGAGTGGAGCATCTCCCGTGTGAGGAAAGGCTGAGGGAGCTGGGGCTCTGGAGCTGGAGAAGAGGAGACTGAGGGGTGACCTCATTCATCTTTACAGATATAGAAAGGGGCAGTGTCAGGAGGATGGAGCCAGGCTCTTCTCGGTGACAACCAATGGTAGGACAAGGGGTAATGGGTTCAAACTGGAACACAAGAGGTTCCACTTAAATTTGAGAAGAAACTTCTTCCTGGTGAGGGTGGCAGAGCCTGGCCCAGGCTGCCCAGGGAGGTTGTGGAGTCTCCTTCTCTGCAGACATTCAAACCCGCCTGGACACCTTCCTGTGGAACCTCAGCTGGGTGTTCCTGCTCCATGGGGGGATTGCACTGGATGAGCTTTCCAGGGCCCTTCAACCCCTGACATTCTGGGATTCTGAACATGAGCAGTGGATCTTGCTGTAACATATCTTAGTTTTAATGTGCTTTTACAGTGTGTTGTAGAAATATTAAAACATAACGCCCCCAACATCCCTTTAGCATCCTGGTAGGGAAAATTCACCCCTCACCATGAACGAATCATGAACTGAAATTTGAGGGATGGGTTGTAAAGCATAGCATACATTTTAATAATTGTCATTATTTTTTTCATTATTTTACATTACTTTTCACTGGACAGACATTTCTCTGGGGTTATTATAAGATATGATGGTACCTGGAAAGCAGTTGAACACCAAAAAGGGGGAGGATATTGCAGGGAAACATCATTGGCAGCTCACAAAGATCTTCCAAAAGCCTCCGTTGTGCGTCAGCAGCGTTAATTAGACACTGGGTTATTTGACGAACTTCAGTCTCATCCAATAAAGTGACTCTGGTTTATAACCCTATCACATCACCTTATAACCTTCTGGTTTTTTGCCAACATCTTCAGATAGTTTGGTAGTGGAATGTTTTGTATTTAAAGTATCTCGAGTTTGACAAACTTTAGATCAACCACTGAATCTTCCCCAGTTGGGTCACGGCCCTTGATTTCAGCTGGTTCTCACTCAAGTTTTACTGCTAATTGCTGCTAACTGAAGAATTCGACTCGATTCATGGCACATCTTGTTAGAAAGGATGGCAAAGAGAAAGAAAACGATGCTTCTTGCCATCTACAGATGAAAACTGGTGATCTTTGCCATCACGCTGGGGTTTTCGGTTTTGTTTTCAAGGGTTTAAATACGACACAGTCTGAAATAACCCTTACAGGAGAGCAGTAATAATTTAGGACCAAATGGAAACTGTAAGAGAAAAGCAATTTTTTACTAAAGACCTTTCCCTCCTCTTCCTCCCAGTAGCGCTTCTCCAAGTAGGTAAAACCTAAATGACCGTATTCAAACAAGAAAGGTCTCCTTTAGGGGTATTGCCTACAAAAACCAGCAGGATTTTATCACTCATCCCACTTAGTGGGAAAGGTGAGTCCACTTTAAAGCAAATACAAACACCCTTCCAAAGGCACGGAGAGCTGAGACAATAATGAACATAATTATAGTTATTGTTTGGTCTACTTACAGCCCTATTTTATACCGCTACTGCCAGCAGAGCTATTTTATGTGATGTCTTCTTCATGCAGCAACCTTTTCATAAATCAAAGCAAAAGCAATACGAGGCAGTTTCTCCTGCAGCCTGTTTGATAATAAAAGTTAACACTGAACCCTTGGTGTTATCAATCTTCATAAATGTGTCCATGATATAGCAAAGCCCGTTCCATAATACGGCGAGTCTGTTCCTAATGCATGCACAGGAGCGACCCGATGGCTTAATGGATCTCCTAAATGGCTTGAAACTGGGACCCGCGTTAAGTGGTAAGGGAAGTTTTAAAGGAATAACCGCTTTTCTCATTTCTTTCGATGCGCAATCAAATGATTGCACTTTATAGCTGGTCTAGCCGAAGCAATGTGTATTGTACTACAACACGGATTTTCTCACTAAGAGCTCAAAGTCTGACAGAATTAGCAAAACTATTTCAGTGCTACAAGCGTCTTATTAAAGGGAAGGGGTAATGCTCAATCCGCATTAATTTGGGTATTTTAATATCTGAAAACAATTAGTTTACAGTGCAGATCCAGAAGAAGAGGCTGATGCTGCAGTTTGAGGTTCACACGTGCATACTGTCAGGATGCAAAGAGCAGCAACAAGTCTCCAGGTTTAAGATGAAGAGAACTTGGGATAGAGCCATTATTTGCTTCATCCTTAACCAACCTTCCTGAAAAAAACACAATAAAACCCCTTTTGTAGACTGCCTAGAGGAATACGTGCAATTTCCCTACCAAAACATTTAGTAGTGTCAGCGAAGTGGATTCATTTGACACTGAATTCATCTATAAATAACTCCTTTTCAAAATCTACATTGACCACGTCGACTCCAACTGTTTATTGAGAGGGTTCTACCAGTTTTTTGACCAAAGTACTGTGTGTAGCCAAGGCAAAGGGAGAAGAATATACATGATGGAAGACAAAAGGACCGTGTTCCATCAGCCCACGCAAGAGCGAGATTTCACTACCGGTAAAGCAGGGCAGACAGAGAAATGCTCTATTACACACAGATCTATAAAGCCTGTCTCACAAAACCTTTCGATCCTGATATTCTCCCGCTTCCCGTAATGCAGAGAGCGCAGAACAGCACTTGCTACGCAATATTATCCGTCTTAACGCACCCTTGACAGGGGAGTCCATCATTATAAACTTTATAGCCCCAGCCATGGCACTCGAGTGGTCTCTTTAAAGATTCACATATTAGTTTTATCTATTTGGTTCGGTTCCTTTCCCCCAGGCTTAAAAGTGTGTTTTAAATGCTTCAGGGCTGTACTTTGATTTTAGATTGCGGGCAGATGGATGGAAAGGCAAAGGGTAGTGATAGAGAGCATGCACCTTTATCATCATCATCATCATTATTATTATTATTATTATTATTATTCTCCATTAAATGGGGAAAAATTTCTCCTCCTGACCAGCTTCATGTCGTGTTTTTAGGGTTAGAACGTGCGGTGCTTTTTAAGCTTATAAGTGTGCAGCATGGAACATAAAGATCAGGTCATATTTACATGAGCCAAAATGTTTTAAAACGCCAAAATCGAGCCGAAAATATTTAGGAAACCCCCTCTTCAAAATAGGCAGGAAAAGAGTTTTGATTTGGTATTGAGCAGATACTGTAAAAGGCTTTAAAAATTGGTTAGGATATGTCATGATCCATACATGTATTCTCTCCTATATATGTGTGGATGCAAGCTTTAAAAACACAGGGATAACCACTGGAAGTATCAAAAATCACATTCAGAAAATAATTCAGCATTTTGCATTGAGGAGGACTGAGTATAACAGGGCAAAATTAAAGAAAATACAGGTAGAATATAAGGAAAAAGTATTTGTAAAGGACATACAGTAAATAGCAGCATAGTATTTCAAGGGAAATAAATAAAACTTGAATTTTCAGCTAGGGAGATGGACCCAAGTACTTCCAACTCACCCTTAGCTCCGTGCCTAAAATGCACAATAACACCTTATTAAATACCTAAAGGCTCATTTCCTATGAGCCATTAGATACAGAGCCATGTTACAATTCGGATTTTGCTGTCTATGAGTCAGAGCTTCTGTCTCCTACCACATGGTGTAATATTCTGTGTGAAGTGTGTGTGCTCACATCAGTTGGGCTGCCGAGAATGGGACAGCTTAAGAAAGAAGATTATGTTCTTACAAAGCCAAATTATCTTATACTGGAAGCGCTACTGACAGGATCGACAAAGCCAAAATATCGTTGCTTGATTCTAATTAAGAGGGAAAACAAAAGTTTGGGGACTCTTATCATACCTGTAAATGAGACCCAAACTGATTAGGTCACTGAAAAATTATAAATTGTATTACAGAATCACAGAATCCCAGAATGTCAGGGGTTGGAAGGGACCTGGAAAGCTCATCCAGTGCAATCCCCCCATGGAGCAGGAACACCCAGCTGAGGTTCCACAGGAAGGTGTCCAGGCGGGTTTGAATGTCTGCAGAGAAGGAGACTCCACAACCCCCCTGGGCAGCCTGGGCCAGGCTCTGCCACCCTCACCAGGAAGAAGTTTCTTCTCAAATTGAAGTGGAACCTCTTGTGTTCCAGTTTGAACCCATTACCCCTTGTCCTACCATTGGTTGTCACCAAGAAGAGCCTGGCTCCATCCTCCTGACACTCACCCTTTCTAGATCTGTAAACATGAATGAGTCCCCCCTCAGTTCCCTCTTCTCCAGCTCCAGAGCCCCAGCTCCCTCAGCCTTTCCTCACACGGGAGATGCTCCACTCCCTTCAGCATCTTTGTTGCCCTGCGCTGGACTCTCTCCAGCAGTTCCCTGTCCTTCTGGAACTGAGGGGCCACAACTGGACACAATATTCCAGGTGTGGTCTCCCCAGGGCAGAGCAGAGGGGCAGGAGAACCTCTCTGACCTACTGACCACCCCCTTCTAACCCACCCCAGGTACCATTGGCCTTCCTGGCCACAGGGCCCAGTGCTGGCTCATGCTCACCCTGCTGTCCCCAGGACCCCCAGGTCCCTTTCCCCTACACTGCTCTCTAATAGGTCATTCCCCAACTTACACTGGAACCTGGGGTTGTTCCTGCCCAGATTCCAGACTCTACCCTTGCCCTTGTTCTATTTCATTACATTTTTCCCACCCAGCTCTCCAGCCTGTCCAGGTCTCTGATGGCAGCACAGCTTCCAGTGTCAGCCACTCCTCCCAGCTTGGTGTCACCAGCAAACTTGCTGACAGTCACTCTATTGCCTCATCCAAGTCATTGATGAATATATTGAATAATCCCGGCCCCAACACTGACCCCTAAGGCCCTGCACTGGATCCAGGCCGCAACTGGATTCTGCCACATTGACCACGACTCTGGCTTCTTCCCTTCCCCAGTCCACCTCACTACCCCATCATCCAGACCGCAATCCCTCAGTTTACCTATAAGAATGCTAGGAGGAATAGTCTATAAAGTTTGTGTAAAAAATGGCCTCGGTCAAGTCCTCTAACCTTAAGGGATAACTGTATGCACTGATGTCACATCTACACAGGTCCTTTCATTATTTTTATTACAGTAGCACCTAGATGAACTAATTAAAGGTGAATTTACATCAGGCAGCCAATCTGTCAGGCATTCTAGTATATAAAAAAGCATAAATCCTAAGCAGACCTATAAAGGCTTCTCCATGATCCAACACCCATGGAGCATCCGTGTTGCCAGCTGCCTGCTGCACAATTTTGCTCTATTCAGCAAAAAAATGAGACTTAATCAAGTGAAACCGGGCACAGTTTGATTTGTTTGAGCCTGGTAGTAGTACAGAATGACAGCGAAGGAATGAACTTGCACCTCTATCGCAACAAACGAGCGACACCCACTACTTGGTAATCCTGTTGTCACCTCCCAGATGCCAGCAACCGCAGCAGCCCCCCTTTCTCCAGATGTTGCCAGCTGCCGCTCTGCATCACAACATCTGCAACGTGCTGAGACAGAAATACAAGGACCAGGATAAAATAAATGCAATTTACTTCCAGTACCAACAGCATTTCTGCTGTTTTGAGAACGAAGACGTTATTTTTAGAAGTTGAATGAACCAGGTGGGTGAGCATCAGAAGATACAGAGGAGCCTGTTGAACACTCCAGTCCTGATGGACACATTATGAAACCCCAACTGCTAAGCAAGGCCCAAATCTGATTGAGATTCATCTCTGTTTGGACTGACCTGAGCCAACAGGCAGATAAAAAGCAACATGGGAAGATAAACTGTAATTAGAAGTGCAGCTCTGCACAGAGAAGGAGCTACAAGAACATACGTGTTTTCCGCATGCTCAATGTCTTCGCAAATTCCCACAGCAAGAATAAATAAATAAAATATATTTTATACCACTTAGGCTTTCAGAGCTACAGAGTAAGGTAGGTGCAATATACCCATCAGGCACCACAATTTTCACGTCCAGTAATAACTTTTACTACCAGCAGCTAAAGAGAAAAGTTTTAAATCTGGAATAATCTCATGTGAACTAGGAGGCAACAAAAGACAGAATAATCACTTCGTAACACATCTTAACACTATTTTTACAAACCTTATTTTCCGAGTATGACAGCACTTTGCAACACAGCTTATTATTAGATATTATTTCCCAAAATGTTTAATGTACACTTTGGCTTTGCAACTGTGAATTCACTTGGATGGAGTTTAAGCAGAACAACTGCGTTCTGGTTTTTGTGCCACCATCCAGAGACCAGGACAGGCTGGAGAGCTGGGTGGGGAAAAATTTAATGAAATAGAAAAAGGTCAAGTGTAGAGTCTGGAATTTGGGCAGGAACAACCCCAGGTTCCAGTCTAAGTTGGGGAATGACCCATTAGAGAGCAGTGTAGGGGAAAGGGAGCTGGGGGTCCTGGGGACAGCAGGGTGACCATGAGCCAGCACTGGGCCCTTGTGGCCAGGAAGGCCAATGGTACCTGGGGTGGGTTAGAAGGGGGTGGTCAGTAGGTCAGAGAGGTTCTCCTGCCCCTCTACTCTGCCCTGGGGAGACCACACCTGGAATATTGTGTCCAGTTGTGGCCCCTCAGTTCCAGAAGGACAGGGAACTGCTGGAGAGAGTCCAGCGCAGGGCAACAAAGATGCTGAAGGGAGTGGAGCATCTCCCGTGTGAGGAAAGGCTGAGGGAGCTGGGGCTCTGGAGCTGGAGAAGAGGAGGCTGAGGGGTGACCTCATTCATGTTTACAGATATAGAAAGGGTGAGTGTCAGGAGGATGGAGCCAGGCTCTTCTCGGTGACAACCAATGATAGGACAAGGGGTAATGGGTTCAAACTGGAACACAGGAGGTTCCACTTAAATATGAGAAGAAACTTCTTCCTGGTGAGGGTGGCAGAGCCTGGCCCAGGCTGCCCAGGGAGGTTGTGGAGTCTCCTTCTCTGCAGACATTCAAACCCGCCTGGACCCCTTCCTGTGGAACCTCAGCTGGGTGTTCCTGCTCCATGGGGGGATTGCACTGGATGAGCTTTCCAGGGCCCTTCCAACCCCTGACATCCTGGGATTCTGTGATTCTGTGATTTATCTCAATACTACTGGTAGGGAAAAAAAAAAATAAAAAAAAAGAAGTTGTTAATTAGAAGCAGCAGCAAATGAGCTGTAATGAAGGTGTTGTGAATGTAAATCAGTGATGCCCGATGCAGCATCAGCAGCATCCGTGAAGCAGCTTGCGAAGCAGTGAGACGATGCCGATGTCCCGGCATCCCAGTCTGATTGTTTCATCTCCTTCCAGAGCTCTGATGGGAAAACAAAGGTCAGTGGCACTGACCTCCTACCCCGCAGCTCAAACACACACAAATATGAGCGGTGGGTCGGGAATCGCCGTCTTTCCAGCCCGTGATTTCGGAACGGATGGTTCCATAGTCTGGCGTCTTCGCTAAGCAGATCGCACAAGCTCCTGCAATATGAAGTGCCGTGTTCTAATGTGTACAGGTAATTGGTGATTCATTCTTCAGCCTGTAACCAGAAACAGCTGTATGCTGCTTGAAATAAAACATACCATTGACTTTGCAAAACGTGCTCCTTTCCAGAAAGAGAGGCTTGCTGCTGCCTCCTGCAAAGTGGGGGCTGTGAGGTTTGTAGGCTTTGATCCTACAGATGGCTTGGACCCGCAGAAAACAGCCTTAGAAAAGGTATTTTTAAACCTCAGCAACAGAAGATTACAAAGCACACAACAAATTAATAATGAAGAAACGGTAGGGTTTAACCTTCCTTGGTTTAACGCTGTAATTTGGACATTATTTACCTGTGTTTCCACAAAATCCCGACAAAGGATGCTTAACGTATTAAAACAAGAGGCTTTAGTCCTTGAAAGGGAACGCGGAGCCAGATGTGTCGCGGTACAGATTTACGGGTTGGCGATGCCACAAGGAGTTGGTCCCGAGCGGGAGCTGCCCCTACCGAGGGCATCCAGCAATTTTCAGGGGGCTCAGTTGGTCACCAGCACACAAAATGTGCCAAATTAACCCTTGGCCAGCGATGCATGAAGTGTTTTGCTCGCTTGCTTTCATAAGGAAGCCTATACAACTATTTAACACGTAAGCAAATAGAATCTGTGGCGTGTTTTCCCCTTCAAACCAGACTCACCTGTAGAGGGAAGGGATGTTCAGATCGAGAGGTATGTTTGCCCACCTGGTTATCCAACCATAACTACACCTATATCCTACTGTAACTACACCACCCTCCAGAAAATATTTTGTTATTTTAAGTACTAATTCATACATTAAAAGAAACCCACCCCTAGTCATGACTTTGTGTTTTGCTAAAATTAATTTTAAGCTGGTTTTCTCCATTCCAGACTGTAAAGTGTCTAACTGTGTGAAAAACTGGTGATGGCCCAAGGGGAACTTTAATGAATATACCCATGATTTCTAGAAGGGAAACAAAGAAAAAGGATTATGGCAAATGTGGAAAGAATTGGCTTAACCTTCTTAATTAACGTGCTGCCTAAATTTGGAATAATGGATTTTAAAAGTTAATATAACTCTCAAAAACCCACATTCAATGCTTCAAACCTATCTCCTGACTACAT
Organism: Patagioenas fasciata; assembly: GCF_037038585.1. Lineage (NCBI taxonomy): Eukaryota > Metazoa > Chordata > Aves > Columbiformes > Columbidae > Patagioenas > Patagioenas fasciata. Next base: position 212,863,348 of record NC_092520.1, read on the forward strand.
AAGAGCATTTAAATTTCATATCACAGCTCAAATATTGCAATGAAAACACATGTCCCCATGCAAACAGACTCATGGTTCTGGGCTTAACATAAAAACACACAGATATTAGGCTGGAATCCCCTGCTCCCACTCTGTTCAGAATGAATCTGCATCCACCTAGAAAGCACACAATTAATATTTCATCCAGCTCGGTTGAGTACTCTCATTCCTAATGGACTGTATTGATCAAAGGAAGAAAGTTAAACATCTATGTTGCTGTAGGGAAAACTGAAGTTGTCATATTTCATAGGTAAATGTACTGCATAAGGGGTTTATAGAATTTTTATACTCTAAAACTATTCAAAGGACACCCTTTTCTATGTGTTTATAAGCTGGAGAGCAACTGAGATGGGTAACTACTGACCACCCAAGTCCCTTCATCGAGCCAAAGTGATGAAGCAATAGGCAACTCCATCCCAAAGGCAGAAATACATAATTCCTGCTTCTTTACTCCGATTCAGCTGCACACATAAGGCATGCAGGGTGTAAAGGGTTTCGCCAGCCGAGTGAGCGCTGTGTCAAAGCAAAATCACTTACACAAAGCAGCAGCAAAGTCAAACACGTTGCTTGAACAAGCTCTGCCAGCCCTTGGGTAAGTCTATCGGTATCAAGCACCGGCTGAAAGGAGTGAGCAAAGAAAACAGATCCTGTTTCATTTCTTTAGCATTCAAAAGGAACAGGATTTGCGATGTACAAGACAAATAGAGACTCGAAAGATGTGGAGTCTCTTTATCCATTTCCCTTCCTACCTGAAGCAGCTCTACGTGTCCTGAATCCTAAGAGGGGTGACAATATCACATCCACCCTGCAAAACACCATTTACGCTTCGCTCGTTAAGTGTCAAGCCATTAAATATCAGAGAACAACGCTGGTTAAATCAACGTAAGCGACTCTCGCTGCTCTTCAAGGACCTTCTGCCACTAAGAAAAGCTCCCTGGTTTAAGCTGAGTTTATGGTATTTAACATTGCACACTCCTTCAAGCTCCTTCCTACTGTGAAGACTGGATATTAGGAACAATTCCTGCCTGGAAAGGGCTGTGGGGCATTGGAACAGGCTGCCCAGGGCAGTGCTGGAGTCACCATCCCTGGAGGGGTTGAAAATGTGTGGAGACAAGGTTCTCAGGGACACGGTTTAGTGCCAGAGTTGGGTTATGGTTGGACTCAATAATCCTGAGGGTCTATTCCAACCAAAATGATTCTATAAGTTACAAACATACCAATCCTACGCTCATCTACGGGATGTCGTGGATAACTTAGGACCATCGTCCTCAGCTGAAATACTTGAAGGAAGAATTCAAGAACAAATCAACAGTATCATACGTTCAAACAAGACTGAAATGACTGTTTCATGACAAAGCACTACATATATGTGCTATGTTTGTGAGAGGAAAGCTTAAATCAGGATGTTCCTATTGAGAGCCCATTGTCTTCGGCTGAGTTCAACTAGAAGAAGACAAGACTGCAAGTTCTGCCCAAGGATTTCAAAGCAGCTTTCTATTTTCTGTCACTGAAAAAGTACTATGTAGTATTTTCCCAAATGATTGTATTTTTAACTTTAGTTTTTAAAACCAATTAATGCTAATTTAGGTAGAAAAGGAACTGCCGGAAAACAGAGAGTTTATCCCGAGTGGATCTGCACAAGCAGAAACCATTTGCATGGGTATCTCCAACATGGATTTCTATGTTAAAGTTGTATCTGAGTCCCACATGATAGCTACTGAATATATTTACATTAAGGAACCATCAGTATTCCTAATCTACACATAGCGCAGAAGAGTCCTTTAAAAGTCACCACATGTGCCCAGCACCATGAAGGTAAAGCAAACAGTGAAATAAACCCATACGTCCCTGGTCTTGGTCAAATGTTGTCATTAAAAAGTGCATTTTCTCTCTATACTGCATATTTTTCAATGTCCAGAAAAAAGGTATCACAACTTTTCAAGACTGAAGTATCACTGTTATTCATTCAACGCGGCTTCACTCCCCAGTTCAGAAGAACATTAAGTAAAACACGACTTAAAGGAAGGACCCTTCACATTTCTGTGGCTTTCAGATAAGCAGCAAACACAACTGTGCTTTAAATTTTATTTTCAGTAAGCATTAATAAACCAAGCTTCACGATACAGAAGCTACCAGTTGAAGGAAGATGCAATATTGATGTTTTGTCAGCTATTCCCACTCACTCTAAACTGAACCAAACCCCCTGCTGAATATATTTTTCAAGGCTGTAATAGCCTGTTGGCCGGTTATCACTCATCAGTGATCAGAGCAATGGAAATGACCAAGGATGATGTGAAACATGTTGATTTGGTTTGTAAAACCGGTTTTAAAACATCACAAAATGTGTGAAGATCGTAAGGCATGAAGCAGCAAACCCCAAACCTCCCTGCGTTTCATCCAACGAAGTCCCTCCTTCTGATAACAACGTTCGTGATCAAAATCTCATACTAAGGCATGAAAAGCCATCAAAATCTGTAATTCATAATAAACACCCAAGCTTCCAAACGATGCAAAGAATCCTCAGTGATTCAAGGGGTTAGAGATGGATAATTCCATCCAGGAGACACACAGACACAGCAAAACCCTGCGCCGTGATGTACAAGATCCAGAATTTGGCTCTTTTTGGAGACAGAGGAGTTCAGAAGGGACACATTGAGTTCTGGGAGAAAACCTCACCCTTGCTTTGCTTTGCACAAACGCTACCCGGGCAGTAGGAACCAAACTGAAGGGTTGATCTCCATCGATGACTTGGGTTTTCTATCAGTCTGGTTGGCTGGAAAATACATTTTTGCCATGAAACCAGCGCCAAGGAGCAATTCCAAGTTGTCTAAGAGCGATGAAACAGGAGAGGAACAGCAAAGTATTTGGAAAAAGCACCAGTGCGCAGCTATGAACTCTATTATCTACCACAAGGAATCAAAACCACAGAAGAGAAAAGCAAAGACGCTTATTTTTGGCAGAATTTGCCCTATCTGCTCCCTCTATTCCTAAATGAATAATCAAGATGTTACTTGGCTCTAGACACCATGGGGGAATAAAATGTCACCACCGCAGCTGCCAAATTTCCCACTCCCAGCCCTTCAAATTAAGGGAGAAAACACACAATACGAATGTACAATTTGATTAGTTAAAGTTCAAATCTTTGCCCAAAGCCCGGCTCTTCCTGTAATAGCGCATTCTTTTCTTCTTGTGTAAACTTCTCATTAGAGCAGAGACATCTTCATAATATAATAATTCTGGTTATAATGTAACTGCGGGTAACATAACTCCTGCATTAGGAAAGGCAGCATGCCCCAGTAATGTTGTTTTAATGTAATTTGTGTACTGCAGGAACCGACTGAACCTGGTCATTTAGGAGATGATCAATGGGAATTAGCGGCCGAAGCAGATGAACCATTTGATAATTCAGAATTTGATCAATGGGAATCAGGACCTCGCCGAGATAAAACATTTATCATGAACATTTGGAATATCACTCTAATCCAGGCAGTGCTGGAAAAGGTAATAAAGAGGCATCAATGAGGATGGCAGAGAAAATACAGACTATCTGCTAGTTCTCCGAGACAAGTTTATATGGCATATTTATTTTGTTTCCCCCTTTTAATGGGGCAAATTATCCCTGAAGACTGATGAAGCCACAGCTGATATCATTTCAGGAACTAAATGGAGGAAGGAAAAGGAAAATCCAGGAAATATTTAAGTAATTATCCACTTCACTTCACTCTGGAAGGAAATGTAGCTTAAAAAGTTGAAGAAATGCAAGTCCCCGCTAAAACTTAGTAACTAATTCCACACATGTTTAAAATACAGCACGACTATTTCCTAATAATACCACAATTAGATCTATTAATCTCGCACTTAGAAGCTGAAATCACACTGACACGCAGCACATTGGTTTCTGCATTAACAAAATTTAGCAGTTCAACCTTATTTAATTCTTCTTTTACAGCCAATTAAACGGGCTCTTTAAACCCGTTGCTTGAAACCCTGTCCTCAATCCTCACACGCAATTAAACTGCACATGAGAAGTGGCTGGTGACACCAAAAGAGCATCATCTTCAGCTTCCACTAAATCATACATCATTTACCCATCAAGTCACATATAAAAGGCAGCGATAAAACAACACCTGCCGAATTTAACTCGCCAAGAAAAAGACATTTAAAAGGATTTTAGAAAAGGAAAACTTTTAAATGGTGAAGTAACGTTGATAGTTCACGCGCTGTATCAAGTTTACTGCAATTTATGCACGTACTTCAGATATCTTATTTTCAATTATGTTTTCCTTTCTTTTTATATTGGATCCACTAGTCAAAAAGTTCACAGAATCCCAGAATGTCAGGGGTTGGAAGGGACCTGGAAAGCTCATCCAGTGCAATCCCCCCATGGAGCAGGAACACCCAGCTGAGGTTCCACAGGAAGGTGTCCAGGCGGGTTTGAATGTCTGCACAGAAGGAGACTCCACAACCTCCCTGGGCAGCCTGGGCCAGGCTCTGACACCCTCACCAGGAAGAAGTTTCTGCTCAAATTTAAGTGGAACCTCTTGTGTTCCAGTTTGAACCCATTGCCCCTTGTCCTATCATTGGTTGTCACCGAGAAGAGCCTGGCTCCATCCTCCTGACACTCACCCTTTCTAGATCTGTAAACATGAATGAGGTCACCCCTCAGTCTCCTCCTCTCCAGCTCCAGAGCCCCAGCTCCCTCAGCCTTTCCTCACACGGGAGATGCTCCACTCCCTTCAGCATCTTTGTTGCCCTGCGCTGGACCCTCTCCAGCAGTTCCCTGTCCTTCTGGAACTGAGGGGCCACAACCGGACACAATATTCCAGGTGTGCAAATAAATTTTCATGAAATTTGGCTTGATAAGCGAAAGCAGCACCGCAATTTCACTAATAGGATTTCAGCGAAAATTAATTGCATAGGTGATTTCTATTTATACCTTTAGTTTCCAGAAAACTAAGAAAAGACCAAGCGTTCAGACCCTCTGATTCCCTCTCCAAATCCCTCTTCAGTAAATACTCCTTGGTTTATGCAGATGGACCGAAACACCCTTCCCAAAAATGGTTTTCTTACATTTTTTGGTATTGTCTGATCACAAGCATCCCCTACCATCTACCTACCAGCTCCAGTTGTGCAAAAAAAGAGCCAAAAGCATTTGATTTATTTAGGAAATCATTTAAAAAGGCAAAGACAGAGCCATTTCCCGCCTCTGGCCACATTAACCACCAAGAGCTCTCAACTAATACTTCAAATCACAACAAAAGCTTGTTTGGGAAGCAAGTCAGATTAGGTAATAATTAGGTTTTACAACATGAAAACACTCCAGTAGAACAGAGGAGGGAGAGATAACCCCTTGATGGGAGTCTTGTTACAGATGAAAAACATTACAAGGAATAATAACATCTCAGGTTTCCCGTATGTGCTGGGAAATCCTCCAAATTTTGCTTCCATCAGCCCGTGAGTCAATGGGGTCTTTGTCCCTCCTGACACATGAATTGAGTCCTCAACACATTCTGCACCATTGACCAGTACAAAGACTTTATGTATACGCTAGAGAATATTTAACAATTCATGGTATTAAGAGATGAAACTATTTTTATCTTATGGTTAAGAATTTTATTTGTATCATTTTCAGCTCGAAAAGGCCTTTTCTCTTCGTGCTCATTGAAATACAACCCAAAATGTCAAATGAAAGGAAAACCCCTCCACGAATCTAAAAATCATCATAGAATAATTCACTTTATGCAGCGTTACTTGGCTACTATTGATACTAAAAGGTTGTAAAAATGTTCTCTGTGCATCCTTACTAAAATGATAAATGGAACCTTCTACCTAATGGATGAAGCAGCAGAAATTGAAGAGTCCAATGGCCAATTTGATCCATCAATTATTGTATCTTCATTTACCCATCCTCAGGACTAATAACTATTTAATTTGACCTTCACCATTAAGGGCAAAGCGACGTTGCTCATTTAAATCCTTCCACATCACGCAAGCAATGAACACTCTTGTAACATGAAGTTCATCTATAGTTTGGTTCTCCATTAGAAAAAAAAACATTAAGGAATATATTTTTAGAATATTTAATGCATCTTATCAAACATAAATCATTAGTACACTACTACAGCTCACCAGTTTCCAAATTCTTTAAGATGGTCTCATTTCGGTAACTAGCACAGAGCAATAGGATGGATGACTGGGAGGAAGGGGAATTATTATGCATTTTAATGCGGATAAGAACTCATTCAAAATAACAGTAGCAAAGACTTACTTGAAACGAGCTGACACTTCATCGGCAGCTTTTTGGTATTGCTCTGTGGTGACTTTGTAGAACTGGGCACTCTGGAAAAGAAAAATCAAATAATAATGCAGATTTCATAAATCGATTCTATTCACGCTAATATCTAGCAATGCTAATTTAGATACATCAATTTAAGTTGCTCAAAAAATAACATTTAAATCAGATATTCTACAAAGTTCCAGAGATGAGAAGTTTATTCTAAACGCCTATCCTCTGGGTTCTGGAAGGTTGTGCAAGAGATTTGGCTCTTAAGGAGGAAACTGTAAAGAGACATGGGGTAAGAATCACATATTTAGGACAAGCTGCTGTTGGAGCCTTTGAAGCTTCTTCATTAGAATAGGAAAAAGAGAAGAGAAGAAGTAGAGGGAAGAGGGGAGGGGAGGGGAGGGGAGGGGAAGGAGAGGGGAGGGGAGGGGAAGGAGAGGGGAGGGGAAGGAGAGGGGAGGGGAGGGGAAGGAGAGGGGAGGGGAAGGAGAGGGGAGGGGAAGGAGAGGGGAGGGGAAGGAGAGGGGAGGGGAAGGAGAGGGGAGGGGAAGGAGAGGGGAGGGGAAGGAGAGGGGAGGGGAAGGAGAGGGGAGGGGAAGGAGAGGGGAGGGGAGGGGAGGGGAGGGAGAGGGGAGGGAGAGGGGAGGGAGAGGGGAGGGAGAGGGGAGGGAGAGGGGAGGGAGAGGGGAGGGAGAGGGGAGGGAGAGGGGAGGGAGAGGGGAGGGAGAGGGGAGGGAGAGGGGAGGGAGAGGGGAGGGAGAGGGGAGGGAGAGGGGAGGGAGAGGGGAGGGGAAGGAGAGGGAATCAACGTACTAACCCCTTACTTCTTAGCATCCCCTTGTATGTGCTACACACATATCCCCGTTTAGTTTGCAGATGGTATTTGAGTCAAACCCCAAATTTGCACAATAAATTAACTACGGCTTGACCTTCTCTATCTATCTTCTCTATCACAGAAGGTTATTTTAATATTAAAACCATCCAGGTCGCCTCAAGCAGTTGCTCATTTTAATGTTGAACATCAGAACATAGTTGCATCTCCCCTAAACTCAGGAATGGATTTCGCTCAGTTCCACCAAATCATTAATTTCCAAAATGCGGGCGAGACGAGATTGAATCATCAAGCGATAAACTTTCCTATGCTTAAAAATGGCCAAGTTTCTCAGTGGGACACAGGATACTCAAACACAAATCACTATAATGTTGTGATGCTTCACGTCTAGATAATATATACTTGGTATTTTAAAGAGGTTTTTATAGCCTTGGCACAGTTGGACTTGAGATGTAATAACCAAGGCACCTGGCTTCACAGTTGGAGGAATAAAGCGAAGTTAAAGCAGTTCAAAAGTTCTCTAAGAGCATTTTTCTTTGAACAGTGGGACAGACAAACAGGTCGTGGAAATGCAGAAAGGTTTGGCTGGCACTCGCAAGAACTTCTCCGTGGTTTTGCAGCTCTCGAGTCATTTGGCATCTCAGGGAGTCACGTTAACATGGCAACAAAACTCTTAAAACCACGCACACCACGTAATTATATACAAAACCCATTTTGAATCCTTATTTTAACAATCTACCTGTTAATATGAGTGTTTAAGGTCAATTCATTTCACGACATGATGTTGCATCTTTAAAAGAGTTAGCACACAAATGGCACAATGCAGTCTGTAGAAAGCATCATTCTAATTCTATTTTTGGGTAAAGTAAGCAATTTTGTTCATTTAAGACACTGATGTATGAAAAATATGTGTGTCTAAAATGTTACAGAAAACAAAAATTAAAACCCCCTATAAAAGGAGAGATCATTTATTTGTAAAAGGCAAAGATGACATAGTGTCCTTGATCATTGGGTTAGTAAACATGTCCTGAGCAACATTCATCTGTGCCAAATTATGTTATGATGAATACAGGTTATACTATGGCACCTGGAAACTCCAAAAGAGGCAACATATCAATATCTACAAAAATAAAAGGAAAAATAATTACTTTTCCATTTGAGTATCTTATCATCAGAGGTTCTTCCTTTGAATTATAACCTTGAAATGTATAGAAATCACTGAAAATAAATACCAAACCCAGGCAAGGGTAAAATTGTATTGCAAGCCTAATATTTTACTGCAAATTATAATAAATTGTGTAACATCCAACACAGTCAAAGGTCAGGCAGGGAGCACAAAGAGCACGGGGGGCTCCTGCGTTCTCACTTCTGAGCCCCAGACCTAATAACTCATTTGTACTGGAATCAAGGTTTCCACACGTGCAAATTGAGGGGGGGTCATTTATTTTTTCATAAATCGTTGGCCTGTAAGAGAATGAAAATTAAACCCTCTGCACACCAGCGACCCCCCACCCCGTTCCGCAATCTCAGCTGCCCAATGACAGGCAACGTCCAGGGTCCTCGGTCGGAGCTGAAATCAATGGGGACGCGGTGAGACGACAGACGGACGCGGGTGGGAGCGCGGACAGGTCACCGTTTGAGATGATGAATCGCTCTCTATCACCCCGCCATCCCCGCCGATGCTAACATTTACTATAATCTTATTTGGGCTGCGATTTATCTTTCTTTGGTCCGATCAATAAAGATGAACACAACAGTTGTAAGGATCGATTGCAATTTTTTATCATTTTCAAGCATGAAGGAACATTTCTGACACAAAAACAATATTCTGGGTGTACCTGGTCTACTTTTTAATTGCAGTTCAAGCGATCAACTGAGCTGGTATATATGCCAAGAAGTTTAAATCCTACAGTAGACTCAAGCCATCAAGAAATAATTTGTTATCTTAAATAAAAAGTGGGCTATGTTTCTTGGATCACATCTCCCTTTGAAATTCATTCAGGTTCTTTTTGAGAGATAAATGCTCTTTAATCCGGAGATGAAGTTTAATTTTAGAAGTCCTCCCTAATCCTCAAGATTGCAGTGGTAATTTCTCTAAATACAAGAAAAAAGCTGCTATAACATAGCACTGTTGAATAATTTCCTCCATATACATATATGTGTTTATATTGCCTATATAATCTGCATATTCACATACTGTTCAACTTGAAGTAGAGACAAAAACCACTATGATCCGAATTGCAGGTTCACAGCAGCGGCAGATCCATCAGCTCTGGATCAGGCCTGTGCATCTTCACAATTTCCAGCAAATATTCCAAATACAGCCGTTTTCTCCCCAAAGTCTGCATAGGTAGGAGGAGGGAGGGAAGGGAACAGAACTGCAATATCACCAACCATTCTGCATCAAGCATCGTGAGCACGAACATACAAACCTCGGCTATTTTTATCATATTCCAGATACTCTATATGTACTCAAAAGATTCTTTTAACTGAGCAAGTCACTAACACGGTAGCAAATACCACAAACAAGTTTCCTTGGATCTTTGATTTGAGTTCCTCAGGTATATGCATTATAAAAATAGCCCCCACTTACATAGTTACACAGTATCTTCCCCTCTTTAATTTCTTCTCTGTGGCTATATAACAAGAGAGATGGTTTCGTGCAGACCTTTACGGTCTCCTTCGTTGTAAGAAGCATGAAAGTGCAGGAAATATGTTATGAAAGATGCTAAGAACTTCCGAGACAGAAGTATCAGGGTTATGGCAATTAATCATGATCCCAGATTACAGAGAAGATGCTATTTCTATATCTGTTAGGGCGTTCTTGCATGATGTGGGCATGTTGTTTGACTTCAGTATGCAAATAAAGCTGCAAATTTGGTTCTTGATGACTAAAGCCTTTGCTTCTTCAAAGTATCTGGTCTAAACTCATCACTCAGATGTGCTCCAGCAGCACAGAGGATGCCACCACCTCAGAGTATTCAAAATGACATGAATTATCACAGAATCACAGAATAGTTTGGGTTGAAGGGACCTTCAAAGCTCATCCAGTGCCACCCCTGCCATGAGCAGGGACATCTTCACCAGCTCAGGTTGCTCAGAGCTCCGTCCAGCTTGGCCTGGGATGTCTCCAGGGACCTGTCTCTGCCAACACAAAGGGTTCCTCAATAACTAACTGAAATTCGGTGATTAATAGGTGACTACAGTTCTGTTATTAACTTTAAGTCTGCTAAAGTTCGGGGAAATGAAGCCACTTGTGTGCCTGTTCCTCATTTCCCATCTGTTTGACTGAAGAAACACTGTCCACCTTTAAAATAAAAACTACGGTACTGGATCAACCAAAACACTCACCAAGCTCAGGACTCTAGCAAGTATTAACAGTACATGTGTAGGATAAAGAGCAGAACAGGCACATGGTGATCACAGGATCATAGAGTGGTTCGGGTTGGAAGGGATCTTAAAGATCACCTAGTCCAACCCCATGCCATGAGCAGGGACACCTTCCACCAGACCAGGTTGCTCAAAGCCCCATCCAACCTGACCTTGAACACTTCCAGGGATGGGGCATCCACAGCTTCTCTGTGCAGCCTGTGCCAGGGCCTCACCACCCTCATGGGGAGGAATTTCTTCCTTATATTTGATCTACATCTACCGTCTTCCAGTTTGAAGTCATCATCCCTGTCCTATCACTACAGGCCTTGCTAAAAATCCCTCTTCAGTTTTCTTGTAGGTCCATTTTTGGTACTGCAAGGCCACAATAAGGTCTCCCTGGAGCTTCTCTTCTCCAGGCTGAACAACCCCAACCCTCTCAGCCTTTCTGGCTGATCCTCCAGCACATACAAGGATTAAAATGTAGTCCTAGGGGTATGGTCCAAACTACACCGTGACTGTCACCAATAAGTGAGAGTCCAACACCCAAAACACCAGAAAAAGCTGAGGATTCCAAGACACCGTGTCTTACCGACCTCTTAGTGAGCACAAAAGGTACTTGTGATCATTACTCACCATGCCTTCTCCATGCATAAAGAACTTCAGCCTTAATTACCTCCCCCAGGAATTAGGAAATTTATTTTCATTTCTTGACTATTATAGGAAAGGTAACAAAAAGATCTATTAGAAACTAGCAATTTTTCAAAGTTTCGAAGCTGTGAAATAAATAACGGATGTCATGCACACTACACAATACATTGAGTCATATGGAGAAACCTCAACAACTACAGCAGCGAGCAGGGCGATATTTTAGAGGTCTGTTTCATATGAAGGAGCCCATTGCCTTCTACACTGACGTGTTCCAGCTTGAAAGTATTTGATCTCAGCACTTGGCTACTCTTTCAGCAGAGAGAGCTTAAAAATAAAAATAAAAATAAAATAAAATAAAATAAAATAAAATAAAATAAAATAAAATAAAATAAAATAAAATAAAATAAAATAAAATAAAACTGTTGAAGAGCAAGCTGGGGGAGGACAAAGAAGAAATCGACCAAATGCTAGAAAGGCTGTGGTGTAACATCATGACACAGAGCTTGCATCACCTGGAAAATTATGATGCTTAAGATCTTCCATACAGTCCTGTTTTATCTCAACTAACACAGCAGTAGGTAGAATAGACTTCTGCTGGCCAAGCTGTCTTACAGGTTCTGATGTTCCCAACAGCCATCAAGCTCTCTGCCCTGTTCCCTCAATATAGACAGCGCATTCTTCCACTGGTCTATTCTTACAGAACTACAGGATGGTTGGGGTTGAAGGGACCTCTGGAGATCATCCAGTCCAACCCACCTGCTAACGCAGGGTCACCAGAGCAGATCACACAGGAAGGTGTCCAGGTGGGTTTGAATGTCTCCAGAGAAGGAGACTCCACAGCCTCTCTGGGCAGCCTGGGCCAGGCTCTGGCACCTCAAAGGAAAGAAGTTTCTCCTCATGTTCAGATGGACCCTCCTGTGCTTCAGTCTGTGCCCGTTGCCCCTCATCCTGTCACTGGGCACCACTGAACAGAGTCTGGTCCATCCTCTGACACCCACCCTGGAGATATTTATAACCATTGATGAGATCCTCTCTCAGCTTCTCTTCTCCAGCTGAACAGCCCCAGCTCTCTCAGTCTCTCCTCATCTGAAAGATGCTCCAGACCCCTCAGCATCTTTGTGTCCCTCCACTGGACTCCTCCAGTAATTCCTTGTCCTTAAACTGGGGAGCCCAGAACTGGACAGCAAACTCCAGATGTGGCCTCACCAGGGCAGAGCAGAGGGGGAGGAACAACCTCCCTGACCTGCTGGTCACACTTGTCCTAACGCACCCCAGGGACCACTGGCCTCTTGGCCACAAGGGCACATTGGTGACTCACGGTCACCCTGTCGTCAACCAGAACTCCCAACTCCTTCTCTGCAGAGCTGCTTTCCAGCAGGTCCACCCCAACCTGCACTGGTACCTGGGGTTGCAGGACCCTACACTTGCCCTTGGTGAACTTAATCAGGTTCTTCCCTGTATTTCCTACCAAAACAGGAGACTCTCTTGACAACCATCTCCTCCCTTCTCAAAGCCTCTTTAACTTTTTGTACCCAGTCCTCTTCTGATGTCCTCAGCTGAAGTCTTCTGTCCCTCTCAATCTCTTGATGTTGGCACAAGAACGTTGTACTTGGGCTGTTCTTTTGACCATCGGGACTTAGCACTGGCCATCATGTATTCTGAGAGCCCAAGAGTGACAGTTACAGAACCACAGGATGGTTGGGGTTGGAAGGGACCTCTGGAGATCACCCAGTCCAACCCACCTGCTAACGCAGGGTCACCAGAGCAGATCACACAGGAAGGTGTCCAGGCGGGTTTGAATGTCTCCAGAGAATGAAGTTCTCAAGGAGCGAGTGATCCTCAACCTTCACTAGCACTTGGGCAACAGCAAACAGATAAATACACCGTAGGCAACACTATTTTTTCTCTACTTACCCACCTGGATCTGCACAGCAGAAGGTTTTGGTAAGATAAGCAAAATCTGAACCAGAGGAGAGAGACTTCTGTTTGAATAAATGTGTGAATTGATATTTATATTCATATCAACAAGCTAAGGCACATTTTCCCAGAAATGGCAGAAATCAGAAAGCATCCAAACTCTGCCCAATTTTAGCTTCCTTAAAGAAAATTCTTAAAATGCAGTTCCAAAATTATCTATTCAGGTTTTCTGTTTAATTATTGCAGCCTCATGTTAGTTACCATACGGGCAAAATGCCAGTCACAAGAGTTTTGTTAAAAAAAAACAACTTATCAAAGCTCTTCGTGTTTAGTCAAGTGACTGAGGTGTGACTTGAATCGAATTGACCTGAATAGGAGGACCACATCTTAAGTTACTTAAGTGTTTATGGCCCAAAGATAAGACACAGGATACAACCAAAACAAGTAGTATTTTCTATGCCTTTCAATTAGTATCCAAAGATTGGGGTTTGTAATTCTTGGGGAAAATTTGCTTCTTTTTTTTAAGAGTTATATTCAAAAACAGAAGAGGAGAGAAGCATAGGCTGGCATTGTGTAAAAGAAGCTAAAGAGAACATGAATTTTAATTTTCAATTAATCTAATTTGCCCTGATAAATACAGAATCACAGAATGGACTGGGTTGGAAAAGACCTCAGAGATCATCCAGTCCAACCCTTGGTCCAACTCCAGTCCATTGACCAGATCATGGCACTAAGTGCCATGGCCAATCTCAGTTTCAAAACCTCCAGGGCCGGTGAGTCCAGCACCTCCCTGGGCAGCCATTCCAATGCTGACCACTCTCTCTGCACAGAATTGCTTTCTAATCTCCAGCCTCAGTTTCCCCTGGCAGAGTTGAAGCCCATGCCCCCTTGTCCTATTGCTGACTGCCTGGGAGAAGAGCCCAATCCCCCCTGGCTAGAACTGCCCTTCAGGTCGTTCTAGAGAGTGCTGAGCTCACCTCTAAGCCTCCTCTGCTCCAGACTGAACAAGCCCAGCTCCCTCAGCCTCTCCCCATGGGTCTTGTGCTCAAGTCCCTTCCCCAGTCTTGTTGCTCTTCTCTGGACCCGCTCCAGCACTTCAATCTCTTTCCTGAGCTGAGGGGCCCAGAACTGAACACAATACTCCAGGTGTGGCCTCCCCAGTGCAGAGCACAGGGGAAGGATCACTGCCCTTGTCCTGCTGACCACGCTGGTTTGGATACGGGACAGGACAGAGTCATAGCAAGCATAAATAAATAAATAAAGTCTAAATTCCGGTAGATAAAAATGAGATGTGACCATGGGCAGAAGTCTTTTCATCATGTTTGCACCCAAAATAATCTTCCCCGAACAAAAGTAAGAGCACAAGTTTCTTAAAGAACGTAATGTGGAGGAATAGGAGAAGAATTACTTTGCCAGACAGCTCTGATTTCAAAGGTCTGTTGAAGAACATAAATTCCTGCTGAAGCTCACCAGGTCAGCTGTTTTGTCTGCGTGTGGGACCTCAAAGCACAAGTGCATGGTTTAGTCTCTGCTGAAAATCCTCAGATTTTCAGCCAGATAAAGTTCTGAAGGATCCCGTGTCATCCAAGCTGATAAAAGGTTATCAAAAGAACCACGAGAACTTGAGCGCCCTCATTTAATTTCACTAAAGCTACATCGCTTACATGCACTATTTTATTCCAAATGTGCTGAAACTGTTTTTCCTACACTTCTTCCTGGCATTGAAATTTTTCTTTTAAGCCCCTTGGCCCTGAATAGATTCAATATGAGAGAAAGATTCATGCAACCTATATTTTTTTTTAATTTAATAGTGATGTAGTTAACAGTTTATCTGACAAAGAAGAAGATGTGTGACTTCCACACAAAAGAGAGAAATCTGGCCTTGGCTTCAAGTTAGTGCTGTGAAAGGTAAAAATGAGCCCGGCTTGACTTGAGAGCAGCTCAGCACCTGCTCCACCCACCAAAGGAACCAAGAGCTGGGGCTGTTTGGCACCTTTGAGAATCAGGGGAGAATTTTTAATTTAAAGACTTTTTTTCCTTGTTATCCTCCCCCAGGGAAGGACTCAAAGCATCAGCAGGCAAAGATTATCACGTTCCCTGAATGACAAATTGGAAAGTTTTCTTTGCCTCTTCTAAACGCATCTCTGCTGAAGTTAAGCTTTTTTCATCCCTTAATTGAACTTCTGGCCATTTCATCTCGGTATCTTTTACGAACCTATTTGCGGATAATACGAAGCATTTTGTTTCGTTCATTCTGTTGACATGCAGCCTAAGCTTTGAGATGGCCTTAACAGAAAAGATTTCCAAAGCAAGAAAGAAGGAATAAGCCCTAAACCTGTAGAGCTGGTCCACAGACAGGAGTCCAAAAGTAGGGACAAGAAGTCTGGACTGGCCACCATTATCCAAAAGGACCTACTATAGCATTTGTGGAAAGGAAACCCATCCAGGTGTGTGTTTTGGGGACCACGGAAGGTGTAGAATCATAGAACCACTTCGGTTGGAAGAGACCCTGAAGATCACTGAGTCCAATCATTAACATAAACATATCATTACCCCATGCCCCTGAGAACCTCATCTCTGAAGGGAAAGGGACCTGGGGGTCCTGGGGACAGCAGGGTGACCATGAGCCAGCACTGGGCCCTTGTGGCCAGGAAGGCCAATGGTACCTGGGGTGGGTTAGAAGGGGGTGGTCAGTAGGTCAGAGAGGTTCTCCTGCCCCTCTGCTCTGCCCTGGGGAGACCACACCTGGAATATTGTGTCCAGTTGTGGCCCCTCAGTTCCAGAAGGACAGGGAACTGCTGGAGAGAGTCCAGCGCAGGGCAACAAAGATGCTGAAGGGAGTGGAGCATCTCCCGTGTGAGGAAAGGCTGAGGGAGCTGGGGCTCTGGAGCTGGAGAAGAGGAGACTGAGGGGTGACCTCATTCATGTTTACAGATCTAGAAAGAGTGAGTGTCAGGAGGATGGAGCCAGGCTCTTCTCGGTGACAACCAATGATAGGACAAGGGGTAATGGGTTCAAACTGGAACACAGGAGGTTCCACTTAAATTTGAGAAGAAACTTCTTCCCAGTGAGGGTGGCAGAGCCTGGCCCAGGCTGCCCAGGGAGGTTGTGGAGTCTCCTTCTCTGCAGACATTCAAACCCGCCTGGACACCTTCCTGTGGAACCTCAGCTGGGTGTTCCTGCTCCGGGGGGATTGCACTGGATGAGCTTTCCAGGGCCCTTCAACCCCTGACATTCTGGGATTCAACCCCTCCAGGGATGGTGACCTCCCCCACTGCCCTGGGCAGCCTGTTCCAATGCCTGACAAACCTTCCTGGGAAGAAATTTTCCCTAATATTCATTTTAAACCTCCCCTGGTGCAACGTGAGGCCATTTCCTCTCATCCTATAGCTTGTTCCCTGGCAGCAGATACCAACACTCTCCGCGCTACAACCTCCTTTCAGGCAGTTCTAGAAAGCAACAGTACATCAGGCCCCACTGTGATATAAATTATAAAGGAGACCATGTCGATTACAACAAAAAAGGAAAAATTAACTATTAGAAGAAATAGCTTTAAAACATCCAGTCACGCTTCATCTGTGAAGCTGCCACTAAAAGCAAGAATGAAGCAAGAGATGGAACTGGGGAAGGGCAAATAACAAAAAGAGAACAGATTACCTACTGGAGTGCGTATACGTCTCAGTTCCAAATTAAATTACAGCTTCATAAATACATGACCATTTTTATGGCATCTTTATTTGAATTAAAACCCTCTATTTGTGTCTGAATTGATTTTAATAAGCTATAGAAAACACAGGGTATAACATCACACAGTTGCCTAAGTAACACTACATCTTTATTCTACCTCAAATGCTATTAAAGTGATATATGAATGAAGTAATTTCTTCTGAAAAGTCATCAAATCAGGCCTTTGCTCACCTTTTTAGATAAGTTATTTTTTATACAAGGTGTGACTTCTAACATCTGGTCCGGCTGCACTATTCAGGCATTTGTTCTATTTTTCGACTCCAAAGATGAAATAAAGGATGCTCAACTCCTCATGCAGGGAACCTACATATAGCTTAGGATTCTGCCCTTTTTGGGGTTTTTACATGTTACTATGAGCTCCTGTTTGAATCATCGCCCTCGGTATTGTTTTGCCTTCATCCCAAGATGAAGTAACCTACAGAAAAGCATCCAAGAGATCCCCCAGTGAGAGACTTTGACCACGTTAGGAGGGTGTTTAGGACAACCCAGAAATACAGAGAAAAGATGAACGGAGAGATCTGGGCATGTGCTTTCATAGCAGAGAAGTTTTTCATATGCAAGAAGGGGGAAAAGTAGCTATAAAAGTTAAGGCAATGATTGGGGATCTTGGACTAAGCCTACAGAGGATATCCAGGTGGTGAGCAAGTTAAAACTAAGGAAGCTAAAGCTAAGACTAATTTTGAGGATTTTGGTGGAGTTTGCCTAAAGCGACATATTGCCTGCGTTGGCTCAAATTCAAGTACAACTCCCTCTCTTCTGCCTTTTAATCCCAAATCTTCATAAACCTCACCTCCCTCTTATGTCCTGGAAGAAATGGGCTCTGGACCAGAGTGTCCCCCTGACAGAATGGATGTCTGAACTATTACGGGCTGAAGGGAGGATTTGGACACCCAGTGCCACCACACACCTTTTCTACAGAGGATGAAAAGGCAAACGGGTACCCAAAGCAGTGCTGGAGATACCAGAGGAAAAGGTACAGAAACATATGCCGTATCTTGGCAAACGTTCTGCAAGAAAACAATTCACTTCCCAACATCATTTGTTTGATTATATGATGTGTGTGTTTGTTCAAGACTGTACATCCAGCGAGCAGCAAGTGGAGCAAAGTATCTAACTCAGTTATCAGCAGAAAATGGGGGAAAAAGCAAATTCTTCGACCTTTTCTTTTGAATTTCCAATCCTATTTTTCAGGTACCACTAGCAAATAGTTTTACCTCCAACTATTAACATCTCTGAAGTTTCTCCCCCGATACGCTTCGCTTCACTTCTCTGCCCCAGTAGAACATTGATCTCTAATTTGTTAACGCTCAGAGCTGCCAAAGAAAATGAAAACCTTTGTGAAAAGGACAAATCTATTTCAAGTTCTTTACAGCTATTCAGCCAAGCATCTAATCTGCATGTAATTGTAGTAGAGTCTTTAATACAAATGTTCTCAGCCTTTAAGATGCACGTGTAAATGCACAACTACATTTACATCTCCCGCTGTTGACAAGATGCATCACCTTAAATGCTTCTTATTTACAGCTTCTCAGTCTCATCCCTTTCACTGTTATATATTAAAAACTACATTCTCCCTAAGGTACCAATGGGTATTACTTTTCTACATTCTAGAGCAGACTTTTACCCAAAAAAATCATAAATGAACATGTCAAATTGCCAAGTGTTCTCCTTGAGGTGCGTAGGAATGGGTATTGCTGCTGGGGAGGTGATGCCCCAAAAATATTACGTTGAGGAATCCTTTCCTCCCAGTGGCATCAGGTACAGACTGCGGCCTTAGGAACAGCACATTCGTAATGGACTGAAAATTCCCATTGTTGGTTGCCTTTATGGAATTAATTCTTAAATACAGATCCAATGGGCCACTTCAACATGACAAAAGCCGCACCATGGGGAGCTACATCAGCTCACAAGCAAACAAGGATCAGGATGAGCCTTGCATGATTGTCCATGGGTTACAAGGATACTCCAATATTTTATTTCAACCTATATAGCTGTATATATCCAGCTAGTAGGAAAAAATCTGTATTTTTGCTACAGCAGCACAAAGTCAACTTAGCTTAAGTCTCCCATGACATTCACACGTGATTGCAGCTCATCTGCTCCATGAATAACTCTTACAAAGTCCAGCGGCGCTGGAGACTCAAGGGGACACAACTTGAGCTTCCCCATAAAGCTGCTACTGCAAAACTGTGATAGAGACATCTCCAAGTTCAAGGTAGCTCTTCTGTGGACTAAAGTCGCCCGAATTTTAAGATCGCGTTGCTCATCCTCTGCAGTCGGAGGAATGGTCTGGGAAAATGGCTTGAAACACCACCTGTTTCAAGCTCATTTTGGGCAGCTTTCAGAGGCAGACATATCCCATTAAAGTGGTTGAAAGAATAGAGCAAATCGCTGCTTTGAATTACGGGTGAAAATTTGGCTGGATCATCAAGGCGCTATTTGGAGGTCAGTTACACGTAGAGTTCCTCAAGGGTCCACACCACAGCCTTCCCTGTTGAACATCCTCATCAGGGACCTGGAGATGGAATCCATGCTCACCAGGTTTGCAAGTGACACCAAACTGGGGCACATGCTCTACGAGGAGAAGCCAAGAAGCCAAAGATGATTAAGGGAGTGGAGCATCTCACTTATAAGGAAAGGCTTAGAGAGCTGGGTCTCTTTAGCTTGGAGGAGACTGAGGGGTGACCTCATTCATGTTTACAGAGCTATAAAAGGGTGAGTGTCAGGAGGATGGAGCCAGGTTCTTCTCGGTGACAACCAATGATAGGACAAGGGGAAATGGGTTCAAACTGGAACACAAAAGGTTCCACTTCAATTCGAGAAGAAACTTCTTCCTGGTGAGGGTGTCAGAGCCTGGCCCAGGCTGCCCAGGGAGGTTGTGGAGTCTCCTTCTCTGCAGACATTCAAACCCGCCTGGACACCTTCCTGTGGAACCTCAGCTGGGTGTTCCTGCTCCATGGGGGGATTGCACTGGATGAGCTTTCCAGGTCCCTTCAACCCCTGACATTCTGGGATTCTGTGAATCTCAGTTGTTTAACTTTGAGGAAAGGAAGATCTGGGGGGACTTAACCTTCTCTTCGGGATTAAAAGCTGCTGTTATTCAGATGGAAACAGGTTCTTTACTCACGTGCAATGAAAGAACAAGAGTCAATGTTTGCACATCAAAACAGATGTTCCAATAAATACACAGAAAATTATTTCCCCCCAAGGATAATTAAGCAGGAAGACAGGGATCCAAAGAGGTTGTGGTACCTCCAGTCTTGGAGGTTGTCAAAGATCCAACCGGACCAAGCTCTGAACAACCTCATTTGTCTCAGTGTTGATCCTGCTTTGAGCACAAGGTTGGACCTCTCACGGCTCCTTCCAACCCAAATAATTTTGTGAATATGTATGCTTACGCTCAACAATATACCTGACATCAGAAAGAAAACCTATTTTGGCTTGTAGATATGCAATGTGCTCTGCAGCTGAATGCGAAATCCATCTTGTGGCAGGAGCCCAACATAAAGAATCACAGATTAGCTACATCTTCTTTGAAATAAATGGAAAATAGCTGGGTTAAGCTTTGTTTATTAGATCTACCACTATCCCTGCTCAGCGAGATTCGTTGCCTGAGGGCATAATGAGAGCAAGATTACCATTTTTTGAAAAGCACAATGCTGCCACAAATAACACTTACGCACCAACCCTCAAGAGATCAAGTCCTTGAAAGAAATTCTAAAATATTCCATCTCTCTCAAGCCAGCAGCCCTGGCAACGGTGTCGCAGAATCCCAGGGACTGGAAGGGACCTGGAAAGCTCATCCAGTGCAATCCCCCCATGGAGCAGGAACACCCAGCTGAGGTTCCACAGGAAGGTGTCCAGGCGGGTTTGAATGTCTGCAGAGAAGGAGACTCCACAACCTCCCTGGGCAGCCTGGGCCAGGCTCTGACACCCTCACCATGAAGAAGTTCCTTCTCAAATTTAAATGGAACCTTTTGTGTTCCAGTTTGAATCCATTGCCCCTTGTCCTATCATTGGTTGTCACTGAGAAGAGCCTGGCTCCATCCTCCTGACACTCACGCTTTCTATATCTGTAAACATGAATGAGGTCACCCCTCAGTTTCCCCCAGCTCCCTCAGCCTTTCCTCACACGGGAGATGCTCCACTCCCTTCAGCATCTTTGTTGCCCTGCGCTGGACTCTCTCCAGCAGTTCCCTGTCCTTCTGGAGCTGAGGGGCCACAACTGGACACAATATTCCAGGTGTGGTCTCCCCAGGGCAGAGCAGAGGGGCAGGAGAACCTCTCTGACCTACTGACCACCCCCTTCTAACCCACCCCAGGTACCATTGGCCTTCCTGGCCACAAGGGCCCAATGCTGGCTCATGGTCACCCTGCTGTCCACCAGGTTTGTTCCTGGTCCTGTATCACAGCTGTAAAAAGTCCAGTCTTTGTTCTTCTGAACTGATATCAGGTTGCGGTAACTTCCTAAGGTAACTGTCCCAGCACAACCAACTTCAATCCTACACCATGACTCAAGGACAAGTTTGATTAATACAATAAAAGCCCCTATATCACAGAATTAAGGAGTTATAGTACCCAAGTAGGATAAGCTTATTATTCAGGACGACGTTAATATTTGCATTTGGTCAGACCAACAAACTTGTTTGGATATTGCTGCCACAAATACTCTAAATGTTGATATCTGGTTGTTAAATCACCATCCAGTGAAAGGATTTCGATGATATCGGGATCAGCAGGTCCCTAAAGAGGACGGGAACACAGAGACCATCCTGTCATGACACGAAGTTCACAATATATGTCAAACAAGATATCAAGAGAGAACGTCTTTGCATCGCAAAATATCGACTGACAGCTGATGCTGTACAAAAGCTGAGCCAAACTGTAGAAAACTACGTACCAATAAAAGGGTTTGGGGATTATGAAGTGACTGAAGTACTTCAAGGAGGGTCTTTTGCAGTTGCTTTGAACACCACGTGCGAGCAGTGAGGAAAATCAGTACGAGTACGACAAGAACACCGAGGATATGAAACAACTGCTCAGTGAAAAATGTATGTAGTTTGGATGACTGATAAGTACTTAGATATAAGAAAATAACGTTTTATACTCAATGTGGATTGAGAGCTATTCTCATATTTAGTAAAGCAAGAAATGAAACAAGCTCCGACCATACTTAAATCAAACTAACGTGAGAGTTTTTCAATGTTCTCAAGCCAGCGTGTCCCAGCAGACCCATTCTGGTCGGAACAGCCTTTGGAAAGAAACGCAGCCAGAACCAAGGCAGGTGGCCTCACTCAACAACCTGCTCAATAAAAAACCCAGGACCTAGGAAAAAGAAAGCGATTAAGTGTCTCAGGACGCCACAGCGTCATCATTAGCACCAAACACGTTGCTTCGCAAGTTAAAAATGTGGGTCTATCGCTCTTAAGTAATAAGGCAACATGTCACAAAATCCCTACAGTTGGATGATACGCTAGGTGAAATAACTCAAACGCAGAGCTAAAAAAAATCATAATTTATAACTACATTTTGTGATGTCTAAAGATGATATGCACTATTTACTGGGCATCTTTTTTCCTGCATTCTTCGCAGGTTCTGTTTATTCCTACCACCCATTTCAATTCTCCCTCCCGCAGCGCTCGGTGCATCTTTCCAAGCCGGAGCTGCTGTTCCGCCTTCCAATCATCCCATAAGTACTGAATGTATGTTCTGTCCTACATATGTATATTTTCCCACTGGTATCTTTATTTTTCCTTTCCATTCCAAGCAATCACTTGTGTTATACACCTGTACTTCTCCAGCCATGCATAGCCATTCAAACACTTATTCATTAGTCTGAACAGATTTTTAGTTCCTTCTTGAGAAGGTTTCAGGTTCCAGTGTAAGTTGGGAATGACGTATTAGAGAGCAGCATAGAGGAAAGGGACCTGGGGGTCCTGGGGACAGCAGAGTGACCATGAGCCAGCACTGGGCCCTTGTGGCCAGGAAGGCCAATGGTACCTGGGGTGGGTTAGAAGGGGGTGGTCAGTAGGTCAGAGAGGTTCTCCTGCCCCTCTGCTCTGCCCTGGGGAGACCACACCTGGAATATTGTGTCCAGTTGTGGCCCCTCAGCTCCAGAAGGACAGGGAACTGCTGCAGAGAGTCCAGCGCAGGGCAACAAAGATGCTGAAGGGAGTGGAGCATCTCCCGTGTGAGGAAAGGCTGAGGGAGCTGGGGCTCTGGAGCTGGAGGGTGACCTCATTCATGTTTACAGATATAGAAAGCGTGAGTGTCAGGAGTATGGAGCCAGGTTCTTCTCAGTGAGAAACAATGACAGGACAAGGGGTAATGGGTTCAAACTGGAACACAAGAGGTTCCACTTAAATGTGAGAAGAAACTTCTTCCTGGTGAGGGTGTCAGAGCCTGGCCCAGGCTGCCCAGGGGGGTTGTGGAGTCTCCTTCTCTGCAGACATTCAAACCCGCCTGGACCCCTTCCTGTGGAACCTCAGCTGGGTGTTCCTGCTCCATGGGGGGATTGCACTGGGTGAGCTTTCCAGGTCCCTTCCAACCCCTGACATTCTGTGTGATCCTGTGTCTGTGTTTACTGCTTTTGAAACAGCATTTTTTAAAAAACTTCTCTGAATTTTCTAACAAAAGGAAGCGTAACTCCCCATTATCTGATAATCCATCTCACCTATAGACAGCAATATACTGATTTGTTTAATTGAAAGCCTACTGAAATACCACTGCCTGCTCAGCTGTAAGAGATTCTCAAGTCTTCAGCGTTCTGCAAATTATTTTAAACATATAATTAAAGAAAGTTTCAAACAATTAAGTGACAGCAGCAGCAGTAAATTCTTAAGATGGAAGGAAGATCATGAAAGCTGTTTGAAATGTGTAAGGAACACAGTCTGGTCTGTGTTCATTTCAAGGAGCGTGTTACGCTGGCAATGAATTATTCGGTGGCGTTAAGTCAAAAAATCATGTACCTGTTAACTGGTACTAAAGGGGACAAGACAGCAAAGAGAGCAACAGGTTTTACTATAAAAACACCAAATTGAACAGCTTCAACTACAGGAAATAATTATAATATATATGCATATATCCAGGTGTCTTGGGTAAGGACAGAGCTCCTGAGCATCTGACCCATGGGAAATGGGGCTCCTGGAGTCCTGATTAAAGGCTGCGGCTCTTGTGTCCCAAAACACTTGGTATTTTCTCCTTATGTTTTACTATATATAAAAAAGATCATTTTGGCACGTTGTCTTCACTTCCAACGTGACCTGCTGAGTACAAACCTGGCACAACAAACCCAGCGGGAGGTGGGGATAAAGGACTGAAAATCTCCGTATTATTATTGCCATCATAAAAGCCACACATACATCCAGCACCCAACTGCACTGCAAATCCCACCGAGTAGGGTTTGCTGAAAAATAATGTATGAGGTATCATTCGCTACCATCTAGAACCATGTTTAAAATGTGCTTTTCTAACTCGTATTACTGTTTCAATGCACTAAACACCAATACACATGCAACAGCACGGCCACCCAATATGAAAAATAACCATTTGTTACCTTAAAAATGATATCTGTTCAAAAACGCAACTACCATGCACACTTTAAAAGCCTATGAGGCAAGTTAAACAAGTAAAGAATAACTTCAAATCACATCTACACATTCACTGAATAAACTGGTTAATAGAGAAGATTGCTTATTTTAATGTGCTTACTTCTCTAGACAATCAATTGTGCAATATCTCTTTTGGCAGAATTCACTCTTGATATGATATTTTGATGATTATACTGTTCTTCCCCTGCTTGGAAAAACTGAAGCAATGAAAAAAGGGCACATTTTCCAAGGTAAGAAGCAGAAACCAGATTATCAAACAGATTTTCTGCTCAAACATTCACTTGTTACTCAAAGGCAAAATTGCCGTATATTCAAAAAATGGAGGCACTTTCTATAGCGTAGGTCAAAAAGCAACTATTTGCACATGTAGAAAGCAGTAATTATAGCTTAAATCGTATTAACCACTATCAAGCAGGAATATGTTTCCACTTTCGTAATTGTAAACTAGTGAGGATTAACTATTGAAATCAGGAGCAAATTTGGCACGAACAAACATTTGAGCTGCCATGGAACAACATTATCCGCGATGCTTTTAAAAACACATATGGCATCAAGCACCAAAATTATCCTGTATTATTCTCACAGTCTATTGGGAACAAGGAATAGCTTCTTTAGGCTTGTTTGATAAATATATAGGTAAACAAGTGATAAATGTTGTTGCAGGGGAAAAAAATGCTTAACCAGATTATAGCAGTAGCAGATATGGAAGACACTGAAATGTTATTAAGGCATTTTAAAAACCTATAATTCTTCTCTGGGAATTAAGATATATGTTTGAACTTCTCTGCTATGGTTTATTTGAATTGGCTTCCTAATTACTACAGCTACATTTTCGTGGTTTAGTCAGCATAAATATATATTCCTATGTGATTATGGCCCAACGGCAACACAAATAGTTAAACTCCTGACACGGGGAAAATATAAAGCATAAAGATTTAAAAAGTTATTTCAAACACATGATTATCTTTCCATATTTCAAAGGGAAAGGCCTTTTGAGGCCCAGAAATCTGCATGTGAATAGAAACGCAGTGAAAAGTCTCGGCTTTCAGGTAAAATGCTTTTAGTCGCAAAAGGCGTAAGATGGGGAAACTTTCAATTCTGACACATTTACAGAGTTCAACCAGCCCTGAGTTATCATTTCCGTCCCCTCCCGCAGCCACTGATGGTTCACAACCACTTGTGTGTGTCCACATCCCAATTAAACACTAGAAAAGCAACGAGTCCCTTCTGCAGCTGAACTAATTCCATACGGAGCGAGTTACCAGATACAGAACCCATTAATGGTCTGGAAAACAATTAGAAGAAATATTAGAAAATTGGAAATATTAGTGTAAAAATGATAGATGATTTTTCCAGGAAAGATGTCACAAATCCACAAAGTCAATGCCACTTATTTTGTCCCTTTAAAAGGAATGGGGAGGCCTGGATTTTAAAGGAATCTGGGTATGCCCAAGAGAAATCGGCTTCACTCTATTCAAAGCAAAATCTTGGCTCAAGAGAAGCTGTCACTGGGCTTGTCATGAAGTTCATTATTCCAATTTTGTTCCCTTTTCCCTCAGTTTTCTTCCTTCAACCCTCCTGGTCACGTTGAGTCTGAGTTCCTTCTGCCACCTTTCAAGCTGGTACTTCTGTTTCTGGGCAGTTTCACAGAACACAGAAGAGGGAATTATGAATTTCTGTATTCAATTCTCAATATAGAAAATAACTTGAGTGAACCTTCCAGTCCTCCCGCAGCAAAGCTGAGATCTGGGCCACAATTAATGTGATACAAAAGCTGTAGAACCATCTCACCCTGTGAGGGTCGGTCTGAAGACGGAGCAGTATCTGTCTGAACATCACCATCAGGAACTTAGAGAACTGAGGCCCTGACAGCAAGAACCCATGGACAATGACTTGGAGAAAGGCCCGAGGAGCAGCATTGTGTTGCACTGGTTTCTCCGATACGGGGGCTCCTGCTCACAATGGCTGCTGTGTGGACTTTGCCTGCTTCTCCAGCCAAACCAGCCCCCCCTCCTGAAAGCTGTTGCTCTGCGGGTCTCTGACCCAGGGACAAGAGCTGCCGTCCAGAAGCTGTGTTCTCACCTGCAGCCTCAGTCACACGTGTCCCTACCTGCTCCACAAACAATGGCCAACGAAAAGGAGCACGGCCAGCAGCTCAACAAGGGTCCTGAGCTCACCCAATGGACCAGAGAAAGACCCTGAATGCTGGACACGTAAGCGTTGGCAAAAGAAAGCGTGAATCTCTCGAGCCTGCGCAGTACGAGCCTGGGTTGTGAAATCAAGGCAGACTGGGCTGAAACAATGGGAGCAAGGGGGGTGAAGAAGCATGAAAGGTGACTCCAGAATGGACACCGTTGAAGATCTTCCCACCAGAGGATCCCGAACCACGACGGAGGACCGGCCAGGCTGCACGGGACCGGAGACCAGAGGGAGCTTCTGGAACTGCACTGGTGATAAACACAACCTCATTTCTCATCTTCACTCTTACTTTTTCCCCATTTCTTTTCCCTTTTCTTTTTCTCACTCTTTCTCTCTATCGCGTGCCAATTTACGGGCAAATTAATCAAGCAACACTGCTTGATTGAATTATAACCCCTTGGCATTTTGGTCGCCTTAATTTTGCGTTCTGAGATCAAGGTAAAAGAACCATCACGAGTCCATCGCCGAATGGACTGTCACACACCCTCTGCAGTTCGGTTCAAGTGTGGTCACATCCAAAGGTCTTGTTTAACTCTCACCATGGCCAGGCTCGCCCTGACGTTCAGAATATCACAAAGATGCAAATGTTCCTGGCCTGGACTTGAGATCTTGGACACGAAAATCACAATAAAAAGATATTAAAAAGACAATATGCCTACACCAGGACATAATACAGAGCACCGATTTCCTCAGGTACGGTGTGAAAAGAGTCCTTGATGCAAAACTCCCCAAAAAACCAGCGTTCTCTGTGCTTTCCCTATAGAAACAGGCGTTCAATCCGCTGCCCCTTTTCCCTATAGGCACGTATACACAAATAGTGAACCATCAAAGCCTCCCATAGCAAAAAGCCGTATCCAAATCACAGCTTATTGTTCCATGAAGCTAAAAAAGCCTCACAAAACGCATCAGCTGCCAGATGCAAACGGCCCCGTCTCCAGAATTCAGCGGCGACTCCGGTCTACGCGGAGCCCTCGCTCCCACCCAAGGCCAAGTTATTAAGAAATTGTTTGTCGACTTAGATTGGATTGATCATTCATTTCCCAAATTCCTTTTCCCATCATTTACTCATTATACGCCTCCTCCTGATGGAAGAGGACATTTACTAGCTCCTGCATTTATTGTGCTGGCAAATGGAAACATTGTACAGCGTTTCCCGGGGATTCTCTCATTTATCTATCGGTTGCGGGACTGGAGTATTTTTAGGGGCAGAAAAGAATTAAAATATCACTCAGACTGACAGCAGTGAAAATTAAGCTGGTATGTGCTTGGGAAGGCTATTTCAGCCTTTAGGTTTACAAGACTATTTCCAAAAAGAAGTACAGCAACATTTCATATAAACATTATTGCTTTATAACGAGAAAAATTACTAACTACTGCTTAGGTAGATAAATGACTGTTTTAAAGACAAAGTGTGTTCAGAGAAGGTTTTAAAGCACATCATTGATACTTGTTTAAATGGGAAATACACTTGTGTGTTTGGTTTGTGTGCAAGGTTTTGGCAGCGGGGGTCTATAGGACTGGTTTCTGTTAGAACCTGCTAGAAGGTTCCCCCATGTCCCATAGAACCAATGTCAGTTAGCTCCAAGATGGACCCACCACTGGTCAAGGCCTAGTCCGGGATAACAGTTACAACAGGGAAAAATATGTGAATATGTGAAGAATTTGTGAGAGAAACAGTCCTGCAGACACCAAGGGCAGTGAAGGAGGGTCAGGAGGTGCTCCAGGTACCAGAGATGCCACTGCAGCCCATGGTGAAGAAGACCATGGCGAGGCCGGCTGTCCCCTACAGCCCATGGAGGTCCATGGAGGAACAGATACCAACCTGCAGCCCGTGGAGGTCCATGGTGGAGCAGACCTACCTGCAGCCCATGGAAGCCCAAGGTGGAGCAGATACCACCTGCAGCTCATGGAAGTCCACAGAGGAACAGCCACCTGCAGCCCATGGAGGTCCACAGTGGAGCAGACAGCCACCTAGAGCCCATGGTGGTCCACAGTGGAACACAATCACCCACAGTTCATGGAAGTCCACGGTGGAGCAGATAGCCACCTGCAGCCCATGGAGGTCCATGATGAAGCAGATAGCCACCTGCAGCCCATGGAAGCCCAAGGTGGAACAGATACCACCTGCAGCTCATGGAAGTCCACAGAGGAACAGACAGCCACCTGCAGTCCATGGAGGTCCATGGTGGAGTAGACAGCCACCTAGAGCCCATGGTGGTCCACAGTGGAACACAATCACTCACAGTTCATGAAGTCCACAGTGGAGCAGATAGCC
This sequence comes from Patagioenas fasciata, assembly GCF_037038585.1. NCBI lineage: Eukaryota > Metazoa > Chordata > Aves > Columbiformes > Columbidae > Patagioenas > Patagioenas fasciata. The sequence goes on from NC_092520.1 coordinate 212,892,270, forward strand.
CATGGAGGTCCATGGTGGAGCAGATAGCCACCTGCAGCCCATGGAAGCCCAAGGTGGAACAGATACCACCTGCAGCTCATGGAGGTCTATGGTAGAACACAATCACCCACAGTTTATGGAAGTCCATGGTGGAGCAGATAGCCACCTGCAGCCCATGAAGGTCCATGGTGGAGCAGATAGCCACCTGCAGCCCATGGAGGACCCCAAACCACAGCAGGGGAATGCCCAACGGAGGTTGTGACCCCATGGAGAGCCCTAGTGGAGCAAGCTCCTGGCAGGACCTGTGGCCCCACAGAGAGGAGCCCAGGCTGGAGCAGTTGGTGAAGAACTGCAGCCCATAGGAAGGACAGACGTCGGACAAGTCCACGGAGAACTGTGCTCCTTGGGGGGAACCCCATGGTGGAAGAGAGGAGGAGTGTGAGAAGGATGGAGACAACGTGTGATGAACCAACCACAACCCCCATTCCTGTCCCCCTGAGCCTCACAGGGGGAGGAGATACAGAAAATCAGAGTGAAATAAAGCCTGGAAAAGAAGAAGAGGTGGGTGGGGAGAAGCTGTTTTAAGATTTGGGTTTATTTCTCATTACCTTACTCTGACTTGATTGGTAATAAATTAACTTTTTTCCCCAAGTCACATTGGTTTTGCCCATGATCATAACTACTAAGTCACCTCCTTGCCCTTATCTTACCCACAAGCATTAAATTTGATTTTCTCTCCCCCATTCAGCTGAGGAGGGACCGACAGAGCAGCCTTGGTGGGATCCGAAGGACCAGCCAGAGTCAACCCACCACAACCAAAATCAGGCACTTCTTGGTAGCAAATGCAATTGCACAAAGGACAGAGAACAGCAAACAACTGATAACACAGACTGGTCTGTATTCCACTTTTTTACATCCAACGCTGAGCTTGCCCAAAGAGTAAAATCACTGGGCAATTAAAAGCTACGAACATATTAAAAAAAATAAATATATTTAAGGGAAAATATTTCTATCAGTGTCTCAGGGAATTGAAAGCGACTAAAGGATTATTCATGTGGAATTATTCCAAATATCATATAACCAGTAACATCTCTAAGAAGGTATCCTAAAAATTCAGTATTTTCCTTCTCAGGTGGTTCAATCTAGAGTTGTACTATTTTCTAAATAGAAATCCAAGCGAACCACCTCACTGAGTGTTGCCTTAACACGGTGTTAACTCAGAACACTATTTGTTCCCAGACTTTAACTTCTGTGAAGGAAAAAGGGTGGGAGGGGAAAACAGACCTGGGTGAAATGAAAGCTGCTTATTCATTAACCACCCATATGTTAAAACATTTTGCCATACCCTACGAAATGCGATAAAAACTGCCTTTTCACATTCAAATAATGGCTTTATTCGGCTTCTTCCACTTTGTCTCCTAGAAAGAATAATTCTCACAGAATCCTAGAATGTCAGGGGTTGAAGGGACCTGGAAAGCTCATCCAGTGCAATCCCCCCATGGAGCAGGAACACCCAGCTGAGGTTCCACAGGAAGGGGTCCAGGCGGGTTTGAATGTCTGCAGAGAAGGAGACTCCACAGCCTCCCTGGGCAGCCTGGGCCAGGCTCTGCCACCCTCACCAGGAAGAAGTTTCTTCTCAAATTTAAATGGAACCTTTTGTGTTCCAGTCTGAACCCATTACCCCTTGTCCTATCACTGGTTGTCACCGAGAAGAGCCTGGCTCCATCCTCCTGACACTCACCCTTTCTATATCTGTAAACATTAATGAGGTCACCCCTCAGTCTCCTCTTCTCCAGCTCCACAGCCCCAGCTCCCTCAGCCTTTCCTCACACGGCAGATGCTCCACTCCCTTCAGCATCTTTGTTGCCCTGCGCTGGACTCTCTCCAGCAGTTCCCTGTCCTTCTGGAGCTGAGGGGCCACAACTGGACACAATATTCCAGGTGTGGTCTCCCCAGGGCAGAGCAGAGGGGCAGGAGAACCTCTCTGACCTACTGACCACCCCCTTCTAACCCACCCCAGGTACCATTGGCTTCCTGGCCACAAGGGCCCAGTGCTGGCTCATGGTCACCCTGCTGTCCCCAGGACCCCCAGGTCCCTTTCCCCTACACTGCTCTCTAATAGCTCATTCCCCAACTTACACTGGAACCTGAGGTTGTTCCTGCCCAGATACAAGACTATACACTTATCGAAGAAATCGTCTTCACAAAGCTCCTTGAGAGCTGAAGAAACACAAAGCATTATATAAATAACCAATTCCTGAAAAATACAACTCCCCTGTTTCTTGGGTCAGTAAATCCCTTATTAACTACCGAAGTCTCAAAGAGTTTGAATTTCAGAGGTTTTGAGGATCCTTATTTCCAATCAAAGTCCAGGGGTATCCCTCTGTAACACAGACTGTGCAATCCCCAAAAACCACCAGCCCCCCTACCCGAGGAAATATCAGCGCTGGAATTCTGTAGGAAACAACACTATAGGCTAAAAAAGACACTTCAGGATGAGTCTAAACCAGCATTTTAGGTGAAAAACCATAATAAAATACAGCAGGATGAGTGGAGGGAAAATAGAGTTGGTTCTGGTCAGTGATGCAAGGAAAATGTTGTAAACCAGAAGCTACTGCAGAAAACAAGATGTAAGAATGACGATGCATTAGAGAGATGTACTATAGGAGATAAAATAGAGGAGAAAACCCACATAAATGCATTACAAAAAGCGTAGAGTATTTGAAAAGCCAGGAGAAATTGCATAGATACCCCCCTGCTGCTGTAAAGTTCTGAGCTTGCATCAAGTTTACCATTATCCCTTGGTCTTCTGCGAATTCTTCCATGAATCACCCACCTTTAGCTCCAAACTTAATCTACCAAAGATCAAAACCATCCATGTGTTTGAATGTATTCAGTAAGAAAACAAACAGATTGCAAACAACCTGTGCAAAGCTACAGGTTACATGTTAAAAGTTGAAGTGTCTGATTGCACAGGGGAAAAACTGCAATATTCCTTATTGCATTGTCTCCATTTATATAAAAGATACACATATAGAATGGAAAACTAATCTATAAACAAACATTTAGAGAAACATCAATACAGCGTGGAACAACTCCTTATTTTGTTATTAAGCAGCAGTTCAGCATTGCTATTGATTGGATGTGTGATAGTGAGAGATGAGACTGAAACAGGTGGTTTTTAACAGGAAAAATGTCGCAGAAAAGCCATGTGCTTTGGGTGGGTTTATGAAGAAAATATATGGGTGAGGTGTGTAGTGAATAACTCAGGTCAGAAAATAGTAAATAAATTCTAATGAGCAGAAAAAATAGGAAATAAAGGTTTAAAAACAATTGTTCAGAATAACGATGGTGGCTTAGCAAGATATGGCGCATTAATGCAACGTGCTGGTCTGAAGGCTCCGTCTTTGTCAATCAGGTTGAGGTTTCAGATATTATAATTGGGAGCAAGTTTCCTAATCTCAACCTGCCAAGCAACAAAAGCTCCATCCCCAAAATATAATGGAATTTGAAGAGAGAAGTTTTCTAATACTGGCAACATGAAGCAAGATCATGGGTTGAGTTGACAGCTTTATTATGCTAAACTGACACAAACATCCCGCTCTGGTCAGCACTAAGAAAAGTGGTTTTTGTGAGCGGGCTGGAAATACAAAGCACTGGGAAACTCTGATGAACTCCGACTTTTATCTCCTTGGTGCAGCAAGTGAGCTCAGACACAGAAAAGTCTCCCGGCCCCAGTATAGAATGAGAAATTAATATATCTTGATTTTATACACAGGTCTCGTGCTGCAGCAATTTGGGGGAAACTCTAAGAACCTGCTGTTGCAGCTTCAAGTCCATTTAAAAAAGAGAAGATACCAATAACTTTGCAGAAATAATACAATTCATTAATAATTTGATATATAGGAGAATCTGTCAAATGGAAGCCATAATATATTTCATTGTTTCTATTTGAAAAGTGTTAGAAAAATAGGTTTATGTATTGATATAAGGGTATAAGGCTGTATATACACATGTATACATACAGCTAGGAGAATATATATATAGACATGTATTTGGTATGGGGAAGGAGAGAAATATAGTCAAACAGATAACACACAGAGGAAGTCTCATAAATACAGAAGGGGTAAGAACGATGGAACTGTTTGCTTTCAAACCATTGATTTTAGAAACTGTTGGGTAACATTCAAAATTATGGTTAAGTAACACAACATAGGCATAGCCACTTCATTAAAATTTGTAGAGAATGAAGGTCTCCAAACTGCCTTTCAGTCTTTTCTCAAGTACAGGAGTTTGGTTCAGTCCAAGACAAAGGTATTATTGAAAGCATCATTTAAACAGCCAAAAAATACTCAAGTATTCTTAGTAGTAGCACAGTTACTAAATGCACCTCTCCGGACAGGACTACAAAACATCTCCGTAGACACAAACTGGAGAAACTCTGTAAGGTGGCCATATAAATCAAAGTTGCTACTGAAAGTCAGTAGCGTCCCCAGCCCAAGCCCAGCACGGCGCCCCCAGCCCAAGCCCAGCACGGCGCCCCCAGCCCAAGCCCAGCACGGCGCCCCCAGCCCAAGCCCAGCACGGCGCCCCCAGCCAAAGCCCAGCACGGCGCCCCCAGCCAAAGCCCAGCACGGCGCCCCCAGCCAAAGCCCAGCACGGCGCCCCCAGCCAAAGCCCAGCACGGCGCCCCCAGCCAAAGCCCAGCACGGCGCCCCCAGCCAAAGCCCAGCACGGCGCCCCCAGCCAAAGCCCAGCACGGCGCCCCCAGCCAAAGCCCAGCACGGCGCCCCCAGCCAAAGCCCAGCACGGCGCCCCCAGCCAAAGCCCAGCACGGCGCCCCCAGCCAAAGCCCAGCACGGCGCCCCCAGCCAAAGCCCAGCACGGCGCCCCCAGCCAAAGCCCAGCACGGCGCCCCCAGCCAAAGCCCAGCACGGCGCCCCCAGCCAAAGCCCAGCACGGCGCCCCCAGCCAAAGCCCAGCACGGCGCCCCCAGCCAAAGCCCAGCACGGCGCCCCCAGCCAAAGCCCAGCACGGCGCCCCCAGCCAAAGCCCAGCACGGCGCCCCCAGCCAAAGCCCAGCACGGCGCCCCCAGCCAAAGCCCAGCACGGCGCCCCCAGCCAAAGCCCAGCACGGCGCCCCCAGCCAAAGCCCAGCACGGCGCCCCCAGCCAAAGCCCAGCACGGCGCCCCCAGCCAAAGCCCAGCACGGCGCCCCCAGCCAAAGCCCAGCACGGCGCCCCCAGCCAAAGCCCAGCACGGCGCCCCCAGCCAAAGCCCAGCACGGCGCCCCCAGCCAAAGCCCAGCACGGCGCCCCCAGCCAAAGCCCAGCACGGCGCCCCCAGCCAAAGCCCAGCACGGCGCCCCCAGCCAAAGCCCAGCACGGCGCCCCCAGCCAAAGCCCAGCACGGCGCCCCCAGCCAAAGCCCAGCACGGCGCCCCCAGCCAAAGCCCAGCACGGCGCCCCCAGCCAAAGCCCAGCACGGCGCCCCCAGCCAAAGCCCAGCACGGCGCCCCCAGCCAAAGCCCAGCACGGCGCCCCCAGCCAAAGCCCAGCACGGCGCCCCCAGCCAAAGCCCAGCACGGCGCCCCCAGCCAAAGCCCAGCACGGCGCCCCCAGCCAAAGCCCAGCACGGCGCCCCCAGCCAAAGCCCAGCACGGCGCCCCCAGCCAAAGCCCAGCACGGCGCCCCCAGCCAAAGCCCAGCACGGCGCCCCCAGCCAAAGCCCAGCACGGCGCCCCCAGCCAAAGCCCAGCACGGCGCCCCCAGCCAAAGCCCAGCACGGCGCCCCCAGCCAAAGCCCAGCACGGCGCCCCCAGCCAAAGCCCAGCACGGCGCCCCCAGCCAAAGCCCAGCACGGCGCCCCCAGCCAAAGCCCAGCACGGCGCCCCCAACCAAAGCCTTTCTTTATTTTGCTGGATCCAGCTTGAAACCTTAAACCTCTGTACTTACATCACTGCTATTTGAGTCTGAAAACCAGGAGAGAATGCAGTACAAATGCATGGAGAATAAACATTTGTTCTAGTGAACAGAAACCTCTAAACACAGGATCATCCTCTGGTTGTGAAACTCTTGCTGATATAGTCATGCAAAAGCAAAGAACGTAAACAGACTGATAAAGTAAATAGAAGCAAAAACATTTGAACTGCTAAAATACACTGTAGGGAATAAAAATGTTTGCGGTTATTCTATTGCCTTATAATAGTCCCCCCTCTGTTATCTGCATCTTGCAAACCGTGGTTTACAAAAAACCCCAGCAAACAGGTTGTGATTATTTAGTTGTTGAGATGTAAAAAGGTAAACAAGGCTCTGAAGCATCTGAACAACTGTGGAACTCACTTTGTTTGCATCTCAGCACTTATGTTCATTATAGACACCTACAAAAAGCCAATACTTGGCTGTGAAGCTGAACTGTAAATCATCTTTCCTGAGCGCTGGGGCTATCACTGCAAAGCGTGTCAGTCCATTCTAAGCCTTGAATAGAAAAAAAGGAAGAGATCATTATATTATAATTTCCCCACACAATTGGTATAAGCATTTCCTACCAACAGGATTAGTGGGAACGCAAGATCCCAGAATAAAGCCGCTCAGTACTGAGGATGGCAGTTTAGTGTCTAGTAAATTTGATTTCTCTGAAAATCCTGACACATCATAATAGCGAAATCCTATTTACCATAGCGAGCAGGATGGATAATACTATTTAACACCTGGTATAGTGTGAGCCATCAGCTCGCAGCTTTGTGCTCATCTTACCTTAAGGTTAATGCTCCTTGACAGCCTACATGGTAAGTAGAATCCCCAAATTAAGTGGCGAGCCTACGATTTGCAAATCCTTCCTTGGAGTTTAAGTCGGGAAAAAATGGCTGCAGATAAGAGGATCACATTTCCAGAACTTAGGTCTATATTCTCAGGCTCGATGCACAAAGGTCACTCAAGTCAGCAAGGACACGCACAGAAATGACAGAATAGGCAAGAAAAGCTATTGGGGCAGCAACTTGTTGGCCGCTAAACCTGCAGCATATCTAACAAAGCTGAAACCTCTAAATGCTAACAGAATAATTGTATTACCTTACTTTGTAGGCATATCACTCAACACTTAAAGGATTTCTAAGAAACTCGCATAGAAACGGAGCTCAAGTGAGAAACACCCTGATTAATATTGGGATACATATCTTGCTCATTCGCACTGATAAACTAAGTAGTTGTGTCATCCAAAAGCGTATTAAAATTAATTTCCTTCTGCTCCCATGACTAGAGGCACGATTCTTGTAATGATGCGTTAATAGCATTATGAAGCAGCGTAACGTGAAAATAGCTCGGTTTGCTGAAGCAAATTTGAACTGGGGGGATTTGCATCGTTCTCAAAGGGACATAATCAGCGAGAAACACTTCTCGTCGTGACTGCGTGATGCCAAAACCAATAGCAGAAGCAAGAGAGGATCCAATCACGTTTCCTACACTGCAGTCAATGGGGCAGAGTCCAGTTGAGGCCTGGATCCAGTGCAGGGCCTCGGGTCAGTACTGGGGCCGGTATTATTCAATGTATTCATCAATGACGTGGATGAGGGAATAGAGTGACTGTCAGCAAGTTTGCTGGTGACACCAAGCTGGGAGGAGTGGCTGACACTGGAAGCTGTGCTGCCATCAGAGACCTGGACAGGCTGGAGAGCTGGGCGGGGAAAAATCTAATGAAATAGAACAAGGGCAAGTGTAGAGTCTGGAATCTGGGCAGGAACAACCCCAGGTTCCAGTGTAAGTTGGGGAATGACCTATTAGAGAGCAGTGTAGGGGAAAGGGACCTGGGGGTCCTGGGGACAGCAGGGTGACCATGAGCCAGCACTGGGCCCTTGTGGCCAGGAAGGCCAATGGTACCTGGGGTGGGTTAGAAGGGGGTGGTCAGTAGGTCAGAGAGGTTCTCCTGCCCCTCTGCTCTGCCCTGGGGAGACCACACCTGGAATATTGTGTCCAGTTGTGGCCCCTCAGTTCCAGAAGGACAGGGAACTGCTGCAGAGAGTCCAGCGCAGGGCAACAAAGATGCTGAAGGGAGTGGAGCATCTGCCGTGTGAGGAAAGGCTGAGGGAGCTGGGGCTCTGGAGCTGGAGAAGAGGAGACTGAGGGGGGACCTCATTCATGGTTACAGATACAGAAAGGGTGAGTGTCAGGAGGATGGAGCCAGGCTCTTCTGGGTGACAACCAATAGTAGGACAAGGGGCAATGGGTTCAAACTGGAACACAAGAGGTTCCACTTAAACATGAGAAGAAACTTCTTCTCAGTGAGGGTGGCAGAGCCTGGCCCAGGCTGCCCAGGGAGGTTGTGGAGTCTCCTTCTGTGCAGACATTCAAACCCGCCTGGACACCTTCCTGTGGAACCTCAGCTGGGTGTTCCTGCTCTGGGGGGATTGCACTGGATGAGCTTTCCAGGTCCCTTCCAGTCCCTGACATTCTGGGATTCTGTGAAAAAGATTCTGAAGCTAAAACAACTTGGTGAAGAAATCACGGGCAGTCAGCTGCTCTTCAGACAAAATTAATGCAACTGGTGACGCTGGCTGGAACCTACAGATCACAGTGACATTAGAGATGTGAAGATGGTTACGGAGCCTGGGTTGGAATTAACCGTGAAAGCAGTGGTGCAACGAAAGGGTGACGGACATGGAGGAGCTGAACAGAATGATGATGGATACAAGAGGCCAGAAGCGTATGAGACCGTGTCAGAGAAAGAGGCCACAGGATTGTTCTTCCAGCTGCTCAATCTGTCAGTTTTCCTTTCTCTCACTCTGCTATTTTAAAAGAAGAAACCCTAATGGTTTAAAATACCATCAATGCCACCTTATTACAGTAAATTAAGACAACATAGGGTACACATATGTCAACGATTTGAATACTGCCATCTCCAGGGTATTTTGCTGTAGTGAGGAAGGACCATTAGCCTGTCAGCAGACTATGAAAAACACCAATAAATTCTTCTCAAAGTGCAAACTCTTAAATAACAGCTTTACATCCCAGTCAGATATACAGTATGAGAAGGTTATTCTTTAACCCCTTTGTTAAACTATCTCATTTGGCTTTGCTGCTGTGGAGCATGTAATAACTCATCGCTTATGTGCCATCTTTGACCTAGAAACACTGGCAGCTGTTTGGGGAATCGCCGGGATTTTGGAAAGTATCAAAAGGTTTTTAGCACATAAACCAAATTTATGAAGAGATATTGCCCTGGAGAATAGAATTGTTTATGGTTTAGTAGCACAGCTGTCACTGGTGCACAGTTAGTTTGTCCCGTATTAATCCTCTGAAAAGGTTGAGCATCTTCACTCAGTCACTGAAATATTTTATAATTGACAGACTTCATCTGGCACTGAATATGTAGGGTAATTTTCTCCATAAGGAGCACACCGCACCGACACTAATCTGTTCTGTTGTCATCTCCCTTTATTATCCATGTCTCCATTGTTTTTCCAGCAGCACTGAAGAACACAAATACGTAGCTTCTAATTGAAAAAGCAAAGTAATCAAAAAGCCAATTAATCATACAGATGAGCTCTGACACTCCATGATGCAACAGACAGAAATACCACATATGCATAACTGAAGTATTTTTCAAGTGTGCTTATTTGATGTAAGAATGATCTGAGAAGGTAATTAGCGTTCTTTGTCACAGGTGACAGACTTGTATTGCACATTTCTTCATACTGACATCACTTCTCTGAGCTCCACTTGCTCCACACCCCCCTTTTCTGATATTTTTCTCTGCTGAACAGCCCATATTCTGACTTCGTGTACCTTTGAAATCAGGACAAGCTTAGGAACAAACAAGCAGCTTATTATTGTGCTCTGTAATTTCCAAAACATTAAGCCTGTCCAGACCTTCCCTTTTTTACGTAAAGCTCTATTTCCAGCCTCAAAAATGGCCAGTACAAAATCTCACAAATGACCTTAATAACGGTGAAGCTGGGATGGCAGGAAACGCGACCCCTCTGCTTCTGCAGGTTTGCACTCTGTAATCTCCACATCTCTGACAAAGTTCAAAGGCAGATGTGAGCAGAGTTCACCTCCTTTCAGAGCTCCGACCACTCTTTTTGTGTGGGAAAGATATGCACAAGTACTTTGAAAACAACCTGGATGACACCCTGGCAAAGCAAAGATTCCTTAGCTTACAAATAAGAAGTCGGAATGAAAACACAAGCCTTAATATCACAAGAGCTCCACTCCAAAGACAGAGCAAACATCGCCCATGGCACAGGACACTCAATCAGAACTGTACACCTGGACATTTCTAAGCCAAAGAAGAGGAAGCAAGAGATGGTAAAATCACCTATTTCCCATCACTCGGGGCACAACACTTTAGCACTCTAATGTACTTGTTTATAGTTCATTTGTACACGAGAATTATGACTCCACGTGCCTGTTAAAGCACGATTCCACGTTGGAAGTCTTCAATGAACAGTAGCAAGCGAATGTGTTGTATCAGCAGCCTAACTTAACACTAACTAAGAAGAAAAACTGATTTTCTGCTGTGGCAGATGCGCTCAACCCCCCTGGCCAAACCAGCAGCAGTTTGGTCAAGGCCTCAGAGGAGGGAAAGGGCTGAGCTGCAACCAGGCCAAGAACCCCTGCCAGGAGACACATGGGGAAGCAGAGCAGAATTTGGGAGGAGTGGCTGACACTGGAAGCTGTGCTGCCATCCAGAGACCTGGACAGGCTGGAGAGCTGGGTGGGGAGAAATTGAATGAAACAAGGGCAAGTGTAGAGTCTGGAATCTGGGCAGGAACAACCCCAGGTTCCTGTGTAAGTTGGGGAATGAGCTATTAGAGAGCAGTGTAGGGGAAAGGGACCTGGGGGTCCTGGGGACAGCAGGGTGACCATGAGCCAGCACTGGGCCCTTGTGGCCAGGAAGCCAATGGTACCTGGGGTGGGTTAGAAGGGGGTGGTCAGTAGGTCAGAGAGGTTCTCCTGCCCCTCTGCTCTGCCCTGGGGAGACCACACCTGGAATATTGTGTCCAGTTGTGGCCCCTCAGTTCCAGAAGGACAGGGAACTGCTGGAGAGAGTCCAGCGCAGGGCAACAAAGATGCTGAAGGGAGTGGAGCATCTCCCGTGTGAGGAAAGGCTGAGGGAGCTGGGGCTCTGGAGCTGGAGCAGAGGAGACTGAGGGGGGACCTCATTCATGTTTACAGATATAGAAAGGGTGAGTGTCACTAAGATAAGGTCTAGTTTGAACTTTACTGGGATAAAAAAATATAAATGACTGAGAAAAACAACCACCCAAGGCTAATGCAGAGACATTACAGACACTGGCAAAACAGGGCCCATTTTGCACTTGGCTGAAAAGAAAGGATTTATTCAAACAAAACAGCATCTGCAAAGCTATGGACTGTAACTGATGTCTACAATTGAACAAAAAGGCCCACGTGGAATCAGTGAAAAAGACCCAATGAGAAGCAAGACGACCTCAACGTGAAACATTGCTATCGGACTGAATCATGGTGTGAATGGCCTGTAAAGATACAAAAGTTTACAGTTTTCCATGTGCAGGTTCCCAGCTTGAACCGGCCCTTCTGCTATTCTACTCCATTAATTCTTTCTTTCCTAAGAATTTCGCCTCCTGAGAGTCTGCTCTGTGCATCTGTCCTCTAACATTATTTGCAAACAAGATAGGTATTCTGTGAGGATTGTGTTGTGGGTTTTTTTTGTGAAGGATCTTAATTTTTAAGTGTTTAAATAATGCAGTGTTACCATCATTAAACTAATTTACACTCATCCTTTCAAACTATTTTTCATTGCCAAAAACACGGCTTCATTAACATCCTCTTCAAAAAGGGAGGACAAAACACTGAGACAGTATCTGATATGCCCTCTATTTAAAATATTCATTAAGACCAATTATATACACTGATAATTCATGCAACATGCTCTTCTTCCTAATCCATAAAAACAAGGGGTTTTCTTCTCTCCTGCTAAGTTGCATAAATGAATATGTAACTTGTTAATATCATTTTCAAAGCTAACTAAAGAAATATCCAAATTAATCAACAACAGGCAGGCTCAGGAAGAAGACAGAGGGGGACTGAAGGTTACAACCAACTTGGGATCTAGAAAATGATGACAGCAGTAATTATTTGAAATTAGCATCCTATAAAATAATACCCTGTAAAGACTAAGGCTGTTCACAGCAATATGTTAAAACATCGTGAGCACGTCACACAGCTCACCAAGCTGTTCTGTGCGTTTAGCTTCAAGTCGACTGTGACAAAAAGACACAGAAGTGCTTTCTGAACATGGCACAAACAACCTGTAATTAACACTCAACTCCCCACATATTGGTGGCTTTTGGAGGAACCACCAACTCCACCCAACAAAAGCAGGAATTCTGTATATATATGTGAGACTCGGTTGGAAGGTGGAGCAGTATTTGCCCGGACATCGCCATCAAGGACGCAGAGAACTGAAGCTGAGACCGAAAGAACAGGTGGACAATGACTTGGAGAGAGGCCCGAGGAGCAGCATTGTGTTGCACTGGTTTCTCTGATACATGGGGCTGCTACTAACAATGGTTGTTGTGTGGACTTTGCCTGCTTCTCCAGCCAAACCAGCTCCTCCCCCCCGAAAGCCGTTGTTCTGAGGGTCTCTGACCCAGGGACAAGAGCTGCCGTCCAGAAGCTGTGTTCTCACCTGCAGCCTCAGTCACACGTGTCCCCACCTGCTCCACAAACAATGGCCAACGAAAAGGAGCACGGCCAGCAGCTCAACGAGGGTCCTGAGCTCACCCAATGGACCAGGGAAAGACCCTGAATGCTGGCACGTAAGCGCTGGCAAAAGAAAGCGTGAATCTCTCGAGCCTGCGCAGTACGAGCCTGGGTTGTGAAATCAAGGTGGAGATTGGGCTGAAACAATGGGAGCAAGGGGGGTGAAGAAGCATGAAAGGTGACTCCAGAATGGACACCACTGAAGATCTTCCCGCCAGAGGATCCCGAACCACGATGGAGGACCGGCCGGACTGCACGGGACCGGAGAGCAGAGGGAGCTTCTGGAACTGCACTGGTGATAAACACAACCTCATTTCTCACCTTTACCTTTACTTTTCCCCATTTTTTTCCCCTTTCTCTCTCTTACTCTCTCTATCACGTGTCGCTTTACAGGCAAATTAATAAAATAACACTGCTTGATTGAATTACAACCCCTTGGCATTTTGGTCGCCTTAATTTTGCGCTCTGAGATCAAGATAAAAGAACCATCACGAGTCCATTGCTGAACAGACCATGACAACATATAATATATATTCAGTATATATCTGCACACTTCACATACAATTTTAAGGATAATATGGTGATACTTGTTCGCTTACACTGACTGTGTCAGTGCTGGTACAAAAGTGACCTCACTGGGATTATTTCTCTGTATGTAATCACGATGACATGAAATCTCATTGCAAATGTGAGAACTTAGTGAAGAGAACAACATTGTCAACATTAAACCCTCCATCTTGTCAACGTTAAGCCAGAAGATACAGCAGTTAATACCAAAACCGCACCACTTTGGTCACAGTTTTAATCTTAATACCTTTGGAAAAGTCATCTTGTTGAACAGTAAAACATAACCAGAAAGTCAGGAGCAAAAGGGAACAGTGAACTCATCATTAATAGGGAAAAAAGGGCTCACCCTCTCCTCCAGCCGAGCCAGCTGCTCTTTGTAATAGGCATCGTGCTTCTTCAGTTCTCGGTCTTTCTCCTCCAGCTGCTTGGCCTAAAAAAAGACACGGAAAAAGAAAACTGGATCAAGAGCGAGCCCGATAAACATCCCCTAGAAATCGCACCCGATTGAGAACTGCGCTCTATTAGTTTTTGCCGAACGGAACATTAATAAGACGGTGATCGCGGTATTGAAAATGGAGATTGTCTATTGTACGGGGTTTGCTCCTCAACAGCTGGGCCGTTTGTCCAAATGTATTTGGAAACATCGTGAGGACAGAACCAAGCGAATCCTGCTGAGATTATTATTTTTTTTAATTAACTTTGCAAACTTTGAACTTAAGGAAACTTTCTCAAGCTACCGAGCACACACACAGCCTGAATATTTAACTTGATGTCTTAAATAAGTGGATGTTCTGCCATGGAAAGAGCTGAACTTGCATCCATGTATTTGTAGGCAGAGACAGAAAGAACTTTTTTAAAGCAGCTTTTGTTTTCCTCAAAAAAACCCTTTTCAGGAATGTATTCAGCATGTGCTGAATTCTATTAAGCGAATGGTCAGAAAAAACCCAAAGCTTATATATTTGCAAAAGCAAACCTAAAAAGTACATCTAAACCTGCTGTTTAATTAGTAATTATCCCTCTAGAAACTCCTAAATTGGTTGTGTTGTCCAACTAAGCCAAAACCCTTCCCTGCAGGATCCCTCCCATGGCCAATAATGCAAAAGATACAGGAAATTTTTGAATATCTACCTTTTCAATACTGATACAATTTGAGTATTCATTTAAAAGATGCTGCTTCCAGCTCTACTGAGCAAGCTGATATTATTTTGGCTTTTAATCTGTAATATGTTTCAATATGTAGTATTAAGGGGACTCGAAGAATTCTAAAACGCATTTAAAGAGCACACAAAACACATAGAAAGCTACAAGTCCTCCATAGGAAATAAGAGACAAGTGATTTTTAACAAGCTGCGGAGGATTAAATGCCGGAATTATCAGTGCAGATTCATTCCAGGCTCATAATCTTTTAATAATAAAACATCTTTAGTGACTAATAATTAACTACCAGCGGTCATGACCACAATTGCCCACTCAACATCATTAACCTCTAACGTGTTGTATTCACCCAGGTAGTGATGCTACAAAGCCAACAGCAAAAAGTTCTATTCTACAGGACCACAGAAAACAATTAACTCTTGTACTTTAACAGGTCATGCTCATAGATGTAAGAAAACTCACATTATACATTGTGCTCTATTTGTTCTATAGATATAGAACTTAATTCTCTTGGTCAAGACTTGCTCTTCTTTGCAGACACATGACGGATAAAATGACTAGGGAGTTCTGGTTGTTTCTTACTTACTTACCTTTTTCTCTATATCCTGAAGCATGTTAAAAAAAAAGAGTCGAATTAATGATATAATATCAAATAGAAAGAATGCAGAAAAGTGTACACGAGTCAAGCAGAAAACTGCTTTGCAGTGATTTGGTTTGGTTGGTTGGTTTGAGTTTTGGTGGGTGTCCTGGTTTTGGTAAAAAACAAGTTTCTCTTTTAGTGAATTTGCCTATCAGTTAAAGCTTCATATCATCTGCATTTTCCTGGAGAACCAGATACATGTTTTGGTCAACACAGCAATGGAATGCGAGGTTATCGATAAGCATGGATGGACATCTCCCAAGAGAGGCAATGAGAAACAGGTGACCAAGAAACTGACCAACAGAGTATAACATCCCATTCACATGAATGCTTCATATAAAAGTGGGAGATCACGAGGACCTCGTCCCTCTTTCCCTTTTTGCCTTCTTTTCCCTTTTTGTTATGGCCAACATTAGGAGAGGACCTTGCGAGTCGTCCCTGCAAACTGAGGCCTAGTGACAGACTGAATCCAGCTCCGGTTGGCTGCAGAGTCCAGTCCAGGACTTCGGGTGCCGGCTCTGCAGTTGCTGAGACTTTCATGATTGGTTTTGTATATTTTGTATTATTTTCTCTATTCTTATCAGTAGCATTAGTAAAACATTTTTAACGTTTCCAACTCTCTTCTCTCTGCACTCTTTCCCTCCCAATCGCCTGTCCTGAGTGGGAACGGGGGAGAGGGAGGGGTCGAAGGAGGAAATGGGGAGAGAGGAGGTTAACAATACATCTGCCAGGGTTTTATTGTCACCCCGCAACCCAAACCCTCGACAGTGCGTTTTTTTGTGTTTTGTTTTGGGTTTTTTTTGTTATTTTTAAGTGAAACTTCAGCAAAAATTCCCCCGTTCTCCCAAAAGTCCACGGTCAAACTTTAATTCCACTTAAACGAAACAAAGCTCACCCAACCATCTCATCTCCAGTACAATGCCATGAAGCAGATGCTACAACCCTGCCCACCACCATTTAAATCAGCCTTTATTTACTACGTAAAAACTAATTATAGGTTTTTCCAAAGCTCATTACACTAAATATCCTACGGCCTCACTATTGTGCTTCGTATCGATCATGGGTTTGCTTTTTCTAGATAATCCCTGTATCACCTCTTGCTGCTGTTGCACAAACCGCTGAAAACTCCCTGCAGGCTGTGCCACCCCAAATCATCATCTTCCAAATGCCCCAAACGATATTTCAATGTATTATCATAGTTACACACAAACGTTTTCTGTATAACCACCTCAGGATCTGGGAAATATTTGCAAACTCGAGAACATTCTGTTTGTGCGAGTTAAATAGGTTGGCGACAAAGAAAATGTAAAATTAATGTTCCATAATGCTCGGGAGAATTCAGTTAAGTTTTAGTTCTTAGAACATTCTGTGATTCTGTGTCATTCAACAGTATTTCACACCATTTTACCAATGACATGGAACAAGCAGCAAAACTGATTTTGAAAAGCCAATAAGATAGAATAGGTGTTAATGAACAGGAAGCTCAACATGAGCCAACAGTGTGCCCAGGTGGCCAAGAAGGCCAATGGTGTCCTGTCCTGTATCCAAACCAGCATGGTCAGCAGGACAAGGGCAGTGATCCTTCCCCTGTGCTCTGCATTGGGGAGGCCACACCTGGAGTATTGTGTTCAGTTCTGGGCCCCTCAGCTCAGGAAAGAGATTCAAGTGCTGGAGCGGGTCCAGAGAAGAGCAACGAGACTGGGGAAGGGACTGGAACACAAGCCCTATGGGGAGAGGCTGAGGGAGCTGGGCTTGTTCAGTCTGGAGAAGAGGAGGCTTAGAGGTGAGCTCAGCACTCTCTAGAACGACCTGAAGGGCAGTTCTAGCCAGGGGGGATTGGGCTCTTCTCCCAGGCAGTCAGCAATAGGACAAGGGGGCATGGGCTTCAACTCTGCCAGGGGAAACTGAGGCTGGAGATTAGAAAGCAATTCTGTGCAGAGAGAGTGGTCAGCATTGGAATGGCTGCCCAGGGAGGTGCTGGACTCACCGGCCCTGGAGGTTTTGAAACTGAGATAGGACATGGCACTTTTTGTGAAGCGGTAGAACAGGCTGCTCAGGGCAGTGGTGCAGTCACCATCCCTGGAGGTGTTGAAAACACACGCACCTGAGGTTCTTAAGGACATGATTTAGTGCTAGATTTACATTATGGTTGGACTTGATGGTCTTAAGGGTTTTTCCAACCAAAATTATTTCATGTGCTTTGACGAGAAGGTTCACAAATTCATGAAGCAAAATGGTGGCAGAGGGCTGGCCTTCAGCATCTCGCAGAACTGCCAGCAGGTCAGGATTGATGTGATGCACCAGCCACCACCACAGAGCACATCTCAAAAAGGTCTCCCACCATTACATTGTTGGAGATTTTCTGTTTGTTTTTACAATTTGAGGTTTGCTGGATGAGTGAACGCAGCTGTAGCTTCAAGCAGGGTGGGGATTCAGGAGCTCGTTGACACTGATGTCACCCATGTACAGACTATGACTCTCTTGTTGTAGAACAGTTATTCAGTTTGCGACATCCACTACACTGCTCTGCCCAGAAACTCCCCTGCAACAAACTACACTCACCCCACAAAGAGCCCTGGGCATTCACATTTGCGTGTAGACAAAATCAAGCACGAAAACGTTCACAACTCATAAATTACTATGGTCAGCCAATGTACGACCTTTAATCAGTAGAACAGTGTCCAAGTAAACATGATTCTCTATTTCCACATTTAATGTATGTCAGATTAGAGCACTTTTCAATTTTAACCTTCTATTTCAAAATATGTACATAAACCATTACGAATGGGCAATAGAAATAACTTATGGATATTCTTAGGAACATATGCTTCTCCTTTCCCTCAAAAAAACGATTTCTTTTTGAAGCTATTGCTATTCACAAGATCATTCCTCACCACAAAAAATAACCAGAAAACTATGTTAATTTCCACTTCTAAGTGTAGGGAATAGTTAAGCATTAGAAACAGCAGCAACAATAATGCAGCATAAAACATATTCTTTGACAACTGTAATTAAAACAAGCTTCTGTAATTACCAGTAAATGTGCTACAGTACTTTTTCTAAAAACAATGAAGTCCTAAAAAGAGTAGTGCAGATAAAAAAGATCACATTGAGAGGCTAATGGAGAAAATTAAACAAATTCTAATTCATGAACAAGTTAGATCCAGTCTTTACAGAACATGTAACATTAAGCTTCATTTACTAAATCTAGTTATAGATCAAAGGAGAAAAAACAAATGTACACTGTGTCAAACAAAAGAGTTATGGATTCCAATTCCTAATGTAATCCACAGCAACATGTAACTGAAATCCAGACCATGTTGCTATTCATCAACACAGAAGTTTGTTAATCTTCTTGTCCCAACAAGAAGAGCTTCTATGAGATCAGAAGTCAAACAGCTGAACAAGGTGGATGATTTAAGGAAAGTCAACACATGGAGATGAGGTTCTCAAAGGGACCTCAGGAGATATGCAGCTCCTGCTCAAAACAGGGCCAGCTGTTTTCAACAGGGTCAAGAGGCCAGACCTGGTACCTCAAGGCTGTATGCAGGTGGGTTTTGAAAGCCTGCAAGTGTGAGACTGAACAACCTCTACTACATTGTCCTCATCAGCAAGGTCTCCCAGACTCTGTGTGCAGAGACACAGGGTTCAAGGAGAAGTAGTAGCAGACGTAGTTAAGTACTTAGTCACCAAGCACTTGAGAGGCCTCCACGTTCCTTCCAGCCTGAACTATCACCAGAAGCTGGGGAAGGGGCTGGAGCACAAGTGTGATGAGAACAGGAACTGAGGGGAGACCTTCTGATCTCTGAACTGCCTGAAAGGAGCTTGGAGCCAGGGGGGTCGGGCTCTGCTCCCCAGGAACAAGCGCCAGGAGCAGAGGAAACGGCCTCAAGTTGCACCAGGGGAGGTTGAGGTTGGATGTGGGGAACAATTTCTTCCCCAAAGGGCTGTGGGGCATTGGAACAGGCTGCCCAGGGCAGTGCTGGAGCCACCATCCCTGGAGGGTTGGACAGACCAGAGATGATGTTCTTAGGGACAATGGGTCAGCAGTGGACTTGGCAGTGTTGGGTTAATGGTTAGACCCACAGAATCTCAGAATGTCAGGGGTTGGAAGGGACCTGGAAAGCTCATCCAGTGCAATCCCCCCATGGAGCAGGAACACCCAGCTGAGGTTCCACAGGAAGGTGTCCAGGCGGGTTTGAATGTCTGCAGAGAAGGAGACTCCACAACCTCCCTGGGCAGCCTGGGCCAGGCTCTGACACCCTCACACCCAACAAGTTTCTCCTCCTCTTTCAGTGGAACCTCCTGTGTTCCAGTTTGAACCCACTGCCCTTTGTCCTATCATTGGTTGTCACCGAGAAGAGCCTGGGCTCCATCCTCCTGACACTCACCCTTTCTATATCTGTAACCATGAATGAGGTCACCCCTCAGTCTCCTCTTCTCCAGCTCCAGAGCCCCAGCTCCCTCAGCCTTTCCTCACACGGGAGATGCTCCACTCCCTTCAGCATCTTTGTTGCCCTGCGCTGGACTCTCTCCAGCAGTTCCCTGTCCTTCTGGAACTGAGGGGCCACAACTGGACACAATATTCCAGATGAGGTCTCAAATGATCAGTGATCTTAAGGGTGTTATTCCAGCTAAAATGATTCTTTGAGCCCTACAAAATGCTACCACAAAATGAGCAATGTGAGCACTGAAGAAAAGCCGCTCTCTTCAACTCTGCTCCTCACTGGGGGAACCATCTGGTTTCATCAGTTTGAGATCAACAGATTTTCTTGAAAATCAAGTTGAAATATATTCATGACTGTTATATACATCAGCAATATGCAGAAAACCCTCATATTTCCACCCAATCATAATTCAGCGAAAAAAAGAGACAATAAACAGATCTGTATTACATATATGCATGTCAACAGGAATAAGAGAAAGACATGACTTATTTCTGAAGCCGTATACATGCTTTTCAGTTAACTAAAGCAGTCCAAAAAGATCAAACATTTTAAAGACTTTCTGTACTGCTGCCAGGTATTTGTAGCAACTCAAATAACGTCTATAACCGTTTCTGACAGCTTCTGATGTTTCAGTCATATGTCAAATATGTACAGTTTTCCACTAATCTTAAAGAAGCAGCCATACACTGTTCTCTATGTGGATTTCTTTCTGTAAAAATGGAGCAAGAGAACTATTATGCTGTAAAATTTATGAACAAAACTGCCACTAAAGAGATTTAGGACTATGTTCCACTTCCACCTTTGTTGCTGTACCGCTGTTGTAGTAAATAATAGAAAACTGTGTCCTTTTTACTGTGTTCGGAATTGATCTAACAACAATTTTTAAGAAATACTTGGAAATTCCTGGGTGAAATGAACAACAGAAAGGGAAAGAAAAGGTATTAGTAAGCACTATGAGCCAATATTTGATATGGAAAACATAAGGAACCATTGGCCTTCCAGAAGGAGCTCCCACTCCAGATCACCACTGATGTCCAAAAACGAATCACTAAGAAGAAATATGCACTTCAGTTGCTTAATATCTCAATATTCAAATTAGAGAACATTTTGAAATCCTCGAAGCTTTCCATCTAGGGACTTTTTGCTTCAGGAATGCAGCATTTTTTCTCAACGCTTGGAATTTATATTATTATTATTATAGTTTTAAAAGCCACAACTTATTTCTTTTGCCTTATAAATACTGTGATACTGTGCTAAACCGAAGAGGCAGTAGACTCAATGATTCTTATAGACACTGCGCTAATATAGGCAATGGAAACTCAACAGCTCATTGAAAACCACTTCAAAGTCAATGTCATCTGAAATCCCACACAAAACTTACTCTAATCTCAGTTTTTCAGAGGTCCAGCAGCATCAGGACCACACGTTCTCCACTGTTATTTTCCATCTGTGAATATCCTACTTCTTGTATCAAATGATCAAAACTACACATGAATTGGTATCATTTCCTTCCAACAGAAGGTGCATCACTGGATTGGCCGCTCCATCCATCATCCTGGTAACCAATTTCTACTAAAGGCAAAAAAGAATGATGCCCAAGTAGGTAAATCCGCTTTTGAATTTGAAATAAGAGTACATTTATTTCTTCTCAGCTATTCAAGTTATTGATTTCTGCTTAGGACACAAAATTGAATCACTTAGAACTACACCAGGTGTTTCTCAATTGGAAAGATACAATATAAGCAGTACTTTCATTATTGTGTGTTCAAGAAGGGACTGCTTCAAAATATCTTTAAGACAATAGATTATTTCTATTTGTTTTAAATCAGATCTTGTTAAGTTGAACTCTTCTTTTTCATAATAAACAAACCATCAAAACTCATTGACTCCTCAATAACGCAGCAATACTGTTCAACATTATTGCAAAGCAGAGGTTTTTCTAAACAGCTTGCTAATAAAAGAATTGCAAATAGCAGATAATTTAAGACAGAAGCCATAAGTCAGAAACAAGATGGTCTTTTAAATTAGGAATATGACTTAACAGTGAAATATTCAGGTATTTAACCTCAGCATTGCCAAGGGAGTATCAGTTTTAATAACGCTACAGCTTTCACAAAAGACTTTTCCCATCAAGATACACAAAAAATTATATGGTAAAGAAAATACTCATAGCTAATTAATACGCCATATATATCAGGGCTATATAAAATTTATCCCAATGACAAGTCATTGCTTTTTAGTTCTTTTGTTTGATTCTTTACAGCACTTAGAAAACTCAGTTTCGGCCAATAATAGGACAGTTCCATAGTCCTTGTCATCGCATCTCTACAGCATTGAACTAATTGTGAAAATCCCACGTTATAAGCAACCTACTATACCTGTTGAAATTATTAAATTCCAACTACGATCAAGCAAAGCCCTGGGAAAGTGGAGGGAAATGACTGGAAGCATCTACAGGGACCCAGCAAGACTTCATACTCTTTGTATTTTAATTAGCAAATTGCAATGCTGGTCTTCCCGAATTTTCTTTTAAGTTTTATCAACTTATTCTGAAATAAACCCACAAGAGACTGAGTGCCTTGAACAGAGAATCTCTGAAATGAGTGCAGATTGATTTATGTATTGATTATCGGTGAGCATCTTCCTTTTGTTTAATTCCATAACACGAGCCATTGAATTTCTATGTCCAACTTCCATTCATTGCACTTTTATTTCTCTTCTCATTTGATTGCAAAGTCTCCAGGGCAGAGCCTGGAAGCCGCTACACATCTGTGCAGTGGTTAACACCATTATACTTCAAGCTCTGCTGAAATTTGTATTACTCTAACAGAAATAAATAATATTCTAGGCAGAGAAAATATATATAAAACCGATGGAAAAAGCAGACTTAATACAAGACAGCAAGGGAGACAAACACTTCATTTTTGTAAAGATCATGCTGGAAAAACAAATTAAAATAAGAGAAAGGGTTTTAAAACCCTGCCCAGTTCAGATGGTGCATGGCTGAGTGTGTTAGTAATTTGGAACAAAGCAACTAAAATAGCCCAAACTTATAAATACCCGTTACTAACTGGAAGCAGGAAATATATTTAAGGAAGAGTTAGATGATGCCGTTTCTATTCCTCACTCTGACATCCTCGTCATGCAAATTTGTTGACAATATATTTAAAGTTATTAACATAGTAGAGTGGTTGTTAAAAAAACACATGTCTACGTTTTACTAAACATTTTTCGCGCAATAGGAAAGAATAAAACAGTTGTGTAAAGTTGAGATATTCAAAAATAATTCAACAATATTTTACACAAAGAAACTGAAAGGCAAATAATCACAACATCCAACGTAACGCCCAAAGGTTTAATAAAACTTGTCGATAGAAATGGCACACACCAAAAAGAAATAAATCAAATCAGAGAAGATGACACGGTCAGCGTCCCATGTTCCAGGCAGTTCACAGCTGAGATAACTTCAGCCATCTAGAAAGAGAGAAATGTTGAGATGATGGCAACTGGAGATCATCTTGGCTCATGAAGACCATGTACAGTGTCACAAGAACTTAGACTAGACTAGAACAGGTTGTTTCAACTGGAAGGGACCCGCGATGCTCATCTATAGTCCAACTGCCTGACCACTTCAGGGTTGATCGAATTGAAACGTGTCATTAAGTGCATTGCCCAAATGCCACCCAAACACTGACAGGTTTGAGGCATTGACCACCTCTCTAGGAAGCCTGTTACAGTGTTTCACCACCCTCCCGGTAAAGAAATGAGTGCTCATGTTAAGTCTAAACCTCCACAGGTGCAGTTTTGAGCCATTCCCACATGTCCTGTGACTGGATCCCAGGGAGAAGAGCTCAGCACCTCCCTCTGCATGTGTCCACTCCTCAGGAAGCTGTAGAGAGCCAGGAGGTCACCCTTAAGCCTCCGCTCCAAAGTAGACAAACAGAGTCCTCAACCACACCTCCAGGACACTCCGTCCAAACCTTTCACCAGCAAGCATTAAGAACAAAAAAGGAATGAATTAGAAGACAACCTTGACACAACCAGATCCTGAGAGAACGTAGCGTGATGGGACATTTGCTACATCCCAAACCCTGACAAAGCATCATTTCAGGACTCTACTAGTGGGCTTGGACCACAAGCTCAGAAGTCATGCTCACAGCTTACACATCGGTGCTGCCAGCACGAGCCCTGCCCGCGTTAGTTCACCAGCACAGATGGAGGTTGGTGCTCCCGTCTCACACCTTCTCTGCTGTCAGCAGACAAAGATTTCTCTACTCCTTCCATCTTGATCACCACACTGCCGTCCTGGCAGGGACGACACAAGCAAAGGAGCTCAGCATGACGAATCTGAGAGACTGATCTTAAGGTCCTCTTCTGGACACATTCAAGGACCTTCACATCATTCTAAAACTGAGAGCCCAGCACTGCACATAGGATCCCAAGGTGAATACAGCGAGATAAACACCTCTCTTGACCAGCTGGTTCTATGGGTGTCAATGCAACCCAGGATGGGGTTTGCCCTCACTTGCTCACTCCTATTAAAATCATAGAATCATTTTGGTTGGAAAAGACCCTTAAAATCAAGTCCAACCATAACCTAAATCTAGCACTAAACTATGTCCTTAAGAACCTCATCTCTGCGTCTGTCCAACCCTCCAAGGATGGTGACTCCAGCACTGCCCTGGGCAGCCTGTTCCAATGCCCCACAGCCCTTTGGGGAAGAAATTGTTCCCCACATCCAACCTCACCCTCCCCTGGTGCAACTTGAGGCCGTTTCCTCTGCTCCTGGCGCTTGTTCCTGGGAAGCAGAGCCCGACCCCCCTGGCTCCAAGCTCCTTTCAGGCAGTTCAGAGATCAGAAGGTCTCCCCTCAGCTCCTGTTCTCCAGCTGAACCCCCCAGGTCCCTCAGCCGCTCCCATCACACTTGTGCTCCAGCCCCTCACCAGCTCCGTTCCCTCCTCTCAACTCTTTATTGAGCTGCTGCCAACCACATTATTCGACATAGAGGTCTGGTCACTACAGCCAAAAGCTTCAAAGAAAGACGGTGGAGATACATAAACACCAAAACCATCAGAAGGTCCTTCTGTACATAGGATACACGATAGAGGTATACAGAAATAATTAAATGTTCAGAGAACGTGAGTCGTGCTCTTATTTACTCCTTCTCATAATACAAGACCGAGGAGATATTCAGCGAACAGTGAAATTGAAAAGCAACAGATTTGAAACCAATTAAATGCATAATTAACCTGCAGAACTCATTGCCACAAGTTATCAGTGAAGCCAATCGCTTAACACAAGCCAAAAAAGTTGAGATGTTTGTATTAACTCTGAAAATATCCAGAGTTACACCTATAAGGTGGCTGAGGCTCTGGATTCCTTTGAGGACTGTAAGCCCCATCAATCTGAAAACAATTTAAAGTATCTCAGTGTGTCATGCATGAGTTAAAACAGATTAAAAGGAAACTCCCTGACCCTTCTGTACCACCTGTATGTTACCAAGTGCCTCCAGAGAACTACTGTTTCTTATGGCATATGACAAAACCAATGTTAGAGTCAAAAATTCCAGCCACTTTGAGTCAGTTGCTGTATTTATATACCCAAAAAAGAGAAAAAGACCTAAATAAGCCTTACCAACTTTCTCCTTTCACAATCAAGATGACGATTTATACAGAGATCACACAGATCCAGACAGAAAGCTTCAAGTTTTCCTGCAGAACTGCCTATGATTTGTGTGTTGGTAATAGCTAAATAGTGTAAGGAGCTGGTGTTAAATGAAACTCAAGGTATAAACCAAAACACAGTATCTAATCAGCAGGGAAAAAAAATAGCTAACGAGTAAAATTAAACAGTGCTGAGACAGAAACCAGAATGCCCAACTGCTTCAGATGACTCTGCAGAAAGGCAGACTGCAGAGCGTCTCTGCTCAGCACATTTCACAAAATCCCAGAATGTCAGGGGTTGGAAGGGCCCTGGAAAGCTCATCCAGTGCAATCCCCCCATGGAGCAGGAACACCCAGCTGAGGTTCCACAGGAAGGGGTCCAGGCGGGTTTGAATGTCTGCAGAGAAGGAGACTCCACAACCTCCCTGGGCAGCCTGGGCCAGGCTCTGCCACCCTCACTGAGAAGAAGTTTCTTACCAAATTTAAGCAGAACCTTTTGTGTTCCAGTTTGAACCCATTGCCCCTTCTCCTGTCATTGGTTGTCACCCAGAAGAGCCTGGCTCCATCCTCCTGACACTCACCCTTTCAATATTGATCCCCATGAATGAGTAACCCCTCAGTCTCCTCTTCTCCAGCTCC
Source organism: Patagioenas fasciata (assembly GCF_037038585.1). Classification (NCBI taxonomy): domain Eukaryota; kingdom Metazoa; phylum Chordata; class Aves; order Columbiformes; family Columbidae; genus Patagioenas; species Patagioenas fasciata. Next base: position 212,918,101 of record NC_092520.1, read on the forward strand.
AGAGCCCCAGCTCCCTCAGCCTTTCCTCACACGGGAGATGCTCCACTCCCTTCAGCATCTTTGTTGCCCTGCGCTGGACTCTCTCCAGCAGTTCCCTGTCCTTCTGGAGCTGAGGGGCCACAACTGGACACAAGATTCCAGGTGTGGTCTCCCCAGGGCAGAGCAGAGGGGCAGGAGAACCTCTCTGACCTACTGACCACCCCCTTCTAACCCACCCCAGGTACCATTGGCTTCCTGGCCACAAGGGCCCAGTGCTGGCTCATGGTCACCCTGCTGTCCCCAGTACCCCCAGGTACTTTCCCCTATGCTGCTCTCTAATAGGTCATTCCCCAACTTATAGTGGAACCTGGGGCTGTTCCTGCCCAGATGTAAGACTCTACACTTTCCCTTGTTATATTTCCTACCGTTGTTCTTAAGACAAAGAAATCCATGTGGGAAAAAGCACCACTTTCTAGCCTGAAGAGGAGAGCAAGTGCTGAGAAGCACAAAGACAACGATGGTGAATCCAAGTTTTGAGTTTGCCAAAGCAAATCAACCCCGATGGTTTCTCCAGCCTCTTGTTTGCATTTCTGTTCTTCTCTTCATCTTCACAAACACAAAAACGATTACAACTGTCACAGTTCTAAGTCACACTGTGCACTGATACTGCAGCTGCTTAAATTACTATCAAGGGTGAGTCTAAATTAGGACTGTGATTTCAATCTAAATATTAACAAGTCAATCATTCGAAAATCAAATATTATCACTGTAAGGGCTGGGTAGAAATGGAGGAGAATTTCCCACTATGATCCACCACTAGAGAAACTATTAATTACTGTGTTGGTTTTTCCTCATTGTTTATTGCTGTATCACAAATAGAGCAGCTCAACCTCAGACACTGAGAAGGATTCAGCTGCATTCAGCGCTGCACAAACACAATATGGATAATTAGTGGAATGAAGAACACCTGCAGGAGTTAATGTAATATCTATGCAAGAGATACAAAGTTAAGGAAAAGATCACGGAGAAAAATTAACTATCAATAAGCCATTCTTTGAAGTACTTTGGGATTTTTTTTTCATTCTTAGAGAATGTGAGGGGTAAAAGGCATCACAACAAATAAGATAAACCTGAGCTACCAACTTAGAGTTGTAAATCTGATCAGTCATCAGAACTATCCTGATACTCACAGAATCCCAGAATGTCAGGGGTTGGAAGGGACCTGGAAAGCTCATCCAGTGCAATCCCCCCATGGAGCAGGAACACCCAGCTGAGGTTCCACAGGAAGGGGTCCAGGCGGGTTTGAATGTCTGCAGAGAAGGAGACTCCACAACCTCCCTGGGCAGCCTGGGCCAGGCTCTGACACCCTCACCAGGAAGAGGTTTCTTCTCAAATTTAAGTGGAACCTCTTACGTTCCAGTTTAAACCCATTACCCCCTTGTCCTACCATTGTTTGTCACCCAGAAGAGCCTGGCTCCATCCTCCTGACACTCTCTCTTTCTATATCTGTAACCATGAATGAGGTCACCCCTCAGTCTCCTCTTCTCCAGCTCCAGAGCCCCAGCTCCCTCAGCCTTTCCTCACACGGGAGATGCTCCACTCCATTAATCATCTTCGTTGCCTACTCACTACTTTTTCTCAACAGTTTGAAACAAAAGAGAACTAGGACTGAAAAAGGCTTCTGGCTCAAGGACATTCCCCATCGACACAAGGTCCTCTCTGCACCTCAAGAGAAGTGACCCTAAAATGGAATAAAACCAGTGGCGAGGAGCAGGAGCCAAAGCCTCAGTTCGGCTCTTTGTGCCATCTCAGATTCCCTGTTTATTTTTACACGACCATTTTACATTGTGAGAAAGTCCACAAGTGAAAGCAAGCACTTAAAAATGCATTAAAGAAGGGAGTTTCATCCCAGGCAATAGGTGGCTGGAGGAAAGTATGAGCTGCCAAGTGCTTTTATATTAACAGCAAAATGAAAAAAACCCCCACACTCTTACATTTTGCGAGTTGCTAAAACATCTCAACTTGACACTACCTTGTGCACTGCCCAATATTTAGAGTGCTAGAAAGCTCTGCTCTGCATTTGTGAAGTGCCCTTTTTGTTTTAAAGCGCATGTTTAAGCCTTATTTGTCATGCAATACAGGTTGTTCCAGGCTACGGTGAGAATTAGCGCTTAATTTTCTAAACGTGGAGAGACATACCAAGGACTTGCAGAACTAACGGCCCCGGTGTTTGCAAGGAATTGAGGAGAGCGAAGAATTGTTCCAATTAGATTAATTCTGAAATGACAGAAGAGTAACAACTTTGCTCTGTCCTTAAGGAAAAAAACATGACCGATCATAAATAGGCAAAAGGACCTAATAAAATGTTTATTCAACAGTCATACAAAGTACACGACACCCTGTTGGGGTTTCAGGTTATTAAGCAAGATACGGCTCCGCAATGAAATAAGAAAACCTGGACTAAGGATTGAAGGGCTTTTCTTGTCTTCCAAGTGCCTTGGTCTGGAGTCAGATTAAGACAGAAGTCACAGGGACAGAATGGAGGCAGATTGACTGGAAAAATGACTGAAAAACACCAGAAAAGGGCAGAACTCTTGTTTTATCCACTTGCACAGAATCACAGAATCCCAGAATGTCAGGGGTTGGAAGGGCCCTGGAAAGCTCATCCAGTGCAATCCCCCCATGGAGCAGGAACACCCAGCTGAGGTTCCACAGGAAGGTGTCCAGGCGGGTTTGAATGTCTGCACAGAAGGAGACTCCACAACCTCCCTGGGCAGCCTGGGCCAGGCTCTGACACCCTCACCACGAAGAAGTTTCTTCTCAAATTTAAGTGGAACCTCTTGTGTTCGAGCTTAAACCCATTACCCCTTGTCCTATCATTGGTTGTCACCGAGAAGAGCCTGGCTCCATCCTCCTGACACTCACCCTTTCTATATCTGTAAACATGAATGAGGTCACCCCTCAAGTCTCCTCCAGCTCCAGAGCCCCAGCTCCCTCAGCCTTTCCTCACACGGGAGATGCTCCACTCCCTTCAGCATCTTTGTTGCCCTGCGCTGGACTCTCTCCAGCAGTTCCCTGTCCTTCTGGAGCTGAGGGACCCCTTTATACTCCATTATACCTTGTAAAATAGGCCAGATTACAAACAAACACCAGAAACGAAATATATAATAGACTTCATGTGCTGCTCTTGAAATAGTTTTGCAATTGTTCACTCATGAGCGCAAGTATCTAAAGCCACTCTAAAGAGATTCTCCTTTATTATAATTTCGGGTCTAGAGGAATAAGCCATACAATACAGCTTAGAAGATTTCAGAAAAATTTCCAAAGATGAAAAAATTGCACCAAAGGAAAAAAAATCAATAAATTATATATTTTACATATATAAATATATTTAATTATATTGCTACTATATGCAAGGTATCACCTCTATCCACAAGGTAACGCAGCTAGTCAAGCTTACCTGATATTCTGCTTTTAACACCAATAGACCAAGGGTTGGAAAAGCTAAAGAGCTGGATTTCCACCAGGAATCAGATTTTTCTTCGAACAGACCTCATCATGCAATCTCTGACCACTCAAAATGACATTCAAATTATTTCTACACGAGAAAACACAGCTATCTGGTATATTCATCACCACGCAGTGTGATCCTGCTAAATCTCAATGACTTAAGGAGATGAGATTAGTTATCAGTGAAATCCACATTCACCACTTTAGCAATTGCGATGGTTTCATTTAAGATACAGAATCAGCGCCTCAACAAGGTGCTAAAGAAAGCCAGACTGCTTTCAAATAGAACTTAACACCAGCATCCTAACCAAGGGTCAGCAAAACATCTGGAGACATCTGTCAAAATCAGATTCCCCCATTGCCTGGGGGGAGTCTCAGCTTTATTACCTGTAATTCACCTTTCCAAATTCACCAAGCACTCTCCAGCAAGGACTATTTTTCACTCCTTTATTTATGCCGTTGAGCACTATAAGATCTCTGCCACATTCTGCTTTCACCGCCTCAATTTATAGGTGGAGGAAGCAATAGATTTCCATGCAGAAGTTAAAATGTGTTCGGACACTGAAATCCTGACAAGGTAACTGCGGTGGAAGCACAAGTGTTATTACCACCCGTGACATATAGTCCCAGCTCACACACTCCAAAGGAGAGATGGAGACATGAATCTACATTATGTAGAATATCGCCACAGACGCATAAATTCTACTCCTATAAGCTAAAATTATAGACGGTCTTGTTTGCTTTTATGGAACCTTAATCTTGAACACATAGCGAGCAGAACTCTCAGCGATGCGGTAACAGCATCTTAACAGGAATTAATACCAAAAATACAAAATAAAGGACCAAGGAGTTTCCCCTGAAATTTAAACTGTTTACTATGGTAGAAACAAATAACTTATCTTAAGAAAAACCTGTATTTATCTATTTAAAATCTGTAACAAAAAGACCAAAGCGCACATGGTCCATGCTGCACGTAAACAGAGCTGCGTCATCAATCAAGACTTAAAAAACCCACCCAAAACGAAATAAAACAGAGTAATTATCAGATTGGAATCTGTGTATTTGAACTCTTAATTCAGAATGGTTTTTGCTTAATTTCAGCTGCAGTTCTGTGTTAACATCAGGTAGTTCGGCCTCTTGTCTTCTGCACCCGTAGTCACCATTCCTGACCACCCCAACCATCATCTCATGAGATGAACAACAGGCTGGACGGCATCTCCAAGACAACATCATTTTACTCCAAAATCAATACTCTAGTAGCAAGCAAGTACATTTTCAGGGACTGTTAGGAGTATTTAACATTCAGAACGCACAAATTAAGCAGAGCTCATTTAGCTGTGGCTAAATAACAAATGCAGGCAGGGATTTGGGCTAAATCTACTCATTCTTTTCCACGTTCCCAAACGATAGCAGGACTGTAGTTGAATCAAAATACAGCAAGAGCACTGGTAAGGAGGGAATGGTGTATGTAAATAGCAAAGTTTTCAAAAGGATCAGCATTTTTGTGAAAACACTTAACTACAAATCTACCAGTGAATTTACTGGGACTAAGACTAAAGCCTCGATACTTCTGCAGGGCTTTTCCTATTTGTTTTTAATATAACAAGGAGTATCAAACACACAATATTTGATTGATCTTTGAGCTACCCAAATTTTTTCAAAGCGTTAACACAAAAATTTCCAAAAGTGGCAACAGTATCTATTTTAAACACTTTTTTCGCACAATAAAAAACACCATCAGAAGACAGAAGAACTACCCTAGAAGACACAGGTTCAAAAGGATAAAGCACACAGAAATAGTACAAACTAAGATCAGAAATGTAAGCGCAGGTACAATCAGGGAACAAGAGCTTTTATCATCATATTCCCTGCATATAACTTCATTTTTCTCTCTGGTATTTATGGATGTAAAATTCTGACAAATATTTTATTCCTCTGTGTGCTCAGAGACATTTACAGGTTCATCACAAGCAAAAAGCCATTTGTGAGGCTGAGTACCAGAGATGGTTCAGGTACCAGAGATGGTTCAGGTACAAGTGCTCCGGGCTACCTGAACCTCCACAGATGTTACTCTCCGATCAAAACTGTCATAAATTATGAAGACACAGAAATGTGTAAGTATTTAAGGGTAAAATGGGGAAAAAACAAAAAGAGATCCTACAGAAAATGTTGAGGGTTGATATAATCCTCGCCCTGAAGGCTACAAAAGAGATACAAGTCTCATGATATGGCTGTGAATGCGGTGAGGAGGTAGAAGACATTCCTTACAAAGCAAGTGAGAGATAACACCAAGGCTGATGCTGGTGGGAGAACCAAAACTTGTGCTAGAAAAGGTGGTTTTGTCTCTATTTCTACAGGGACAAAACCCAAGCTGTGCCTCATTAGGAGACCAAGCATCCCACAAGCTAAAGCACAAAGCTCCGCAGTACAGTGGGGTGAGAGGCTTCTCCACATCTAAATACCCAACTTAGAATCACAAAATGTCCTGAGTTGGAAGGGACCCACAAGGATCATCGAGTCCAACTCCTGTCCCTGCACAGGACACCCACAGTTCACACCGTGTGTCTGAGGACGTTGTCCAGTCTCTTCTTGAACACTGTCAGGTTGGGGCTGTGACACCTCCCTGGGAGCCTGTTCAGTGTCCAGCACCTCTGGGTGAAGAACCTTTTCCTCATGTCCAACTGACCCGCCCTGGCACATCTTCTGCCATTCCCTGGGTTCTGTCACTGGTCACTAAAGAGAAGAGCTCAGCCCTGCCCCTCCTGCTCCCCTTGTGATGAAGCTGCAGCCCCATGAGCTCTGCCCTCAGTCTCCTCTTCTCCAGGCTGAACAAACCAAGTCACTTTAGCCGCTCCTCATACAGCTTCCCCCCTAAACTTCAAACACAGGCAAAGAAGAAAGCAGAGTGTAATTTTATAAGATTAAAAAAACAGTGGATGGTAATGCAGCTCATGACGTGACAAGTTAAAGAGGTAGATCAGAAGGCCTCTTCCACTTCTCACCAGTAACCAACCCCCTCAAGGGCCACACGCAGGAGACAAGAAAAGCTTTTTCAGTCTACAGAAATGAGATTTATGACGAACCACCAGTGAAAACCGCCAAAAAAGAGTAAATCAATCAGAAATTATGATGGTGCCAAGTTTTGGCTGAGAGTCTGAGGGTGGCTGGCAGCTCTGGGTGAGGCCCGGTCACCATCAAAGACCATTGGGAACTAAATAAACCATAGTTTGAGAAACCAAGTTGCCAAAGGCCAATCCTGAATTGCAACTCAGTGGGGTGTGGGGTTTGGGGTTGATTGTGTGGGGTTTTTTTTAGGATACTGATGGATTTTGTGAAATTAAGACACACAACATGAAGTGAAAGACACAACCATGCTGCTGTTCTCCTCATGTCGCCTGAGGGAAAATTATTTCTAATATTATCAGAGCTGGAAAAACAAACATATAGGAAATGTTCAGGAATCCATAATTAGTCTTGTGAGCAATTCAAATATTGCCTTGGTGTTAAAAAAACTCTGGATAAAACAGAATAAAAACATCTCAGAGATTAAGTTATATGGAATAGGTTAATAATTTGTATTATCACAAAGGTTTATACAGTCATAAAACCACAGCAGCAAGGAAATTTAGATTTAAAAGAGAAATTATATCTACAACCTTACCCGTTGTTCTAAATATTAAATTTTTTAAAAATTAATGATCTGCTTATTAACAATATTATATCACAAATAGAGTGGAGAGTGAAGCTACCTCTCCATTGATTTTTAAGCTGTTCTCACTACTAGTACTCATGGTTTGATTCAAGCGATCTTTGCAATAACATTATGGCAGTGAATCAATAAAACTCATAAAACCCGACTCCCATCTGCCCTCCTATTTCTCCCCCAAACAATCTACGTATAAATCCCCAAGCAAAAAAAATAACCTAATATGCCACCATTGCCTACATTTGCAAATAGGGCTTAAAAAGACAAATTTGCAGCAGGATCCTCCTTTCTGACATTTTTGGTGGTGGACCCAAAACTCTCTAAACTCTTCATGAAGGATAAAATTACGTCGAAGAGTTGAGTTACAAACACTCCGTATTTAAGAGTATTAAGTGATTCTTGTTGCGAAGCTTTTAAGTGCTTTAAAAAAATATTACAAATATTTTCTTTCAAACGACGGAGTGTATTTTTATTTATAAATAACAACAAAAAAGCCGAGCGCTCTGCATGCAATAATAACCACCCATTCGAGGGCAACGCGCCTTAAGAGAGATCTAAGACAGGAACAAATTAACTTAATTCTATTACTTCAAGGTCCAGGAGCGCAAAGAGCTGCCGAACGCTGCTGGTGAACCTGCGGCACTTTGATCTGCATTGGAACAGAAAAGGCAAAACGACACGTTCAAATGAAAATCATTTATAATAGATGAAAGCAGGGCCGAGCACTCCATGGATTAAATGTGTTTAGGACAATCAGAGGGTGAAAAACTAATAAATATTACTAATTTCTACAGCACTCTTGCCACATCCCAGATGTTTTTCTCACATGCAAACTCTTGCTTCAAAAAATTCATTTAACCACTACATATATAGAATACACATTAAAATACAGGTCGTACCTAATGCGCCATTCTGTAGCTAACTCAAATGTAACTGTGATTATACAAGTACAGCAAACTGGAGGCAGCAGCATTCACTTTTATGTTGTAAAATTAAAAACTGGAGGGACAAGAGTTGCATTTTTCCCCCATTAGTACCACAGGGTGAACTTGAATTCCTTCATATCTGTCTCTATTTCTACAAAGACAAAATGATATGTAATTATTTAACAGGGCATTTGACAGGCTGCTACAAAAGGATGCTGTGAGTGCAAAGCAACTCTCAACTCTTATATTCAAGCAAAGTAATGTAACATGCATTAAAAAAAATCAAAATATGTTGATAATTCAACCTCAGGGTACCTTGGAGTTTGTTTCCAGAAGCCATTTTTACTCATTTGTGCTCCAAGCAGTGATAATTCATAATTCATATTCATATTATAATTCATCATAAACCAATGAAAACACTCTAATTCGAAAGATAGTATTTATTTTATTTTCAGCACTGGGCTTGTGACTGTTTTAATCATTTTACAAGTGTTGCTAAAAATCAATTGAGAAAAAGCAACCTGGTCTAGCTGAGCCTGGTTTTAGCAGAGGGGCTGGACTAGATCACCTCCAACGGTCCCACCCAACCTCAGCTATTCTGCAATTCTATGAAAACATTTCCTTTTCTTTCTGAAAATCTATTAACCACCAAAAGCTGGTAGACTTACCATCAAATTTGTATTGATTTCTGGCAGATTTGAACTTGAATCTACTGCTTTCTTAACTATCGACCTCTTGGGAATACCAGCACAGCTTTTGGTACCATCAGCTGCCAAACTACCCATTTCCCAAAAAAAGCAACTGACCAGCTGCCGCTTTAACAGGAGAACATTTTACAACTCAGATGTGCTACAGACAAAGCACAGATAATATCAATCTTACTATTCGCACATGTAGAAAAAAAAGACCTGTTTAAATTTTGTTGGGAAGTCTCTGCAGAATTCTCAATTCTTCTATTTGCTCCGGTAACATTTAGGAGGAGGCTGAATGCACCAAGCTGTGCTAAACAGCCTGAACCTCAAGTTCACGGCTCATTTATTGAGAAACAAAATAATTGGCAATTGGGGGTTATCTGCTTCAGCAGCCACCCCTGGAAAAGTGCCTCACTTCAAAAATTATTCACTCTGAGCATTCAAGAAGTTGAAGCACTGAAATCACCAGCTGCTTCTATCCACCATCACCAAAATGCCACGTAAGCATGTGCGTTGAGTCACAGAATCCCAGAATGTCAGGGGTTGGAAGGGACCTGGAAAGCTCATCCAGTGCAATCCCCCCATGGAGCAGGAACACCCAGCTGAGGTTCCACGGGAAGGGGTCCAGGCGGGTTTGAATGTCTGCAGAGAAGGAGACTCCACAACCTCCCTGGGCAGCCTGGGCCAGGCTCTGACACCCTCACTGAGAAGAAGTTTCTTCTCAAATTTAAGTGGAACCTCCTGTGTTCCAGTTTGAACCCATTACCCCTTGTCCTGTCATTGGTTGTAACCAAGAACAGCCTGGCTCCATCCTCCTGACACTCACCCTTTCCATATTGATCCCCAAGAATGAGGTCCCCCCTCAGCCTCCTCTTCTCCAGCTCCAGAGCCCCAGCTCCCTCAGCCTTTCCTCACACGGGAGATGCTCCACTCCCTTCAGCATCTTTGTTGCCCTGCGCTGGACTCTCTCCAGCAGTTCCCTGTCCTTCTGGAACTGAGAGGCCACAACTGGACACAATATTCCAGGTGTGGTCTCCCCAGGGCAGAGCAGAGGGGCAGGAGAACCTCTCTGACCTACTGACCACCCCCTTCTAACCCACCCCAGGTACCATTGGCCTTCCTGGCCACAAGGGCCCAGTGCTGGCTCAAGGTCACCCTGCTGTCCCCAAGACCCCCAGCTCCCTTTCCCCTACACTGCTCTCTAATAGGTCATTCCCCAACTTACACTGGAACCTGGGGTTGTTCCTGCCCAGATTCCAGACTCTACCCTTGCCCTTGTTCTATTTCATTACATTTTCCCCACCCAGCTCTCCAGCCTGTCCAGGTCTCTGATGGCAGCACAGCTTCCAGTGTCACCACTCCTCCCAGCTTGGTGTCACCAGCAAACTTGCTGACAGTCACTCTGTTCCCTCATCCAAGTCATTGAGGAATATATTGAATAATCCCGGCCCCAGCACTGACCCCTGAGGCACTGCACTGGATCCAGGCCTCAACTGGACTCTGCTCCATTGACCACGACTCTCTGGTTTCTTTACCTCACTACACGATCATCCAGACCACACACCCCAGTTTAGCTGTGGGGATGCTGTGGAGACTGTGCTAAATGCCTTACTGAAGTCAAGGTAGACCATGTCCACCGCTCTGCAAGTAGAACAAACCCCAAAATCCCAAGTGGAACTCAAAACACCATGAGATGTGACCTCTAGTTAGGTCTGGGAAAAATTAGTATCTTCAGAAGGAGCTCAAAATTTCTTATGCTTTTATAAGTCCAAACATGGCTTTAAAATATTTATGGAAGCCTAAATCTTGGTCTGGAATTGCCACTATTGCCTAATTGTAGAACATTTTTGCACCAGAAAACATTGCAAATGGACTCATATGCACAAGCACAAATTTACAAATCAACTCAACTATTGAAGAAACTCAGTCAAACCATAACTGACCACTAAAAATGAGCATTTGGTCCAAAATAATCCATTCCTTAATAAGTGTTCTTCCTTTAGCTCCACTATCAAAATTCATCTTTGGATATCAAGAGCCCAAAACAACCAAAGGGAGAACAAAATACCCATTAGTACAGGCCTAACTGATATCTTGCCACATATGAAAGCGTCTGAACACTTCAAGTTTCACAAGTTCCTAGTAAAACCTAAACTTTTTCACTGTCTTTTCTCCCCCCATCAATATCCAGATTTAAACAGGTGATTTCTCAGCTCGGTCCGTAGACGTTTTGACTTAAGAATAACAGGGAAATTCCTCATGTCCATTTGATTTCTCTCCAAATTTAGAAAGTATTGATGAGATCTTCCCAGCTCTTCACTAAAGCTGCCATTTCTGTACATGAAAATACTGCAGAAACAAGTGGAGAAAATAAAGGTATTTAATTTCTTTTTTCATTCCAAATCACACAAGTTCGTGTTAGATGATTATCAACCACACTACGGATTACATCCAAATGATAAGGGAAGGTCACATCCACAGAAATTAAATACAGGAGATGTGATTATGGAAGGAAAGCTCAATTTGGTGAAGCTCAGTCTCTGAAATCACTCGCTGACTTATCAGCTGCACTTACCAGTTTAAGGTTACAGTCCAGTTTCCTCAAAGAAATGTTTATTATTAAGTGTGGTCCTTCATAGTAATTTTGCTGAGCTAATAAAAATGTGAAAACAGCTGATCCAAGCAAAACTCTTAAAATTCAATTAGCAAAGTTCACAGCATCACAGAATCCCAGGATGTCAGGGGTTGGAAGGGACCTGGAAAGCTCATCCAGTGCAATCCCCCCCGGAGCAGGAACACCCAGCTGAGGTTCCACAGGAAGGGGTCCAGGCGGGTTTGAATGTCTGCAGAGAAGGAGACTCCACAACCTCCCTGGGCAGCCTGGGCCAGGCTCTGACACCCTCACCAGGAAAAAGTTTCTTATCAAATTTAAGTGGAACCTCCTGTGTTCCATCCAGTCTGTACCCATTACCCCTTGTCCTGTCATTGTTTGCCACCAAGGAAAGCCCGGCTCCATCCTCCTGACACTCCCCCTTTCTATACCTGTAAACATGAATGAGGTCACCCCTCAGTCTCCTCTTCTCCAGCTCCAGAGCCCCAGCTCCCTCAGCCTTTCCTCACACGGCAGATGCTCCACTCCCTTCAGCATCTTTGTTGCCCTGCGCTGGACTCTCTCCAGCAGTTCCCTGTCCTTCTGGAGCTGAGGGGCCACAACTGGACACAATATTCCAGGTGTGGTCTCCCCAGGGCAGAGCAGAGGGGCAGGAGAACCTCTCTGACCTACTGACCACCCCCTTCTAACCCACCCCAGGTACCATTGGCTTCCTGGCCACAAGGGCCCAGTGCTGGCTCATGCTCACCCTGCTGTCCCCAGGACCCCCAGCTCCCTTTCCCCTACACTGCTCTCTAATAGGTCATTCCCCAACTTACACTGAAAGTTCTACATACTAAACATCATCCCCAACCACCAAGTCAACAAGCCTGAATAAAGTTGGTTCCAGGCAATTCTGCTTATTTCTGCAAAGTATCATATGAGAAGCACTGTCAGAAACAATACCTCGACACACTAAATAAATCTGCACACATGTGGAGATCTTCACAGGCATAGGACAAATATAAGAATAGAATAGCTGTGCTGGGGAAACCAGTGATTCTATTAGCGCAAGATTAAAATTGTTAAACTGAATGTCACGCACAAGCCTCAGTTCTCCATAGTGCTAAAGAAAATTACTGTTAAGTGTTGAAAAAAATACTCTCAACTTGAAATTCCAAAGGAAAAAATGCAAAAAAAATAACTCTAAAGAATACTTAAACGCTTCTATTTGCAAATATTTATTATATATTACCTCAATGCCTTCTCGCCGCTATTTCTAACAACGTATATTAATGCTGGATTGTGGACATTCCAGCAGTCGCTGCGCTGCAGGGATTTGCCACATGGGGGATTGCAAATCAATGGGAACGACTGAAAAAGTTACAGGGGAGGAAAAAGCCACAAGGATCATGACATGGAAAAGGTAAAGAGTGACAATCAATTTCTAAAATGACAGTTCAAACTACCTGCATTTCTACAGATGGCTTCAATATTTCTCACTAACTTACTGTTTCGGAAAAGTCAATTGGTTTTCCCCCTGAAACTAGAATTATATTTGTATATTGCTTCAATAATTTTCTCTTTGCAGCATCTGACTATTTTCTACTTTGCAGAGATGTCAAGCAGAAAAAATTACATACATGTAAATACACTCCCCCACAAATGTACACATGCACCTTAGCATGTATTTCAACTCCATATCTCTTACTATTTTCAATATTATTCCAAGAACTCACATCTATTCACACTTTGCAGTAAGCCTGAGGTCTATACTAAACTATATTTGACAAATCTGATACTTTAAGTGAAGGAAATTTGGCATCACTCCACTGCTTGGGACTGTGGGAACGGAAGGAGAAACAGGTTCTTTCCCATAATTTGGATACTAATTTGTACTTTTTGCACGCTCAATTCTTTCAACTTCAATTACAACTTAGCAGCGCTCAACATACAGGTATCAGCTTCTCACAACACAGCGCCCCCCCTTCCCCCAATTAATGAAATGGCAACATTAAAAACATCTATTGAACAAGGTAACTGATAGAAGACATCGGTAAAACAATGTTTTTTTTTTTCATCTCTATCTATCAATTGCCATTTATCTTACTATATTAACGATCTGGAAGTGGATTTTACTGAAATCGTAAAATAGAATCATAGAATCATTTCAGTTGGAAGAGACCCTCAAGATCTGATTATTAATCCAACACTGGCACTGCCGCATGTCCTGAGAACCTCATCTAAATGCCTTCTAAACCCCTCCAGGGATGGTGACTCCAGCACTGCCCTGGGCAGCCTGTTCCAATGCCCCACAGCCCTTTGGGGAAGAAACTGTTCCCCACATCCAACCTCAATCTCCCCTGGCGCAACTTGAGGCCGTTTCCTCTGCTCCTGGTGCTTGTTCCTGGGGAGCAGAGCCCGACCCCCCTGGCTCCAAGCTCCTTTCAGGCAGTTCAGAGATCAGAAGGTCTCCCCTCAGCTCCTGTTCTCCAGCTGAACCCCCCCAGGTCCCTCAGCCGCTCCCATCACACTTGTGCTCCAGCCCCTCACCAGCTCTGTTCCCTTCTCTCCACTCGCTCCAGCACCTCAAGGCCTTTCTTGGTGTGATGAGCCCAAAACTGCCCCCAGGATTGGCGGTTTGGCCTCCCCAGCTCCCCGCACAGGGACGGTCACTGCCTTGGGCCTGCTGGCCACACCAGTGCTGGTCCCAGCCAGGATGCTGGTGGCCTCTTGGCCACCTGGGCACACGCTGGCTCATGTTCAGCCGCTGGCACCAACACCTCCAGCTCCTTTTCCAGCCGCTCTTCCCCAGCCTGCAGCATCCATGGGGTTGTTGTGACCCAAGGGCAGGACCCAGCACTTGGCCTTGGTGACCCTCAGACAATTGGCCTCAGCCCATTGATCCAGATCCCTCTGTGGAGCCTCCTGCCCTCAGCAGATCAACACTCCCACCCAGCTTGGTGTCATCTGCAAACTTACCGAGGGTGCACTGGATCCCCTCATCCACATCACTGATAAAGAGACTAAACAGAACTGGCCCCGATACTGAGTCCTGGGGACACCACTCGTGACCAGTCGCCAACTGCATTTGGCTCCATTCACCACAACTCTTCAGGCCCAGGCCTCCAGCCAGTCTTCATACATCAAAGAACCATTAATTGATTAAAAAACACATTTCTGAGTTATTTCAAACCGGATTTTAGATCTAAGGCTCAGCATAATACAATAACTCTTCAGTACACAGCTTAAGAACTACCTCGTGTTTTGAGAAACCGATTTAATCCCGCACCAAATAATTCACCCAGTGAAGGGAAATTTGTATTTTCCCCCATTCCACAGTGTACTTGGGTATCGAATCAACGATGGCAAAGTGAGAAACTCCAATACAGACACTTACACACGCTAAACCACCTTCATCCGTTTAAAAACAAGACTCACACTGAGCGAGTAGGTGGGGTGAGAAAATAAACCCATTTCTACTACACGTTTAGTCACGACAACAACCAGCACAAGGTTTAAAGAGCATAAAAATCTTGGAGCTACAAGAGTAACAAAAAGCTTTAAGATTAGAAATAATTCCCAGGGAAATTGTTTTGGTGTAGGAATAATTGCCAGGGGAATTGTTTCATTGTAGAAATGCATTGTGTCTTCAATTTTGTTTTCGATAGGTCTTCGCTCGTTAGGTGAAGGTTTCCAAGAAAATGAGTGTTGGCATCAGCCAACTGTATTTTTCTTGGAGCATTTGTTCCTTCCAGAAAGATCAATCTCCTGCTGCCTTACCTGGGACTGGTCCCATCCGCTGTCACAGCAACAATGGGGAGGAGGAGGAGGGAGAGGAAGCACCTAAAGGTGACATCAGATGTGATGTCACTTCTGTTACAGCAGCCTGATTGGCCAGGAGACAGGTGGGCATTATGACATCATCAAGTGTATCACAAAGGTCAAGACTTTGTAAGGCAGGACTGCCAGGTCCTAGTAAGGCCAGGAGATGGGCAGTGGCCATTAATTCTGGTTTATACTGAAGAATTCTGCAACCCCAGGGTGGATAAAAGAGGGAAAAGCCACCGATACAAGAGCCAAAGAGGGACTAGAGAAAACAAACCAAATCAGTCTATTCAAAACCCTATTAGTGCAGACTCATAGAATCGTTTTGGTTGGAAGAGACCCTCAAGATTGAGACCAAGCATCAAGCCAACACTGCCAAGCCCACCACTAACCCATGTCTGTAAGAATCTCATCTCCATGTCTGTTAACCCCTCGAGGGATGGTGACTCCAGCATTGCCCTGGGCAGCCTGTTCCAATGCCTGAGAGCCCTTTCTGGGGAGAAATCTTACTATCCAATCTAAACCTCCCCTGGTGCAACTTGAGGCCACTTAGTTAGGGGGACTTCACTCAACAGTTCCCCTGATAAAACTTCGACTCACTGGCCAAAGCAGCCCTGGATTCCATTTCATCCTCCCTCACGTGTTGCTGCTGTTTCCACTAAGTCTAACTTAAGAATTTTGTGGTTACGCAAGATCTTGCTCAGTTTAGGACTTGTACACAAAAGCTGGTCCCAAATCAATCTCAACTGCTAAACCAGATAAGACATAACACAGAAATATGGCTACTCAGCACAGTATTATGTAAAAAAGCAATAGCCCTGCAATTACGACTTCTAGATATAGTTAAGTTCCTTACTAGAACTCATTAAAGCTCCACACAAAACTGCAGAGCGTAATGGATGTTAATTAACCACCCTCTATTCTGAAACCAATACTTGCCTGTCTAAACTCATGCTGCTGATTGACTTTAGGCTCAGCTTTTATTAGTCTGCCTCTTTCTGTTCTGTCTAGCACTGAGTCATCTGGGTACACTGAAATTCAGTAATACTACTACTGTATTTTCCTCATTTAACAGCAAAAACTCACATAGACCTCCCCACCATAAGCTGCTACTGTGTTCTATCCCAGAACAAAAACCAAATTCTGTGAATACTGTGAGATAATATAATTATACATTTAACTTGTAAAAGCCCTTTGAGAGGCCCCAAGACAGAATTCATTCTATGGAAGCTCTCTTTATTAATAAAAGTACTTATGCCAATTACTTTGAACTTCTATAGACAGTGCTTTATTTCAAGCTATTTTAATCAATCCTCACAAAATCTCCTGGCAACAGCGTACGGGAACTATACAGAGGCAAGGGAGCCGCTGCGTTTCAGTCGAGCTACCAGTTCTTTATGTTTATTATTCATCCTTACCATGCTTTTTAATTAATCAAACAAAATAAAACCAATGTGGTTCACCAGCCTCAAAGTCCTCCTTTATTAAAAAAGTGATTACATCCAGTAATCTGGAGTTAATATTAGAAAGGCTTTATAGAATTCTCTAGTCCATACTAACAGAGTAACTAATCATTTGCAGAGATTTAAATTAATTTGGGTCAAATGAGATTCGACATCATCTTCCAGGTACAGCTGCTCCCGCTGAAAACGTTCCTGACAGCACTGACGCACTCCCAGAATTGGTGTGAATCCAGCGGCAAGGGAATTGCTGCGGATCACCCTGTTCATTCCAATTATTCCAAAGGGATTTTGCCCAAAGCAAATTAGAAAAGCGCTCGCTTGAATTGCTACTTGAGCGGTTGGTGAGGGACACTCACCTCCACGAAGGAGAAATGATGAGGAGCTGCTGAAACCTTGACATTTCTCCACTGATATCACCGGGTCTAAAAGATGATGTTGGCCAAAGTGACCGGAGTCTGGCCATGCAGTAAATGATGGGGATGAGACATCACCTGAATTCCCATTTCAGCCCTACGATCTTGTGGCTGCCAAGTGAAATGACATGCAATGGGATACCATTTATCACAGTATCACACACACAGTATCACAGTACGTTTGGGATTGGAAGGGACCTGGAAAGCTCATCCAGTGCAATCCCCCCGGAGCAGGAACACCCAGCTGAGGTTCCACAGGAAGGGGTCCAGGCGGGTTTGAATGTCTGCAGAGAAGGAGACTCCACAACCTCCCTGGGCAGCCTGGGCCAGGTTCTGTCACCCTCACCCCCAACAAGTTTCTTCTCAAATCTAAGTGGAACCTCTTGTGTTCCAGTTTGAACCCATTACCCCTTGTCCTACCATTGGTTGTCACCGAGAAGAGCCTGGCTCCATCCTCCTGACACTCCCCCTTTCTATATCTGTAAACATGAATGAGTCCCCCCTCAGTCTCCTCTTCTCCAGCTCCAGAGCCCCAGCTCCCTCAGCCTTTCCTCACACGGGAGATGCTCCACTCCCTTCAGCATCTTTGTTGCCCTGCGCTGGACTCTCTCCAGCAGTTCCCTGTCCTTCTGGAACTGAGGGGCCACAACTGGACACAATATTCCAGGTGTGGTCTCCCCAGGGCAGAGCAGAGGGGCAGGAGAACCTCTCTGACCTACTGACCACCCCCTTCTAACCCACCCCAGGTACCATTGGCCTTCCTGGCCACAAGGGCCCAGTGCTGGCTCATGGTCACCCTGCTGTCCCCAGGACCCCCAGGTCCCTTTCCCCTACACTGCTCTCTAATTTATATTCTGAAGGATTAGTAATATATTTGACACAAGAAATTACAGATGTCTTCAAAACATAAAGTAATTTTTTCACCACAAGTTGAGTTATGACCTATCATGAAAAATCAAAAAGCTTTATTTTACAGGCACTCGTTTCATCATATACTAAATACAGTGAACCTTGCCTCAAAAGTATGAGTTACTAAGAATTCTGTATTTCATCTTTAGACTAAAAAACATGTTTGGAGATACCAGTTTCTGTCAATAATCTCATGTTTGGCTACACATGGTTTGATGGTCACTATCAAAACCATTGGGATGGCCCAAGCAGAGCTGCAGTTGCTGCTGTTACTTGTTTGGGAGCTTTGTGTTTTAGCCAAATCAGCAGCAATTATTTAGCAAGTAATTAAACCATAAAGCCTTAGACCTATGATTTTCAGCCTTTCGAAAGCAATAATCATCACAAATCCCAGCACCATTCAAATGACTCCTGTCTGGGATCCCCAGCATCATTTGCGTGATCATTCATTCCCTTCACATAGTTGGATTAGCGGCTTCATCCAAATTACACAGCACTGTCAGCTGTGTTACTGAATATTCACTCTCTATCCCCATCTCTCAACATATCTGGATCCATTTCTCCATCGTGATACGGGTGTAAAACTTGAGCATTTCTGTGTATTCGCTCTGAGCCAGACCCATTAGCACACAAGAAAATATTTCAAGTCCAATAAAACTTGAAAGACTGGCCCATTGCTTTCTTCATATTTTTTAAACCAAAAGACTGCATTATATAAATTTCATGATTCCCCTAAGTGCCTTTAAAATTACAAGCAATTTAGACTATGATTCACTTTCATGCAGCCTCTGACTACATGCCATTTTTTCCCCCCATCTCAATTATATCTTAATATTACGGGGGCTGAAATGCATTAAATAAATCATATTTCATAGCAAAGCAATAATACTTACATGCATTTCAGAAGAAATCGTCCTGCATTATAAATGTATTTATAATGTCATTACCTTATTTTCCACATTGACTGAAATATTAGGCAGCAGCGACTGCTCCAAGCTACGGATGGAAGCTTTTAGCCAACCTTATGTTTATTCTGCTGCTGGTAATTAGCTGTTTTACTTAATATAATACAACATTTACAAACAGCAATTTAACCAATATATAAACTCGCTCCAGTAATTAGGGAGACATCGTTATTGATTAAGATTTAATATGGCGGTTGCTGTTCCTGCAATGTACGACAGAGAGGGAACGGGCGCTAATTTGTTACAGGACACTTCCCAATCATCTTGCACAGGACCATGAATTTAATTCTCCATATGCTATTTTCAGCAATATTTTATCCAAGCTACAAAGTTTAAAATGTTTTAAATGAGCAGATAATAAAAAAATAAGAGATAAAATACATCTATGACAATTTTAAATTAAAACCTAAATACACTATAATAGTATAACTAAAAGTATTAGTGTATCAGTGAATATGGAGCATTTTGTTCTGTGTAGCAGGACAAACAAGGAAAACTGTCAGAAAGATGAATTCCAAAAACATTTCAGCTCGTTGCAAAATAAAATAGAGAAAAAGTTGATGGTATTTCAGTTGCAAGTTTAAGGATGAACTCACGCTATCAAAACTTGATCCTCAACAGTAGCTATTGGTACAAGGACTCTCTGGACTCAGGTTTAGATCCAGCAGCGTTACTGAACATTAAATATGAATCCAAGACTTCACTACTGAATTACATCAACAGCCTGGTACCTGTTACAAATCACATTGTATATTTCCATTATCAAAAGCAAATGAGACAACTAAGTACAACTGCAGCTATTTAGATGCTCAGAACACAGCGCGTTTCAGTACGACACCCAAGCAGCACACTCAGAAGCCCCAAACACTACACAAAATTAACTTAACTAGATCTATATTAAGAAATTTATCTATAATCCTGGAAATCTGAGGCAAATTCAACTAGAAACTGTATATTTAGGAAATGCTGAAATACGAAAGGCTTAATTTTGATCAGATTTCATTTTTCCAATGCTATTTTGTTGGGCTTTGAGAGGGTTTCTTTTTAATTAATGAAAGAAGATTTCAGTATCAAATGACATATTGAAAGCCACAAAAAATTCATTAGACCAAAAAGCTCTCTGTACATTGGAATGCAAATACGTAAAAATTATATAAAAGTATAGTATAAACTGGAAAAATGAATATTCTAGTCTCAGACACGCTCATAATATTGCACTGTGGTCAATGGGGCAGAGTCCAGTTGAGGCCTGGATCCAGTGCAGGGCCTCAGGGGTCCGTACTGGGGCTGGTATTATTCAATATATTCATCAATGATTTGGATGAGGGAACAGAGTGACTGTCAGCAAGTTTGCTGGTGACACCAAGCTGGGAGGAGTGGCTGACACTGGAAGCTGTGCTGCCATCAGAGACCTGGACAGGCTGGAGAGCTGGGCGGGGAAAAATTGAATGAAATAGAACAAGGGCAAGGGTAGAGTCTGGAATCTGGGCAGGAACAACCCCAGGTTCCAGTATAAGTTGGGGAATGACCTATTAGAGAGCAGTGTAGGGGAAAGGGACCTGGGGGTCCTGGGGACAGCAGGGTGAGCATGAGCCAGCACTGGGCCCTTGTGGCCAGGAAGGCCAATGGTACCTGGGGTGGGTTAGAAGGGGGTGGTCAGTAGGTCAGAGAGGTTCTCCTGCCCCTCTGCTCTGCCCTGGGGAGACCACACCTGGAATATTGTGTCCAGTTGTGGCCCCTCAGCTCCAGAAGGACAGGGAACTGCTGGAGAGGGTCCAGCGCAGGGCAACAAAGATGCTGAAGGGAGTGGAGCATCTCCCGTGTGAGGAAAGGCTGAGGGAGCTGGGGCTCTGGAGCTGGAGAAGAGGAGACTGAGGGGTGACCTCATTCATGGTTACAGATATAGAAAGGGGGAGTGTCAGGAGGATGGAGCCAGGCTCTTCTCAGTGACAACCAGTGAGAGGACAAGGGGTAATGGGTTCAAACTGCAACACAAGAGGTTCCACTTAAATTTGAGAAGAAACTTCTTCCTGGTGAGGGTGGCAGAGCCTGGCCCAGGCTGCCCAGGGAGGTTGTGGAGTCTCCTTCTCTGCAGACATTCAAACCCGCCTGGACACCTTCCTGTGGAACCTCAGCTGGGTGTTCCTGCTCCGGGGGGGATTGCACTGGATGAGCTTTCCAGGTCCCTTCCAACCCCTGACATTCTGGGATTCTGTGATCACACGCTCACACAATTCTGGCAATAACAAAAAAAACAGAGACACAAACCCACAATATACACTTATTATAGTAAATGAAATGAACAAAACTACATAGATTTTCAATCCATTCCTAGATACCTGTGGAATCCATGGAGTAAGACTCAAGAATTCACTTTAATATATTCTTATAATTTAACCCAGTTACATACATATAATGACCAGGGGAATAGTGGAGGAACAGGGTTTGTGTTACAGAGAAAGTCAGGAAAACTATTATATTCATTAAAATGCTCCTGAAATGACTAGTTTATCATCATTGCCACAGAACAGAGCAAACTGGGCATAAATTATTTATGATGTGTAACAGTTTAATGGAGTATAAAATAGCTTTTTTTCTTCTCCCTGGTAGTACAAGTTCTGGGTTTTTTTTGTTGTCACCCCTACACGCAGCAACATTCTCTACACATTTAAACTATGGCAGATGCAACAATTTTTAAAATTGTTCTATATACGCTAAGTTAAAGGAATTATTTATGCCACCTATTTATTATTTTCTTAAAGTGCTATCATAGCAGAGCACAGTTGAACTGCATGAAATTGAGGTAAATTACAGGACCAGTGTCACTTGCTCTAGAAATTCAGGAAAATTCTTGTATCAAAACCTGCATATGGCCTGAGACCTTCATCAAAACCACCCCTGTGGGATGATGCACTGAGCCCAGCCTTCACGTCCCCCTGTGGCCACCAGCACTCCATAACTGTGCAGAAAACACTTCAACCTTGGGAAATCATAGTACCATAGAATCATGGAATCATTTTCATTGGAAAAGACCCTCAAGATCATCAAGTCCAACCATTAACCCACCCCTGGCACTGCCCTGTGTCCCTGTGAACCTCATCTCCATCTATTCAACCCTCCAGGGATGGTGACTCCAGCACTGCCCTGGGCAGCCTGTTCCAATGCCCCACAGCCCTTTGGGGAAGAAATTGTTCCCCACATCCAACCTCAACCTGGCACAACTTGAGGGCATTTCTTCTTGTCATCTGTCTAATTACTTGGGAAGAGAGACTTGGTGACTGAGCAGGTATGTGTGATTACTCATGGGAGCAAAGGGATTTTCAATACCAAACAGTTAAAACCTCACAAAGTCAGAATTACAGAATGTAAAGTACATAACATAGGGAATCGGAAACCAGTATGAAAACACTCAGTCCCACCAGTTCCTCACCAATGATCAAGAATCATTATTCACAAAACGATAAAGGTGTTCTGATTTAGGACCACAAGATGGCTTGGGTTGGAAAGGACCTTTGAAGATCATCCAGTTCCCCCCCTGCCATGAGCAGGGACATCTTCACCAGCTCAGGTTGCTCAGAGCCCCGTCCAGCCTGGCCTGGGATGTCTCCAGGGATGGTTCATCCACCACCTCTCTGGCCAACCTGGGCCAGGCTCTCACCACCCTCAGTGTAAAACTTTTCTTCCTTACATCCAATCTAAACTTACTCTGTTTCCAATTAAAACCATTGCCTCTTTTCCTGCCACTACAGGCCCTGGTGAAAATTCTCTCTCCACCTTCATTCTAAGCCCCCTTTACACATTGAAAGGCCCCAAGAAGGTCTCCCTATCACCTTCTCTTCAATTATGAAAAGATCCTCAGTTCTGGAACAGCCGAGCAGACCAATAACCAGCTGAAAACTAATATACCTCTGCTAGCCAGTGAACTGGGAAGTCACACTTGGATAAAAGCGGACAGTACCACCATCACACACAAAACTCAATACTAAGCTTTTACGGCAGTACGGATTGAAGACAACCCTGTTTATTTAGGTTGACCGTCTGTATAATTAACTGTCACACATGGGAATGTAAAACTGAACATGTAGTAAAACTCCTTTTGTGAGTAACTGCGAATGAACCCCTGTATTCTTCCACTGATTTATTGATAGGATTTACATTGAAAGCTATCAAGAAAATACGCAGTTGTCTCCACCATCTATAGAAAAGCTGAGAAGTTGGAGCATTCATAGAGTTCCCAAAGAATCCGGTATCTGCCAGGAGAGCGGTGCCTATCACACCAACTTCAAAGCACACCCTCCTGCCTCCAGGAAAATCAAATTAAACATCCATAAACCTCTAAAACAAAACAAGGCCACAACACACCCTGCACTGCTCAGACTCAATAATTCAATCATTTTTGTCAGAGCTGGGGGAGAAAAACCAGCACTATGTTTCTGTACAATAACTCACTTGTAGGTAGGACGTTCAAAGAATATTCTCAGATTCAGTATCTTCTTATAACATCATTAGTTTCAAAATAAATAACTATGATTTTTTTTCCCCCCACACTTCAAACAGGCAGATACAAGAAAAACATTAAAATATTGCAGAAGTTACTAGAAAGTATAACAAAAAATCCAAGTAACTTGCTCATTTGAGTACTTTTCAAGTCACAGAATCACAGAATGGACTGGGTTGGAAAAGACCTCGGAGATCATCCAGTCCAACCCTTGGTCCAGCTCCAGTCCATTGACCAGATCATGGCACTAAGTGCCATGGTCAATCTCAGTTTCAAAACCTCCAGGGCCGGTGAGTCCAGCACCTCCCTGGGCAGCCATTCCAATGCTGACCACTCTCTCTGCACAGAATTGCTTTCTGATCTCCGTCCTCAATTTCCCCTGGCAGAGTTGAAGCCCATGCCCCCTTGTCCTATTGCTGACTGCCTGGGAGAAGAGCCCAAGCCCCCCCTGGCTAGAACTGCCCTTCAGGTCATTCTAGAGAGTGCTGAGCTCACCTCTAAGCCTCCTCTGCTCCAGACTGAACAAGCCCAGCTCCCTCAGCCTCTCCCCATGGGTCTTGTGTTCCAGTCCCTTCCCCAGTCTTGTTGCTCTTCTCTGGACCCGCTCCAGCACTTCAATCTCTTTCCTGAGCTGAGGGGCCCAGAACTGAACGCAATACTCCAGGTGTGGCCTCCCCAATGCAGAGCACAGGGGAAGGATCACTGCCCTTGTCCTGCTGACCACGCTGGTTTGGATATAGGTCAGGACACCATGGGCCTCCTTGGCCACCTGGGCACACTGTTGGCTCATGTTGAGCTTCCTGTCCATTAGTCCCCTCAGGTCCCTTTCTGCCTGACTGCTCTCCAGCCACTCTGTGCCAGCCTGGAGCGCTGCAGGGGGTTGTTGTGGCCAAAGTGCAGGACCCGGCACTTGGTCTTGTTGAACATCATCCCATTGGAATCAGCCCATTTTTTCCAGTCTATAGGTCTCCCATTACCAACATCCCTCTTGCTGACCTTGGGAAGCATTGAAAGATAATCTGATGTTCTAGAGATACAAAATAGCAGGTACATGAACACATCACTGTGAGTCTCGGTCATGACGTGAATTGTTGGTAGTGAATAGAACAACAGCACAAAGAGTGAATATCATAGAATGGCAACATCAAGTCCACTACTCAGGATAGTGACATTTTAATAAATAGTGACTTTTTGGTGGACAGATGGTTGAATCCTTCCCAAACTGTCCTGGTTCAATGGCTTGGTCCTCTTGCAGCAGGTGTTACCCATGTCTGACAGTGACGAGACCTCGGTAAGTTATAGATACTATAAAATAAAGCTTACCATTCATTATTGAGGTGGTCATTAGGGAAACAAACTGCTCTTAATCTCCTTCCCCTCTGTAGCCCAAAAAAACCCTTTATTTTTGTACATCTTCTCATTCAACCCAAAGGAAGACCAATAACTAGAGTAACAGACAATATTTACCGCGTCTAAATTAACCTGAGAGCAAATAGCTATAAAATTCAAGTTAGAATGGGAGTTTCAAGACTCAGCAAACTTCTCTCGAAATGGAGGAGACCGTATCATTTTTCAAGATTTGTTCAATTACCTTATTTTAATCCATCGCATGTATTTGTACCACGTCACATACAAGGACATGTCTTGACAACCCTTGGATTTGACTTTTGTTGGGCAATACAATTAGCAGGGCATACGCATTCCCAATGCCCAGAAATAATCAAAACCAAGCTGAATTGGCACATTTATATACAAATATTATGCTCAAAGCTTCAAGAGAACATTATCTAAAACATTCTTTTCAAGACAACTTGATATTCTCTCTGGAAGAAGGGAAAATATACGTACAAAGGATTAATACACTTCCTTTTGCCCATGCATGACAAGGAATGATGATATTCATTGGAGAAGTTAGCACGGCAATTTTGTTCGCTGTTCAATAAAATGGGAGTAGCAAGAACAAATTGGTTAATGAATGAGGGAGGAGAGAGCAGAGCATTACGCAGTGAATCTATAAAAATGAACTCAATTGGAATTCAAGCAGAAGAACAAATTGCTGGAGCAGCAGGCTTTGGAAAGCACTAGATCTTCATCTGGATGCTGAGATAACGCAGTGATTCGTTTTGCTCGTCAAATATCTTTGAGTTTTGCTATGTAAGAATTAAAAAAATATAACACTTTTAAATGCTTTTTGACTATCAAAACACATTCTTAACACTCTCAGAAACACATTTTAAAGAGAATAAATCTTTCCCATATGCACCTTATTTGCCGTCAAAATTTTCTGGTTTTACTACGTTTCTCCTGTCAAACTTTGACATAGAAAAAAAACATTGATCAGTTTCGATTTTTCCAATGCTATTTTTTTGGCCTTTGGGTGGGTTTCGTTTTCATTAATGAAAGAAGATTTCAGTAACAAAGCACACATTTAAAGCCACAAAAAACTCATTAGTCCAAAAACCTCTCCATACATTTAAACACAAATATGTAAAAACTATATAAAAGATTATACTAAAATGGAGAAATTAATATTCTAGTCTTAGACACGCTCATAATATTACACTGCAGTCAATGGGGCAGAGTCCAGTTGAGGCCTGGATCCAGTGCAGGGCCTCAGGGGTCCGTACTGGGGTCGGTATTATTCAATATATTCATCAATGATTTGGATGAGGGAATAGAGTGACTGTCAGCAAGTTTGCTGGTGACACCAAGCTGGGAGGAGTGGCTGACACTGGAAGCTGTGCTGCCATCAGAGACCTGGACAGGCTGGAGAGTTGGGCAGGGAAAAATCTAATGAAATAGAACAAGGGCAAGTGTAGAGCCTTGAATCTGGGCAGGAACAACCCCAGGTTCCAGTGTAAGTTGGGGAATGACCTATTAGAGAGCAGTGTAGGGGAAAGGAACCTGGGGGTCCTGGGGACAGCAGGGTGAGCATGAGCCAGCACTGGGCCCTTGTGGCCAGGAAGCCAATGGTACCTGGGGTACCATTAACAGCAAATGACATATCGCACCGGGATTACAACCTACAGCATAAAAATAATCACCCACAGGTTATTTTAAATTATTTTTGCTGTTTAACTATACCAAGAGGAGGGGAAAATGGTTCGCTCTTGTTAATCAAGTAATCCTAGACATGCAAATAGGTCTTCACCATTTCTTCAAGGCACATTTATTCCTCCAGATTAAGGAAAAAAATTCATGATTTGCAAATAGCTGGTAGGAAATCCCACTGCTGGAAATAAAATGTTCTTGATCTCCATTTGCACAGCAAGAGCTGCTTTTTCATACAGTGGAATTTTACACCATCTATTTAACATCCCAGAAAAGATGAAGTCTTACTTCTGTCCCAACCATCTCCATAGAAATGCCAGAAAGATGGGGAGAGTCAGCGAGACAAGAAAAGTCACATGTATGATATTCTGATTTTTCAAAGAGGAGAAATAACTATTTTGTAACCACTAAAACTGAAGAACAAGAGACAAACCAGCACTGAATTTCATCTCATACCAGGCGGTTTCCAAACTCAAGTTTAATTTTCCAATAGGATCCTTTAGTATCTTTATTGTGGGCAATGGTGAGTTCAGTCGCAACCTTACTGTACTTCTCTAAAAAGCTCCAGTAAGCAATCACGTTCTGCCCGGGGCTATGTAGCTTACCTCAAATTATTTCAGATTCATCTAGAAAGATGCATTTTTTTCTATTAGGATGATGAATGAGCTAAATGAGGTATGTAATAAATACTGTAGGTTTGTAAACAGGCTGCTTTTCTCCCGAGAACTAATGCCTTAACTCATTTAGTAATTCTGCCCCCTGGAATTTGCTGGTGAAGTCAGCCTTAAAATACGGTTAGGACGGGGTTGTTGGGAAAGAGCAGGAAGGGTCACAAAATAATCTGTTTATGGAAAATAGGGGACCTGCTCTTGATGAAATTAATGAATTGGGGACAGGACAAATAAATGTAACGCTGAAGCAAAGGTCATTGTGTGGCGCACGTAGGACCAGCCAAGCAAGGATGACAAGGGAAATATCCAAACGGTTGAGACACAGAGGAGTGAAACACTATTTTAACAATATGTATTCAATGATGGCAATAGGGCAAATTCACTCCTAACAACTCAACGCGCTTCGGCTCTAATATAGCACGGAACGTATTTTGTCTATTGATTTCCGTGCTCAGAAAAGTTAAAAGAAGAATTATACACCTCGTGTGTTTTCGCTAGGAAAAAATATTCAATAATCTGATTACCGCATTCACCTAAGGAACAAAAAGGGCCTTTTAATAGAAGGACACTCCTGTCAAATGGATTTTTGAACATGATTTATCAATAGACCTTCTTGTACAGAAAATAAATTTACAAAGCAAAAAAAGACCTCAGCAACAAGAGACTTCATTCTCTAACAGGTACTTCAAGGCCTGAACAATACACGGGGAAATAGAGATAATTTTATTAGTATGAATACAAATCTCTAATGATAGCAATAATCAAATTTTCATGTTATGGTTACAGCAAATGAACAAAACAATATTTCTGTGCCTCTTCAAAGGGAAATGAGACTTTAATGTCATTGGCAGCTCAATAAAACCATTTTCTAACATACAGGGTCTTAATGACAGTTCATTTCAGTCCCGACAGAGAAGCAAATAAGTTAACCAGAAACTCCAGCTCATTATAAAGAGATGGAAACACAACAGGTCCTCTGCACTTGGGATAACTATTGATTTTTTTCCTCCATATTCTCTACGTCTCACCCCAACTCACATAATAACTCAAGTGATGGAACATCAATACGCTATTTATGGCAAAGCTACCGCATTTAAAGCCACTCAACACAACGCCCAACTCAACTATAAGCAGTTTTTAGATGTGCAAAGATCTCCAATAATAAATAAAGCAAAGGAGGATTAGATTGCTGCCCATGTAATAGAAATATTCTTGGGGTAGTCGGAAGTCTGGGGCCTTCAACCACACTGATATTTGCTAAGGAGGATCCCACCAGTACCAAAGTTCGTTATGGTTGGACTGAAATAGAAGACTTGATTTATTGTGACATCCTCCTTGAAGAAGGATGGGCAGAAAAAACACCATATACATGCTAAGGGTATGGAAGAAATATGTATCACATTGCTACAGACAGTTCTCATGTACAATTTCAAGCATGTGGCTCACAAATACCATGCCTGAATATGGCGTGTAAGTAAAGCTAAAGGTATCAAACCACTAATTGAAGTGGTCATGTCACCAAAAAGTTGTCATTTTCTTTCCCCAGCAACTGGCCTTCCATGCACAGTTCAATCCTCAGCTCCATTACTTCTCTAGTCGAGCTCTAAAGCAGATTGTGGGCACGTCTACATTTGAAAAAGCCTCCAAGATTGATTTATTTCACATTTCCTTCAGTCCAGATCTGCACTGACACAACAGAAAAGGAGGAGAACTGCAGTGCAGAGATGGAAACGGGTAGGAAAAGAGGTAGGGAAACTCTTCAGGAGGAAAGCAACTGTTAACACCCAACATCAATGTACATCTGAGCCTTCGGAATGAGATACTTCACATCACTTGCTAGGCAGGAGAGGGGAAACGATAAGAATACACTCCTCAATGTCAATGACATCTGAAGGTATCACTAAAGGAATCAAGAGCAGCTGGATTGATTTCTGCTGAGTTGGAGCACCGGCAGTTGAACCAACCCTCACATGGACTCCAGGAGGGATTTCTCAGGATATGAGCAGGGTCGGGAAACTCCAGTACAAACCAATTTCTACCTTGGTCGGTACAAACGTCAGAATAATCAGTTTGTAAACCTCTGGGTCTCCCCACAAATTGTTTTTGAAGACTGATTTTCCAGTCCACAGGGAATCAAGGAGCTTACCCCCCAGCTCCCACAGCACATAAATGGCTCAACCATCATTAACTCATTTATCAGCTCCAAATTTATTTCAGAGCTTTATGAACACTGTTAACAAGTGTCATAACCTTTCTCATTCTGCTTAATTGAAAAACCAATATAAAATATTCCTTCCTTCTTCGCCTTACCTCACTGTCCAAGCCCTGCCGACTACGTCTACATTTTGGGTTTTGGGATTTTTTTGTTTGTTTGGGCTTTTTTCTGCTTTGAGAAGGAGAACACTTGAACTTAAAAACAACGAAACCAGTTTTCTGCAGTCCTTGTCACCTAAAAAGCTTTAGCTCATTCAATTGTCCATTTTACCTTCATTTTATTCACTTGTTTCATGTGTATGAAGAGCTCATGATAACTTCTGTGGTGTTAACACACAAGTTTTTCCTTTCTGGAACTATAAGCAGCAGTTGCTATTAAAATTGTGTAAAAATGGGAAATAATACTCCAATTGAACAATATGTCTATTTATTACAACCAAATAAACAACCTTTACAAAGAAAAGAGCACATAAAATTCTTCCTTTCTAACCATTATTTCTTTTCCTGTGCACTAAAAACGAAGCGGTAGCAGAGGAATTACTTGTGTGGATAATGCTATTGACACATCACAGAATCACAGAATGGACTGGGTTGGAAAAGACCTCAGAGATCATCCAGTCCAACCCTTGGTCCAACTCCAGTCCATTGACCAGATCATGGCACTAAGTGCCATGGCCAATCTCAGTTTCAAAACCTCCAGGGCCGGTGAGTCCAGCACCTCCCTGGGCAGCCATTCCAATGCTGACCACTCTCTCTGCACAGAATTGCTTTCTAATCTCCAGCCTCAATTTCCCCTGGCAGAGTTGAAGCCCATGCCCCCTTGTCCTGTTGCTGACTGCCTGGGAGAAGAGCCCAATCCCCCCTGGCTAGAACTGCCCTTCAGGTCGTTCTAGAGAGTGCTGAGCTCACCTCTAAGCCTCCTCTGCTCCAGACTGAACAAGCCCAGCTCCCTCAGCCTCTCCCCATAGGGCTTGTGTTCCAGTCCCTTCCCCAGTCTTGTTGCTCTTCTCTGGACCCGCTCCAGCACTTCAGTCTCTTTCCTGAGCTGAGGGGCCCAGAACTGAACACAATACTCCAGGTGTGGCCTCCCCAATGCAGAGTACAGGGGAAGGATCACTGCCCTTGTCCTGCTGACCACGGACACCATGGGCCTCCTTGGCCACCTGGGCACACTTCTTTCTCAAAGAAAAAAAAAAAAAAAAAAAAAAAAAGGATTTCACAGGCTAAATCCAACCCAGCCTACATGAAATATAAACCTACTGCACAAGTCTACTAGAACATGGAATTACTCATTCCACCTGACAATGGTACACACTGATATATCCCTCTGTGTTCCACATGTTATAAATTCAGCTCGGATACATTAAACAGCCAAAAGAGAAAAACGAAGCCGATGAAATAAAAACCAGCAAGTTGCAAGAAAATAAGGTAGGCCACTTGTAGAAGGACTTGCAGGGCAAGTCAGAATTACTCAACATTTTCATATTTAGACCCATTTTAAGGAAACAAACACGCCAAGCCAACTTGCTACTTTGTCACCTTATGACGCACTTCAAAGAAGGAACAAGTTATAGTGGAAATGTCAAATTTGCAGTAGGAATAGCCAACGTGCACAGTGATTTTCAAAGGTATTTTAAATTTTCAGAAATCAAGACAGTAAGATGATCAAAAATTATATATATGTCGTCTTCCAACTCAACGCGCAACAAAACCACCCACCCTGCGCCACCGCTCCCCATGTTGATCAAGTTCAAAATGAGTTAACGGGGACTGCTAACTTAAACTATCCTAGAGTCAGTAAAAATTCACAATAAAATGGACATAATGGCTAAATAAACCAGATAAATATCCGTAATAAGAAATCTCTCAAGTGTTTGGCTGATGAGAAAGGCAGCGTGTGCTTCTCAGTACAGTAATAAGTGAAAGATGCTAACCCCCCCAGTAATTATGCAAATTAATATTCCCCATTATAAATCTTCAGCTCCTCATTAGGTTGAGGCCACAAATCCCTTCTCTCTCTTGTATAATATTAAGAATCCAAGGGTTTAAGGCTAAAGACAAAGGTTGTACCTTGGTCATCACTGCTCTCCATTTCCCTTTGTTCTCATATTTTAATATAACAAAATAGTCAATATTTGTTTAGCATATTGTAATTTTTCTGCAACACTAACATGACCAGAGAGCTGCAAAAGCATCAGGAGAAGTCTGCAGAAGATATTTATATACAAGTGCGCTTAGTTAAAACTTGTTTGGTTTTAAATTGTGGAAAAAAAATAATGGGTGACAGATATTTAGTTAAACAGTTGAGATAAAGCCATTGCTTACTGAAGTGATTGGTTTACTATGTTACCAACCAATAAATCTTTGAAAGCTTTGATTTGATTTCAGATGCGGAGGGCCAGACAAAATTTATAGGCATGTTGACCCAAGTAATGCCATCTATTTTAATAGGAAGCTCACATAAGTATATTAAGATTTCTTTTCTTCGCAAATACCAATTGGTTTGCTATTTAGATTCAAGTAGTTTAAAAGAAAAAAAGAGGCATATTCATACCTCAGAGAATAACGATTATTGTAATGATGACTGTAATGATAATTGTTAAAAAGAAGAGTCAACAGAAGCTCAATATAGTAAGAAACCACAATATTTAAGTAGTTATAAATCTGCCAGACATTTGAAATAGACTGAAAAATACACTGTCAGTTTGCAGAGGAAAACAGCCGTATTTTACAACTTCCTTGTCAGAAAGTTTTTAGACATCAGCTCTAATGAAATATGATGCTTTGACGCAAAATGTTTCACGAAGCTCGTTCCAATCTAAGTGAGACTTTTACACGCCAGAATAAAACCAACAGAGACTTAAAAACCTTACCTCTTGAATTCTTACTGTTAACCAGAAATTATTGTGGATCTCCTTGACGTATGAACTAATTAATTCCAGGAAAATTTATCTATTCTGTAACTTCATAACATAAGCACATTGATCAAACAGACCAAGACTATCACCCCACTCTTCCACGCTCCAGAAAAATATTGCTTTTAATATTTTCCACATACAAAAGATGACACATTTATAACCTTCAGAAAGGTTAGGTCCTTTCTAATTGTCTCTTCTTCCAACAGGGATATTTAAGAAGCAAAAGGAATTAAAATATGATATTAAGCAGTAACAAGACAACACCTGCTTTCCTCTTCTACCAATAATTTGGAGCAAGTGTAAAGAGCTGGTTGGTTGGAAAATAAATCTGGGAGTTGTAGAAGAGTTGGTGAACTTACAAAGCGCTGGGCCTTCTGGCGCTCCTCCTCGGTGGCGGCTCTCTCGCGGAGAATGGCTCGAGTCAGGTGCTCGTTGGATGAAATCCGCTCTCGCTCCAGGAGCTTCCCGAACTCATCTCGCACATACGCTTGTTCTTGCTTCAGTCTGCAGGAGATGGAGGGAAATTGAGATTGAGGGGCTGTTATCCAGATGTATTTTCAAAGGACAAAGTCACTTTAAAAGCACTTGCTGTAACACATGATTATCAGCTTAAGACACCTAAAAATTTACTTGCTAAAACTTCAAGCTTATTTCAGGTTTAAGTGTCCAAATCAGAATAAGCAAAAGCTATAAACCTTATCACCACTATTTGCTATATGATAGAACAACAACTAATTCAAGAGCTTTATGAATACATACTGATAAGTAAGAAGACCATGAGCCAGCACTGGGCCCTTGTGGCCAGGAAGCCAATGGTACCTGGGGTGGGTTAGAAGGGGGTGGTCAGTAGGTCAGAGAGGTTCTCCTGCCCCTCTGCTCTGCCCTGGGGAGACCACCCCTGGAATATTGTGTCCAGTTGTGGCCCCTCAGCTCCAGAAGGACAGGGAACTGCTGGAGAGAGTCCAGCGCAGGGCAACAAAGATGCTGAAGGGAGTGGAGCATCTCCCGTGTGAGGAAAGGCTGAGGGAGCTGGGGCTCTTTAGTATGGAGAAGAGGAGACTAAGGGGGGAACCTTATTAATGTCTATAAGTATATAAAGGTGAGTGTCAGGAGGATGGAACCAGGCTCTTCTCGGTGGCAAACAATGGTAGGACAAGGGGCAAAGGGTTCAAACTGCAACACAAGAGGTTCCACTTAAATTTGAGAAGGAACTTCTTCCTGGTGAGGGTGGCAGAGCCTGGCCCAGGCTGCCCAGGGAGGTTGTGGAGCTGGGTGTTCCTGCTCCATGGGGGGATTGCACTGGATGAGCTTTCCAGGTCCCTTCCCATCCCCTGACATTCTGGGGTTCTGTGAAGAGTAGAAAAGAGCATCTTGTCCCTCTGTAGACACTTAGCAGGGAGGCTGAATGTAACAGTAGTGGGATTAAGCCATCAAAGGCTTTATCCTGACATTAGGAACCCATTATATAAATACTAGGAAAAGTGAGCTTATTTTTTGCAAGAGAGGTTGAGAGGAGACCTTGTGAAGGTTGGTAATTCCAGAGACAAGAAGACTTCAGAGGGACTGAGCTTGTGTCAGATGCAGAAGCGATTTGCCAAGAATTAGATGTAAATATCTGAGAGTTTGTAATGTGGAAACCTCTTGCAGCCTTTTCCAAATATTGTCTGATTTTCTATAGTTTGTTTGCTAGGTACGACATGCAAATGAGATGTTTTTAGGGGAAAACCACTTGTGGGTAGTAAAATCCAGCAAGAAAGGAGCTTCCCTTGGTCTCTGGCAACGCTTGGTGCCTTCGCTGCTGTATCTCACCAGAAAAGGCTGCTGAGGCTTCTATTTTGACACATTTTGTTGCTTTTTAGACAAAACACGATTTCCACAATGGAAAAGACAAGCAGAGTGTTTTGACTGCGCCATCGATTGTGTGAAGGGTTTGTTCTGTCAATGCTGCCGCAATAATTTGGGGGACCTTGGGAAATCACTTAATGGAACTTAGTCCATGTCTGCATAATCTTTTTCCTAGAGTAATTGAAGATGCTGCTTAATAAACTTTTTATAAAGATTCCCAGTTGGTTGCTGCATTTCCGAGGGTTGTGTCTGAGCACACAAGTAATACATCTTGTAATTGTCTTTTCTTTTTTACCTCCCCATCTCACTTAAATATTTTCCCTGGGGAAGAATGTAATGCACTGTAATGCTGGTACCTTCTACCAAGTGACCCTACTCATTATGATTTGTTCTCCGAAACTCCCTTGGCAACATCTAAATGCACTGAGAATACTTAAGCTTCCTCCCCATCACTCTTTCACAACAATCTATTTGAAAAAAGGGTGTTTCATAGTGTCATTAGCCTTCTGAGTTCCCTAATGCTGACTCTGTGTTCAGTGTCACAACATACATGCAACAGATAAGTTTTATTAGCTAAACAGTTGATATCGATGTATTTTCATGGAAATTAGATTTTCTGTGCTTCTATCAAGCGCTGCAGTGAATATTTCAAATATATTGATGGTTCGTGACATTTAAATGTTGAAAATATTCTAGGACTGGAGCTGCCATTGTTAACTCGGCAACACGTTCAATACTTGTTTTCATCTCATCTTTTCGAATTGCTAGGAAAGGTTTATTATGGGTTTTTGGTCTTTTTGCAGTTTGGTAGATAAAGTATTTAGGTTTATGGTATGTCCAGGGTTAGGTGAATGTGGTCCCGTTGCAGAAAAGGAGGATTTAGCTGGAAATTGGGTGCCTCTGGCTGGTAGGAGAAGGATTTTCCTGGATAAAAATGGTCCTTAAAACCAGATCAAAACCAACCAATGAACAATTAGAGCTTTACAGTATCAGTGTCACAGAATGTCAAGGGTTGGAAGGGACCTGGAAAGCTCATCCAGTGCAATCCCCCCATGGAGCAGGAACACCCAGCTGAGGTTCCACAGGAAGGGGTCCAGGCGGGTTTGAATGTCTGCAGAGAAGGAGACTCCACAACCTCCCTGGGCAGCCTGGGCCAGGCTCTGCCACCCTCACTGAGAAGAAGTTTCTTCTCAAATTTAAGTGGAACCTCTTGCGTTCCAGTTTGAACCCATTACCCCTTGTCCTATCATTGGTTGTCACCGAGAAGACCCTGGCTCCATCCTCC
Organism: Patagioenas fasciata; assembly: GCF_037038585.1. Classification (NCBI taxonomy): domain Eukaryota; kingdom Metazoa; phylum Chordata; class Aves; order Columbiformes; family Columbidae; genus Patagioenas; species Patagioenas fasciata. The sequence goes on from NC_092520.1 coordinate 212,953,564, forward strand.
TGACACTCTGCCCTTATATATATTTATAACCATGAATGAGGTCACCCCTCAGTCTCCTCTTCTCCAGCTCCAGAGCCCCAGCTCAGTCAGCCTTACCAGCTCCAGTACTGACCCTTGAGGCACTCTGCTAGATACATCAAGCACTTAAATGATTGGTGAAAGACACTATAATATAGAATTTAAAGATGCCAAAAGCTTTAGGGGTAATAAAGTTAAGTGACTTAATAGTTGAGTGTTTGTTTACTACATAGCAAAAGTATCAGCGTCATGCAAGAACAAATGTTCTTTATAGTGTTAACTAAGTCCTCAAAGATGATGCTGTAGATAAGCAAGGGGTTTTTTGGCTATGATTGTGCTATAAAAGAGTTGAGCATGAAAAACTGAAGCGTTAATCCAAACTTGAGTACATAGAGATTCTTGTTAATGCTTTATGTGTATTTTCAAGCAGCACCATGGCTGGCATTGCGTGCTGTAGTTCTTTACATCAGCTGCTGTAACTAAATGGTCGTACGCTTCTTGAAACAGTAACGCATAATTATTTGGAAGTATTTTATTTAAACTATCAACTGTAGAAAAATGTAGAGCTGGCAGCTTTCTCTGCTGTTTCAGCAGCTTTTTTAAAAACACTTCCTATATAACAGATCGGCGTAGGGCCTAATGTCTCTCATTTAAGCTTTGTGCTTAAATGTGAGAATCATTATATTGAGTCTTTATATTTGTTGTAATTAAAAATGTCATTTTAAGTGGTCTGTTGCAGTGGAGTTCTTGGAGTCGTGGACTGTACTGACAAGCTGTGCTATTTAACTCCTTTTAAAATGCACATGTGCATCTATTTTTTTACTTTTGGCAAGATAATATAATTTATTACTGTAGATTTAGCTGATGTTTGCCTTTATTCCACAGCAGCACACGCTGAACGCCAGCGAAATGAATTTGCTATGTCAAGGAAGAAAACTACTGTAAGTTGATGCAAGCAAATGTTTGAGATCAGCGCCGATCTGCCGTCTGTTTGTTTCATTAAGCTCCTACAAGCCACCCAATTATGCAACTCAAATAAATGAAAATTACTTCAAAATCCTACATCCTTTGTTAAAACTCAGGTGAATTTAGATCAGTTGAGATGGGTAGTTAGGACGTTTTGAAGAATAATGGTTGATGTAAGTGAAGAGGTCTTCAGGAGTTTAACTGGTTATGTGTTGTTCTATAGGTGGGATGTGAAATTCCCGATAACATAAACAAGGATTAGAGTAGATAGGAAAGACTTGAAATTGTTTCTTTATGTGCTGCTATGAGTAAGGCAGTTTTGGATGTTATTGAGGAACATTAAACAAGTACCTTTATGGCCTAAACTGTTTAATATCTGACATTTGGGCATTTAGTTAAGCTAATTGAAATGAAGAGCTTCTCAACTCTTCATGTAGCGGAGAATTGGAAACAGAAAGACGAATTCCAAGAGTTGACAAGACAGAACTGTGAAAACCCCCTGGTGTTTCCAAGCCAAATAATAAGACAATTCCTGAATGGCGCCGGTTGAACAGCTCTCTTGATCCAAAGGTCCACAAGACAGATGGACATAAAGACAGAGAGATCAGCCAAGAGAGGTTTGTGCCAAAAAAAATCAAGGAAAGGAAGCCAAGAAGTCAAAATGAAAATTGCCACAAGTGCAGGTTTTTATTTCCTCGTTTCTGGTGTGTGTTAAACTAAATGGATGTCTGGGGTTTTTTCCTCACCAAAGGAAGAAGTTTTGGGAGAGTACAAAGCAATCCAGACAACTTTGGAACAGTTCAAGTAAAATTAGTGGCAAAAATGTAATAAATCTTCAAGATTTGTTATGGATAGTGAAGGGAATGGGAAGAGACAAAGAGCATAGGGCAACAAAGATGCTGAAGGGAGTGGAGCATCTCCCGTGTGAGGAAAGGCTGAGGGAGCTGGGGCTCTGGAGCTGGAGAAGAGGAGACTGAGGGGGGACCTCATTCATGGTTACAGACATATAAAGGGTGAGTGTCAGGAGGACAGAGCCAGGCTCTTCTTGGTGACAACCAATGGTAGGACAAGGGGCAATGGGTTCAAACTGGAACACAAGAGGTTCCACTTAAATTTGAGAAGGAACTTCTTCCTGGTGAGGGTGTCAGAGCCTGGCCCAGGCTGCCCAGGGAGGCTGTGGAGTCTCCTTCTCTGCAGACATTCAAACCCGCCTGGACACCTTCCTGTGGAACCTCAGCTGGGTGTTCCTGCTCCATGGGGGGATTGCACTGGATGAGCTTTCCAGGTCCCTTCCAACCCCTGACATTCTAGGATTCTGTCTTCACAGCAGAAACTGTTAATCAGGTTTTTTTGCTTAGTTTGACACCAGCAAGTTGGTTAATGGATTCTGACAGACTCACAGAACATCCCAAACTGTTTTGTACAATGCAGTTTAGGCCACAATGTAATATTAATGAATGAATAATGTTTCAGAGTGCCAAGTTTCAATATTTAATGAGATGACAAGGCATCTGAAAGAGATGCAAGAGATATCAGGAAAACAACTTGAACCTGAACCGAAGCCTGAGAAGTGTGAAATAGATATTTCTCCTACTCCATTTCTAGTAACAGATTCTTCACCTGGCTGCGAAGTCACATAAACCATGTAAAGTTCAGCTACCTGTGCAAAAGATGGTTAAGGACTGAGATATACACACAAATTACCTGAAAGGTAACATCTTCTCCACAGAAGTCTCAGAATGACAACACTAAGTTATTCTACATTCATTTCTTAGCATTATTTAAACATTTAAAACAATTCTTTTGTATTCACAGAACTCTTTGCATACTACAGGTGAAGGGGGCCATTCCTAACATTAGTAGCAACCACTTCATCTAAGATTCTATGCCAAAATTCCACTATTAAGCCCTATATTTCAGATCATGAACACAGTAAGAGAAAATATCCTTCTCCTAAATCATGAAGTCGTGGTGTAAAAAGGACAAATCTTGCTGAACGTATATTCTGTTCAAGTGGTTTTTGATACATCAGCATAGTGAACATCTCAGTCATTAAGTACATCAGGACTAGGAAAATAGGAAAACAGAAGGTAAATCAAAAGTCCAAGGCTTCAAAAATATGGGTATATTAAAGAAACACTTAGGTCAAAGCCAGCATTGCAATCGTTTCATGAGTGTTTAGTGTCAAACTGTTCACAGGTGACTACACAGTTACAAATTATAGAGCACAACCTAAATTCTTGGACAAATTCACTACAAGTGACCAAGAGGTCTCATGATGACGGTACACACGGGAAAAGAGCAAATATACCAGTAACAGGTGTAGTCACAGAATCACCACAATATAATGAAAATAAATATGAACAATATGACAAATCTTGATGATTTTTGGCCCTTCCACCTCAGACTGCATACACCAAGTGAGGTTTTCCTACAGGTTTCTACTATATTATATATAATTACTGTTACTTATGCTTGCCATTCATATTATTAACTTCAACAGGAACTCTACTGCTGTATTCCCATATCCACTTCCTCCTCAAAGTAACCTGTTTCTCCCTAATGTTGGCCATACACATACATAAATCAGTGCTTGGCTTGTTATAACTACTACCGAAAATCAACTGATAGCGACTCTGAAATTGATGCCTAAGCAAGCAAGTGAACTTCTCCCATATGTTAACTCCTCCATCCAACATGTGTCATCACACACTTGTCTTTGGTCAGGCCCATATTATTAGAAAGTTCCATTAGTTTTGGACACGTTCACAATAACAAGGAGAGCAAAGTATCAAGTGCTTTGCTTTACTGTCTTTAGGCTTAGGGATGTTATCCAGTCCAATAAAACACTGAAACAAATACAAATCATCTTCATTAAGAGTATGTTCCACATCACCCTACTTCACCATTTCTTCCCATTCTCTGTTACCCCTTATTTCAAGTGTGACATTGCCCAAATCACGCATAAGAATTAGCCCAGTAATTCCATTCCGTTCAACACGTTCATCTGTTTCCATTTTCCAGCTGCCTCCCAGCCTCAGTATAACACCCATCAATTGGAAAATCCACACTAATGGACACATGATTTCACGCGCCAGTCCTTGATCAACAGATCAAAGACACTCACTTCAAAACTCAATTATATACAGCTCTTCAATTTATCAACAATATGTCCACAGAGAACTTAATACACATTGCAATATGGACACTGACTCTTGTGAGTATGAGGGCTGCTCATACCCTATGGAAAATGGTTGTGTTGTCTTTAAGATACTTGAATTATAGGGTATTTTAGGGGAGGGTTGTGGGGTATTTTGGGGAAGGTTGGTTGAGAGGACTTGGTAATTATACTTCATAAATATATGCATATCGATCAGCATTCTATAGAGACAGAAGAACCAATTTCTCCCTTTCTGCCAGAGGCAAGCAGAGACTCCACGTCAGAATAGTAAAACTGATTTACATAATTTATAGATGTATTTAGCTAAGACTCTTCCTCAATATCCACACAACTCCATTTGAAATTACTTTCAAATTTAATATCACTCCTCTCGGGATCCGCAAAGGCAGCCTTGAACCTACGACAACGTTAATTACCTGTTAAAACAAAGTGACAGTCAAAAATAATAGTAATAAAAGAACACTGCGTTTCTCTGCTATGTCTACTTATTTGCTACTTCTCAAAATGAAAGAGCTCAGTGGTTTGAAAGCAAAGGTTTGTTTAAAATGGCCAGGAGGGAATAATTCCCCTCCTCTCTATTTAAATCCAAGCCTACAAAGCAGTATTATTTTTGTTGATGCTCTCTCCAAATAAACTCAATGGCTTCAAGTCATTTCCCCATCTCTGCTAGAAATAAACTTAGCAAGAGGAAGCTTGGTATACAACTTGTCAGTTGAGATGGCAAGCTTGAAAATCCAAGTGAAAAATAATCCCTCGAAAAGTGGTGTTTATAAGAGCAGGAGTGAATTATAGCATCGCTTACTCCAACTTCCGCTTCCCATCGCCACGATTTATCTCCAGATATACCAAGAACTAGACATAATTGTATTAATGGAGAACCAGACCAGTGACAAACGTCTTGGAGAATAACTCTACCATTGCCAAATACTGTTTGTTCTTTGAAAACAATAAGGCAAGTAGAACAGGTTTCTAAAACAACTTGACATTTCCAAACCCTCAACCTCACAAGCAGCGCAGCTGCAACTATTTTAACATTTCCTTGGCATTTTGCAGGAAACTCATGTGCTGAAGTTTTATGGCTTTAAATTCAGAAGGTGACTTACGCTTCCCTAACAGGATTATCTTCCCAACAGCTGGCTCTCCAAAAAGGTACCAGATACAACCACTCACCTGAGCCCACAACTTGTTTTATAGGTAAATCTGGGCTCAATCTCATGATGTCTTCACAGTTAATCTTGGCTTCTTCCCTTGCCTGCAAAGGAAGAGTCCTGGCCAAGCCTCACCCTCCCCGTTCCCTCTCGTCCCATGTTATCCCATCATCTGCTAGGCCTCACTAATGCTATGGCTGCTGAAGAACAACATCACTCCATCATCTGCTGGTTGTGAGATCAGATGAGTGAAACTTCTGCTGTGAGAGGAAAACAAAATGTTTTATTGATAAGGGAGAATAGGACAAACTCAAGCTCTGGAAGTGACACCAAAACTTGCCACTTTATCCATGCACGTTCCCAGCCCTGAAGCTGAAGTGACCTTCTAGATGCTCAAATGAAATATGGTTGACTTGATTTTTATAAAATCACTTATACACCCCAAAATTGAATGTTTTCTTCCGGTAAACATCCCTCATCTTCACCCAGCATTATCTGATTTTACACTCTAAAATAGCCAGCTCTGCAATCTTACCCAACTACTCTTTAAAGTCCTCTCTTAATCAACTCTACATCTTCAGATATGGAACAAGAATCCCACACACACGTGTCACATTCAGAAATAGGCCCTTTTTAAATGTCACATTAGCCTCTCTTTCCAGTTCACATGCAATTCATCACTTATCTTCCACTGGATGACTTATCTTCCCAAGTCCTGTTTAGCAGTATAAAATACCCAAGTTTTACTCTCTCAAATCAATAGCCAGGTCTTTCTCCTGATACACTGAATGTCACGCTAGAAAAAGGTTAAGCTTCCCAGCAGATGGAGAAGACAAATGACACTGTATGAACACATAGAAACAAAGAATTATCCATAGGCTACACAAATGTGACAGTACTGACAGAGCTTTACTTCAAAAGTAGACCTTTTCACACTAGATTTAAGTTTATTTCTCTCAACTGTGTTTTCAAACAGCACTTGAATCCCTCTCCGCAATACTTATTGGTCAGAGAAGAGACAAGAAGAGGAGACAATCTTTGGTGCAAGCCCATTGTATCAATTCTCACATTGCTAAATGGGATTATCAATTGGGAAATACCTTTAGCTGGGTCTGAGTTGGGTTTTCTTTTGGGTTTTTTTAAACAGTATGGTAAGTCATGCCACACAATAGTCAACTCTTATTCTTCACCTGTCAGAAATCAAAGTAATTATAATCACTTGGAAATGATCATCACTTTTACTGCTTCATGGAGGTATTTCCAGCTTTCAATCCTACTGTCATTAGGAGAAATGATATAATTGTCCTGACTGTTTTCAAACTTGATCTAAATACTGTTCAAGAGGTGCCTGTGGCAGAACATGACATTACAACCCTTTAGAAACACAGTATGGTTGTATCTCACATGAGAAGAATAACGCAAGAAAAAGCCAGTCTCCCAATTTACCATGGTTAATTACCATGTTAGTTACCATGGTTAATTACCTGGGAAAATATCAACATTGCTCAAGAAAATCAACCTACTTCAAAAAAGGTTTCCCTACATTTAGCATATGAGCCACATAGACTGAAGATACATAAACATGCTCTTCATAAATTTACCTCACTGAAAATTGTACGTAAATCAATCATTTTAAATTTTCCTTATGTTCTCCAGACCTATGCCGGTAAACTAGAATAAACATGTTATTAAAACAACAATCAATATTAAGCTTTAAAATACACAGCAGTACACAAAGGTCGAGCCCCAGTATTGATTTTAAAGTAACATATTTGGAGTGTAGTTTCCCAAAGGGTTCTCCTCTAATATGGTTCTTTATTCTTCTTTACATTCTTGCTGGTCAATTTGTTGTTCTCTGCTGCAAAAACTGTCTATGCCAAGAAGTTTACTAAGAGCTTGCCATATGCACAATATACTGCTGAGACACAACAAAACAAGGTCGGGGGGAAGCACTCGGATGCATCCGAGTATCAATTAAAGCATAAAGTGAATTGCACTTATATAGAGACCCTTCCTCAAGCACAAAAACATAAGAAAAAACCCCATAAAGCTAATGGCTGCAATCTAACAACCTACCACTGAGAGCCACCTTCGTGCATCATAGTGTACATATTTTTAAAAGCTAATTTAGAGTTTAGAAATCTTTCCTAACAGATGAGAATGTTCAGAAATACAGAGGTTGCAATAAGTTATTCTGCTAATGACAGATAAAATGTCACACCATATGGAGCCCAGCAAGCTGAGTAGAACAGATTCCAGCGACTCATTACCAGAGCATGTTGGAAAAATCTATTATCTGTATTACTCAAATGCATTTTTCAAGACAAGAGTCACCACGGTCATTATAGGAGACTAGAGAGTCAAAACATAACGAAAACTAAGAGTTACCAAAAGCCACGGGAGTATTACAGAGTTGTTTGAGGTGGATGGGACCTTCAAATGTCACCCAGTGCCACCCCTGCCACGAGCAGGGACATCTTCACCAGCTCAGGTTGAAGAGGTTGAGGTGGGGTTGAAGTTGAGTTAAGGAGGTTGAAGAGGTTGAGGTTGAGTTAAAGTGGTTGAGGTTGGGTTTGTAGAGTCTTCGAATGGTTTGGGTTGGAAAGGACCTTCAAAGCTCATCCAGTGCCACCCCTGCCATGAGCAGGAACATCTTCAGCAGCTCAGGTTGCTCAGAGCCCCGTCCAGCCTGGCCTGGGATGTCTCCAGGGATGGTTCATCCACCACCTCTCTGGCCAACCTGGGCCAGGCTCTCCCCACCCTCCTTGTAAAACACCTCTTACTCAGGCCCAATCTAAGCCTGACCTCTCTGTTTAAAACTGTTGTCCTTCCTTCTGTTGCTACAGGCTTGTCTTACTTAAAAGCCCCCTTTATATATTAAAGACCCCAAAAAGGTCTCCCCAGAGCCTTCTCTTCTCCAGGCTGAACAGCTCAACTCTCTCAGCCTTTCTTCACAGATGTTCCAGCTCTCTGACCATTTTCAGGGGCTCCTCTGGATCTGCTCTAACAGATCCATGCCTTTGTTTTCTTCATTGGCTCTTCGGTGACCATACCAGAAAAATCAGCAGAAGCCAAAACAGGGAAGGGAAAAAGTGGTATCACTAGAAGGTCCAGAAAGCTGGACAAAGAATGAGACTGGAAAAGAAAATGCTGGCTTGTAGCAATAGTATGAGAGTTAGGAGACACTGCAGGCAGTTCTTAGGAACATCATTTAGAGGTGGACTTGACAGTGGTTGGTCAATGGCTGGACTCAATCTTAAAGGTCTTCTCCAACCAAAACAACTCTGATTCTATGATGTGCTTCCAAGTATTTCTATAGGAACAGCTATTTCAGACTCATCACCAACAAAACCATTAAAATAAGACTTCAACAGCTGTGACAAGGTAACAGAATGATCTCCATTTGGAAGACTCTGCTTCAGGTGGGAAACAAACCAGCTAAAGGATTCAGAAGTTTGCTATGTTGCATTATTCCATGTCACAGCAAGTACCTGGTTTCATAAACATCTATGACAACTTGGTGAAAAGAGAAACTAGGTCAACAATCATCATTTACTACCTGTCACTACTGTCAAACTCACCTTCTTGAGCCTATTGTCTCAGTGTTCTAGTCTCCTCTTACTGAGCTGCGCAACAGTAGCTTTGGCACATGTGTCACAAGGGGCAAAAAAGCCTGCTCCTTCAGCAGGTCTGAGAACATAAAGAAGTCCTTCAACAATAACAGCATTATTACTATATTATTACTATACCACCGATAGCATTTCCTAGATAAAAGTTAAATTCTTCAGGTAGTCAGGCCTCATTCTGGTTATTTCCCTATCCAAAGGTCTGATATTGGTGCTGAGAGAACCAAAGTCATGGTTCTGCATGTTGCTGTTCAGACACCATCACACTTCAGTCCAACAGGCCTGGGACAGCCCCAGCGCATTTCTTCATTACATCCCTCCACGAAACCCACATTACACTTATTTTTGTTGTGCAATTGTTTCCTTCTGTTCTAAGTTTCAATGTCGGTATAGCTGGTAACCCAGGTTTTATCCTGTTTTCCAATATTACATCCATGTGTTTGTGTGTTTATTATAAACAACTAAAACGGATAGTAAAGTTCACATGTTATATTACTGTCACGGAGCCACCCCAAGGTTAGTTTAAGGGACAACAGGGTCCAAAACAACTTTTATTAATAGGGTTTTAGCACTCCAAAGTGACATGAATACAGGTTCGGATACCAGTTGAAGAAAATTAAGGGGCAGCAACTAATACAACAGGTGGTCCACAGAGTGCATGCACATGGCTTCACCAAAACAACGCCGGAGCCGTCCCTGAGCCTGGGAGGAGTCCACACTTGCCTGAACACGGTGTGGGATTATTTTTAAGAAATACATGTACTCCTGTTGAGCATGGAAAGCATACACTTGCGATTCTGCAAGGGAAAATTTATACACTCACAATCCTGCGAAGAGAAATAGACATGCAAATATTGGAGAATACACAGAATATTACACATGCTTACGTGGAAGCACGGGAGGAAAATACATTCATGGTTATGCGAGGAAGTAATTTATATACGTGCTCATATTGAGCATGGAAAGCAGGTGTGCAATGTGCACGGGAAGTATAAATACACGTGCAAATGTGCATGAAAAATAAATACACTCGCAATCCTGCGAGGGTTAATTTTACTCACACCCGTGGCAGCAAGGCAAGCGGAGTCTCCATTCCCAGGTTAGGGGGAAGTGGCTCCTTGCAGCAGCAGCTCAGCTCATAACTCCAAGAGCACCGCGCAAGGGGTGAAGCCTCAATGAGAATCCCGTTTTTTGTAGCCTGATCAGATCCGACTGCAGGCATTCCAGAAGCTTCTGTGCACCCCCACACTGGCTGTGGGGTGCCCCTCAAGCTTCCAAACATCCCCTACAATGGCCATGGGTGCCCAGCAACTCCTTGGTGCCTCTGTGCTCCCTTCTCTCTCTTAAAGGCCCTGGCCAGGGGGCTCTGGGGTCAAACAAAAGCAGCTGTTAGACTCAAGCAACAGAGAGAGAGGGAGATGTGTCTATGCCTTCCATAACAAACTAAGGGAGAGGTAGAGAAGGGGGTTTGTATTCTGCCACAATTACCTAGAACATAGTGCAGAAGACAAACTATTTGATCTGACCAATGTCAATCTACCTCTGAAGTCCATACTTGCTTGAAAACTGAAATCCAGTAATGATGAAGAACTCAACCAGCTCCACCAGGGCAGGAACATCCAGCAGATGGGCAGAGGAGCTTGTAGAAAATACATATATATTTTTTTTTCAGCTCTAAGTATAGAGCATCTAACTTCTGCTGATGTTCTTTTTTCTCCTCAGTCATCAACACATCAGACAAAGAGCCCAGAGGCTACAAAACCAGGCAAAACCAGGGATCATGGGTACACTGTACATCACTTACGAGGGCAGAAGCTCTTACAACACACCAAGCTCAACCCCACGAGCTAATTAAGCTTGTGCCCTCCTTTGGCCAGAGCTCAGGATGCCAACAAACCTGCACGATGTGTTCAGGATATTGAAGCTCTGGCCCTGGCCAGCTCCAGCAATGGATGCCCTGATGCCACAAGGGCCTGTGTGCAACATGGCTGCATGCGTGGGCAAACAGAGACAACTCGCAGTGGCTGAGGGACCTGGGGCTGTTTAGCCTGGAGAAAAAGAGGTTGAGGGGAGACCTCCTCCCTCTCTACAACTACCTGAAAGGGAAGTAGCACAGAGGGTGCTGCTCTCTTCTCCCCAGGAACAAGCACCAAGAGCGGAGGAAATGGCCTCAAGTTGCACCAGGGGAGGTTGAGGTTGGATGTGGGGAACAATTTTGTTCCCCAAAGGGCTGTGGGGCATTGGAACAGGCTGCCCAGGGCAGTGCTGGAGTCACCATCCCTGGAGGGGTTCAAAAGGAGTTTAGACAAGGTTCTTAGCGACATCAAAAAGAATATTGCACAAACATTTTTCTCATGCCCATGCACTGTAGAGATTGTTTTCTCAACTAGTTGGCCTCCTTTCCCAAGTAGGAAGCGATAGAACAAGAGGAAAGGGCCTCAAGTTGTACCAAGGAGGTTTACACGGGATATTACAAAAAATAATGGATATTAGTAAAAAATTATTCCTGGAAAGAGTTGTGGGGCATGGGAACAGGCTGCCCAGGGCAGTGCTGGAGTCACCATCCCTGCAGGGCTTTAAAAGGAGTTTAGACAAGGTTCTTTGGGACATGGTTTAGTGCCAGACTTGGGTTATGGTTGGACTCAATGATCCTGAGGGTCTGTTATAACCAACATGATTCTACGATTCTAATAAAACAGGAAGGGTAGGTGTGCTGAACCTGAGTGACAAATCTGGTTCTAAAGCCATCGGAGCAGCATTCACCTTGTTCTCAGAAGAAAACTACGTGGAGAACGGTTCCACAGTTGCTCAGCGCTCGGATGTTTTTAAAACACAAACCAGCATTAGGCCCATGAAGACCTGAAGTAACAGCTCACGAAACATCTACATCTTTTCAAGTTGTTTCATCCAATATGACAAGAGCTTCTACAAGACACTTAATGTATTTTTTATACTGTGTAGAAAGCACAAATAGAAATCTTGCCTAAAAATATAAATCACAACTAGAACAAGACCAACTTTGCTAATAAATCTTGATATTTGTCATTTTATTCTTTAATATTTCTGCCTTAATTTATTTCTATAGTTAAACATTTCAAAACCACAGATTCTTCAACCTAACTGCCACATGGAGATTTTACACAAGCCTTTTAATATGGAACATCTTTCCCAACAATTTGTAGCCAAATAAAGGGAAGGCTGCCAGCATTGTTCCCTATAAAATAACAAATCAGGTATATGACAAGTCAAGCTGCTCCCTGCCTTCACAGACCAACGCACAACCCATGGAAACTGAAGTTTGGAATACGAAATTAAGGAAAGCTACCGAAAAACGGCAAATAACAAAACACTGAGCTTACAACCCAAACACTTCTATATTGTAATCACATTTCGCTGAACTCTTCAGTCAACGTTAAGCTCCAATGTAATGCAAGTTTTTCTGTCAAGACAGTTCAAAAGAAGAGATTTCACTGTAACATATTGATTTCCTTTACTGCTGATATAAAAAAACCAGCCTGATTTGTTTTCTGGGCCATTTATATAGTCCTATCTAATTTTATACTCCATCAGCCTAACTCAATTAAATAATAATATCATGATGTGTAGGAAACAACTGATACATATGCAGTTTAAGTAGTACTAATTACATTCTAATTTTTTTAAATCCATCATAATGAGCCTTTCTTCCCATTCTCCGAAAGGAGGATAAGGTGTGGGTTAAAATCTCTATTCAGTGTGTCTTATTGTCTATTTAAGGTAATCACTGAAAGGAAGCGCAAATTAACACAAATTCACCAAGTTTACCACTTGATTTTCCATTCCAACAGGAATTTTTTAATTGCTAATAATCCCATAATATTAAACATGGAAGAGTGTTTTAAAAGAGCTGAACCCAAATCTGTCACTCTGTAGGATTCTACCCCGGCCTTCACCGTAACTACAATCTCTGGAAACATCTGTATAAATAATATTCCCATATACAGAAAGCATATCAACAGTTTTCTACTAGGAAATTGTTTTAAAACAGTACTTTGTATCCTCAAAGCACTATGCTGTACTATTAAAGCAGCTCAAAATGTAGCAGCAGCTCATAGAATATCTAGAATTCACGGGAATGTTAAGAGTTGCCATTTCTACTGCTGTTCAAATTCACCTTTTGATCAAACGGAGGGGTTATGAGCAACCCCGGCTGCAGTTAAATGGTTGTTTTTAACGTGAGTTTAATAACAGAACTTGCTATATCACCTTAAATTCTTACCTACCATTTTGTCTTGGGGCACAGAATTTACCTGTTTATAGAGAGTAGATAAATAACAGTAATAAAAGCATGAGATGCATGTTTGCTTTGAATATTCCTATTGACAAACCAACCTTCTCTTCTGAGCTTCAGAGTCCCTCCTGGCCCGTTCTAACGCCAGTTCTTCAGCTATTCTTTTCTTCAGTTCTTCATCAACTACAATTAAAAGAAAATTAAGCCAAATGTTAACACACCATACTCCTCATGACAGAAACACCTGCATCAAACAGTGCTCTACTTGCTTTTTTCCTATATAGTAATTGGAATGCTTTCTTCTGGTTTAACCACCTTTCAAATTTTAGTATACGATGCTAAAAGTTTTTCTTAAATCGCTCATTGACCAACTTTTCAATTAGTACAATTAGTCTATGCTAAATACATTTTTCCTAAGAAAAACGCCTTTCCACAGTAAAATTAGGGAGGTGGGGAATGAAACATGACCGAGACCTAAATAGTGAAGCCATAAAATGATGGGGTTTATTCATATGGAACCAAGGGAAACATCTCCCTGTAAAATGAATGGGGTATTTCCAAACACATTTGACCCAACAAAGCATTTACAACACCCTACATTATCCATACTACTTGTTTTTATTGTTAGGAAATTATAGTTTCTATTGTTAGCATAAGATTTTGCCTCAAATTCTTCAAACTTTGTTAAAACGAGCAGACATAGACACCAAATTTTCTTCATTTAGATTATGTTAAAAGAAGCAGTTGAAAGTCTAAGGATTGAAAATATCAGAGAAGCAACTTCAAGTCTATGAACAAACTTTGCCTCACAAAGGTGGAAAAGTGAGGGAGCCGCTAATCCTACAAACTCCAGAGACATCTACGAGATTAACAAAATCCATTCGGGGAGGTTTGGAAACACAGACATCGCTCCATTCCCAAGCTCCTCCGCTGATCCCCATCAATATTAACTATCTATAAGTGACCCTGTTCTTCTGAAAAACATGACTCCGGGAGCTCAGGAGTTGGCTGTTACCTCCTTTAATAGGAGTTGTGCCAATAAAATGTGTTTCAATAGACTTCCAGAAGAAGCCATGCTAAAAAAGGTTGTTTCAAGCCAAAAAACCCACCACACACAATAAGAGACCAACCCAACTTGGAACATACAAAGCATCTCCAATCTCTCTCCAAATACAACTTGACACATACATAGCAGAAACTAAAATGCAAATAAAAAATATCCAGAGTAAGATTTTCCACTTGGGAAAATGTAGGAGCTTGGTAACCAAAAGTTATAATGACTTCAGTGGAACAGCTGTTGACTTTGCATTAAATGTTGATTTGTAACAGTCAATGTGCATGTTTTCCTAAAGGAAGAGAAAACAACTATAAAGCTCAGGTGTAGAAAGATATTAAAATCACATCGTGACATCCAAGATTATTTCAATATGAATCTTAATTTATACCTTTACTCCAAACAGGCAGGTCTAAATACCTGCACTAGCTGAGCTGTACCTCTATAACACTGCATTGTTCCAGTACATACATACTGATAACTCCCTTATAGATAAGAAGTATCTGGCTCAAATTTCACTCCGTGCAACCATAGAGCTGAGAGACACATAGGGCTTAGAGGTGAGCTCAGCACTCTCTAGAACGACCTGAAGGGCAGTTCTAGCCAGGGGGGATTGGGCTCTTCTCCCAGGCAGTCAGCAATAGGACAAGGGGGCATGGGCTTCAACTCTGCCAGGGGAAATTGAGGCTGGAGATTAGAAAGCAATTCTGTGCAGAGAGAGTGGTCAGCATTGGAATGGCTGCCCAGGGAGGTGCTGGACTCACCGGCCCTGGAGGTTTGTAAACTGAGATTGGACACGGTACTTAGTGCCATGATCTGGTCAATGGACTGGAGCTGGACCAAGGGTTGGACTGGATGATCTCTGAGGGCTTTTCCAACACAGCTGATTCTGTGATTCAATAATCTCACTCCAAAATTCTTATCACAGCAGAAGTTAAACTCCAGAAGGCGATACAACCTCCTTTGTCTACCCTCAGGTAACCAAACCACTTGCTTAAGTAGCTAAAAAACCAGAAAACTACATTTTCAGGCAACATAAGACAAAGTGATTGTGAGATAAATGCAAACAAATTTAAACAAATAGAGATACTAAAAAAAGCCAGTGACAAATAGTCAAGTATCTCAGTGGCCACATCCCCAGGAGTTGCCTTTATCTGCAAATATTTATCCAACAACAACCCATGTTCTCGTTATAGTTAATAGTGTCCAGTGCACAATTCTTCTCATCCTCAAGCAGACTTAAAATAGTGACTTAAATGAATGAACAAAGCAGCTTCATCAACTTTATGGGAGTCTTGGCCAACTAATTGAGTTATGAGCATCTTAAGGCCAGCAGAATGAATCTATCTCCATCCCACCAGATGCAGTAAACACTAGGATGACAGAACCAAGTCGGGGAAAAGTAGGGGGACACTTGTGAATGGCAAATAAGACCCCATCCTAAAATCACAGTAATTTCTGAATTTTCACATCTATTAATATGAATCTTGTAACAAACGACTACCACAAACCCAGGATGAAAAAGCAGAACTATGAGACTATGTGACTATTGACACCGCTCCACTGTTTGCTTCTCCAAGGCTATGCAAGGATCCTCTCTTTGCCCTTTTAATACCGGACCTAAGAACACACAAAATGTGGCATAAGTGTGTTGTTGACCAGCATCTACATCTCGAAATTTATTGTTCTGCTGGGCAAAAATGAGTACAAGAACTCCAGCAGACCGTAGAACGTTATTTTTAAGTCATAATGAGAAAAGATTCAGGCAGCAGCCAATAAAGACATTTGACCTTAACAATCAATTAGGTTACCCATCGATCAGCCAAATACTAATAGGGAATAAAAGTGCAGCTATAGATCATTCATTAGAATTATTGTAAGATGTAATTGGGTAGCTCCCAAATGGGAATTTTATGATGTTTTGGTAAAAAATAGCATTTCTACAAGGAGGAGGGGTTTGTTCTAAAGGGAGAAGCATTTATAAAGAGAAAAGGTCATTTACTATTATAAAGAAAATCAGAAAAAAGGAGCTGTTTCTAAATAGAAGCAGAAACACCTTTAATGGCAATCTCTGCTTAGATTATAGGGCATGAAAACCACACAGTTGTCTATTAAAATATTACAAAATATCACAAACTGGTGGGTGCAAGACTGATTAAATAAATATAATTAGGAGACGAAAAGTATACAACAGCTGCCAAAAATTCCGCAGCCATTCCTACCACCTTCCCAGCTTAGTATTTTAAGTTCTAAAATCGGTGTCAGCTTTATAATAAGCTCATCCTAGAGCAAATTCGGAATATTTTCAGGCAAGTACGTTCAGGAAGGTCAGACTTAACCCAGTGCTTTCTTTTTCTCCTACAGGAGCATAATATGACTGCAGCTCCATTTCCCAACCCTGAATGCGCTAATGCAGAGTTCACATCTCAAGACATTTTAGGTAGATGGTCAGTAATAGGAACTACTCTCAAAAAGCCAAAGTGCTATAGCCAGAACTAACTTTTCTGTGTCCTATTGGCATGTGAAGGGTGGGTGCTGAGTGGTGTCTGATAAGGGGTGTTCTCCTGGGGAGAATGGCAAGAACCCCCAGTTGTATCACCCATGGGCTCATTACCACGCTCACAGCGAGCAGCAGGTTGCCCAGCATTTAAAAGACCAAACCACTGCACATGACACCACCACCAAATACCAGCATTGGATAAAACCCACAGAGCTCTTCCCTGCATCTTGGGAGACCAAGCAGTGACTGACCATGGACATTTTGATGGCCTCTGACCTTTCCTATTTGTCCACCTACTCTTCTGGAAAAGTCCAAAAGACATAGTAATTTATGCATCATGTTATACATACTTCTACAAGTATGGATAAATCAATCACTTATTCACACCACTTTCCTGTACTACAATACAGGAGAACACAAGAGGAAACGGCCTCAAGTTGTGCAAGGGGAGGCTGAGGTTGGATGTGGGGAACAATTTCTTCCCCAAAGGGCTGTGGGGGCATTGGAACAGGCTGCCCAGGGCAGTGCTGGAGTCACCATCCCTGGAGAGGTTTAAAAGACATTTAGACAAGGTTCTTAGGGACATGGTTTAGTGCCAGCGTTGGGTTATGGTTGGACTCTGTGATCCTGAGGGTCTTCTCCAACTGAAATGATACCATGATTCTCCACCTGGTTCAGCTGACTTCCCCTCCACATACAGAGGTACATTGAGCTTCTTACACATTTAAAACAAAGCTTGAAGAGCACGAAAAAAAAGAATAAGACAGCCAAAGATGAGACCTGAAAAAAGATCAAGTACATCCAACACATTAATTGGCCAACATCTGTGGCCAGGCCCAACAACCTGAAGAGCCATTTCCAAAATAATAGAGCACATTTAGTCTCTCAATCAAATCACTGCTGGTGGTTTCGGAAGGGAAAGGGTTTTAAAGCATCTTGCCTAGGGTTTTATTCTGAAAAGGATGCAGTGAGGGAAACACAAAAGCATCCGTCTTATTGTGGGGTTCCAATACTCCTCCATTCAGCCTTTTCCAGACAAGAAGACACTGATATTCCTGCCCATCCAGCAGCCTTTTGAAAACCTCAAGGAGGCTTAATCTGCCACCTTATTAAAAGGCCACAAGATGCATGAAAACAGTTTTGGGAGCCACTTGTATAGATACAATACAGCTTTCTGTACTCCATGTAAAGACTAACCTGATCGCTATTAAAAAAATAATTACACAAAGAAAACATGCAAAGCCATTTGTTTAACCCTTAGTATTGATTTCTCTACTAACACTTCAAAACTACATTAATAAGAACACAGGCAATTTATGTTTTCCAAACTCCAAAAGGATTTGAATACTTGTGGGGACAGCTGGTGAGGACAGAAAAGCTCAAGGTACTGAAGAGCTTATGCACTTACCAACAGTTACCGAGATTTCAGGTATATAATACGCACTTCATCTTGGAAATTCAAAGGCCACCCACCAGCAGCACTGGAACAAGGCCAAGAGCTTCACAAAGTAACAACAATTCCCCAGGTTCCAGCATAAGTTGGGGAATGACCTATTAGAGAGCAGTGTAGGGGAAAGGGACCTGGAGGTCCTGGGCACAGCAGGGTGACCATGAGCCAGCACTGGGCCCTTGTGGCCAGGAAGCCAATGGTACCTGGGGTGGGTTAGAAGGGGGTGGTCAGTAGGTCAGAGAGGTTCTCCTGCCCCTCTGCTCTGCCCTGGGGAGACCACACCTGGAATATTGTGTCCAGTTGTGGCCCCTCAGTTCCAGAAGGACAGGGAACTGCTGGAGAGAGTCCAGCGCAGCCACCAAGATGCTGAAGGGAGTGGAGCATCTCCCGTGTGAGGAAAGGCTGAGGGAGCTGGGGCTCTGGAGCTGGAGAAGAGGAGATTGAGGGCGGACTCATTCATGTCTACAGATATAGAAAGGGTGAGTGTCAGGAGGATGAAGCCAGGCTCTTCTCAGTGACAACCAATGGCAGGACAAGGGGTAATGGGTTCAAACTGGAACACAGGAGGTTCCACTGAAAGAGGAGAAGCAACTTGTTGGGGGTGAGGGTGTCAGAGCCTGGCCCAGGCTGCCCAGGGAGGTTGTGGAGTCTCCTTCTCTGCAGACATTCAAACCCGCCTGGACCCCTTCCTGTGGAACCTCAGCTGGGTGTTCCTGCTCCATGGGGGGATTGCACTGGATGAGCTTTCCAGGGCCCTTCCAACCCCGGGATTCTGTGAATTCTTAAAGAAAAAAAATCAGCAATTTCATCTCCTAGGTCTAGTAGATGTTGGTACAACTCTGCTGCTCTCATATTTTTCTCCAACACCTCTACCCTCGTTAGCCACAATTTAAATTCATATCTTCCTCCTCTCACTCAAAATCAGTTGCCTCATAGAAAGAAAACGCACAGCATTCAGCACGATATTAAGATCACAGCAAGAAAACATCACTCAAAGCCCCAAACACCACATATTAGGTAAAGCAGACACCTGCAGCCTCCAAGAAGTTAGCCCAATAAATCGGGAATAAAATACAAAGGAATCAAGTACCCTCTCACATGCAGAGCTGGGAGGCTGCCCATTAGTCTTGGATGTTCAAAAACAGTCATTAATGGAAACAGCATTTGTTATCAGGCACCTTAAATAAATCCTCTTAAAAGGGCAGGTGCATTAAGTTATTAATGAAGAGACACTTAGGTTTGATACAATCAAGCATCTTTTAGAAAATGCTTAGCTAAGTAACAGTCAGAATCAATTTAGAGAAAACAATGCAAAAACTACTTGTACTTTTCCATTCCATTCAGCTTTGTTCATTAAAGCATCCAGTGAACAAGACATCCTTCAGAAAGCAACTTTTTAAAGGCCGGAACAGAATCACACACACGTTCTCCAGGCTATTTAACCATTTTCCTTAAGCTATACAAATGTGCTTTTAGCAAGAATACACCCAAGGATAGAACAGCACAGGCCCTCTGGGCAACAGGTTTCAACACCCAATAGACCTGGTAACTCATAAGGAAGGATAACACGTGTAATTTAAATTAATTATATGGCTTGGGTGCAAGACAGAGGATGAACACAGGGTAAGATAGAAAATCAGAAGGTACAATCACCAAATGAGTGTCTGAATGCATCGACAACAGCAAATAATGATCTATATATGCAGTTTGGTTCATCTTTTACATGGGCACTCAGCAGAAGCTGTTAGGAAAGCATCATTATAAAATGAGTGGTTAATTACTGCCAGGGATTAGAAAGGGGCTACAATAAACCACAGGATACAGCACTAGCAATAGGAAAGGCAAACAGACTTGAAACTCCGCACGCCAACAGTCTCAAATCATTTAAGTCAAGACTTCAAGACTATTAATCTTTAAAAGGGAGAAAATAGGGCCAAACAAGCTGAGCAGCACAATAATACACAAGTCTGGAAAAACAAATAGTCACACATTAAAAAGCATAATGAGATTATCTTAGATGCGATTATGTTTGCTTTAAAAACAACACAAAACCAAAATCCTGAGTACTGCTCGAAAAAAATCTGTTTAATGGCCAGTTGGGCATGAGTGGGGACAGTAGGAGGGGAACAGAAGGTCCAACATATATAGACTATATAAAGAAAAGGCGGGAAAATGACAGATGGAAGATGATGCACTTCCACAGTTCCTCAGGTACAGTGTTTTATCTTTCTTTGCACATAAAGGTTAAAACCAAGGGTAAAAATTGCTCAGATGTAGTTTAGTTCCACACTAAATTTTTGTGCTTAGCAAAAGAATCACTTGGAAAAGTTCTTCAAACTACTTTGGTCCAGTAGCTCATGTGAACATCATCCTCCTCTTAATCCAACATGGAAACATTAACTCTGTCTTTGACAGGTATTGTTTTGTGCATTTTTGGGTTTCTGTTCATTTAGGGTTTGTGGTTTGGTTCATTTCTCTTTGGTTTTGTCTTGTTTGGGTTGTTCTGGTTTTCTGGGAGGTTGTTGTTATTTTGGGGGTGGTTTTGTCTTTTCTCTCCATCAGAATCACTGACTGCTTTATCCCAAATCCACACTGCACGTTCCTCTTCCCCTTCATATTAAAATCAAGCTGATGCCTCTTGTCCTGAAAGGTTGAAAACCTTCCCTCCATAAGGGCATTTATCCTATTGACCATTTTCTACCCAGCCCTTGATTTATCCCAACCTAGAAAAGTGTCAGAGCCTTGAACCTTTGAGCCCCCGCCAGCCAATTAGATTTAGTAGAAGTTAATAAATAAAACCATAAATTGTCAGAAAGTAACTGGTGAATGTACGACCCCACCACACAACTCTTATCCTTTAGGAACACACTAGAAAACAATGGAAAGAAAACCCAAAATGGTTCAACGCAGAGAAGACACAAGGTATAGAATATCGTAACGTAAAATACCTAGCTCTGGGTTTCTACCCATTCTTCTATATCACATTATTAGAAAGGCTCACAAAGCTCACAGAGCAATATTTTAAAAAAATTGTCATATTTTCCATAATATTTCAAACTTAGAGTGGACAGTATGTTGCTGAAATCAAATGTAAAAATCAAGGAGGGAAAAGACGAATACGCTACATTACTGACAAAGTCGCATTTAAGAGCGCCACACCAGCCATTGCCAGACACAAGGCCACTTCATTTTTGCTGGACGAACTACTTCATAATCACTTTTGAAATATTGTCTTGCAGTTACAGCTGTTGCACCTGGTATGGACAGAGCACCGGGGCATCTAAACCATCTATCTGATCCAACAAGGCAGTTCTGGTGTCCCCAAGCACATGAACCGGCTTGTTTGGGACAACAAGTTCAAACCCACCATATGGCAAAGCAACCACAGCTTTGGAGACGGTCAGGTTGAAAATGTCACAAGGAAAACTCATGGCTGAGCTCTAACAGCCTCAAATATTGAATCAGAAGACACGGGATGGGAACCTGGTACCTTCACAGGCTGTGGGCTTAGAAACACAACATGGGTCTTCCACAATTAACACACTTTTCCCACACACATTCCAATTTAAGATGCAAAATATGCAAATATGTAAATACCCTCTATTGATGCTTAATAAACACCCTGGTTTAGTTGATATCCGAATTCTATATACCACACAAAAGACATCAATATCAACAGTAGCCAGTTAAGTTGAACAGCAGAGAAAAAACACACCTAAAATATCAAATCCATCGCTCTTAATTTCAAATGAATGGCCAACTATATAAATGACAGGGTCTCACTCCTGAAATAGGTGACTTGAGGTCCAGGTTGCCATCAATCAATAGCAGACAGCCCACGTACACCCACCCGTGATGTGTCTTCATGGAGAAGCTTCAGCTCCCAAAAAGCTGTCAATCAGCTAACAGAAAATTCAAAATTCAAAGAGATAATTCCAAATTTCAGCTTGCTTTGGGTATCAGTAGCACTATCCAGGACTCCTACATACATCAGTTTTTAAGAAAGCCACATAAACATTTAGTGCATGCTGCAGCAAATAGTTCTGAAGTCAAACTAGTATTTCAATGGCAATTGAAGGCACAGCAAATGTATTCAGTGGGCTTCAATGAGGTGACAAGCCAATGACACAATGAAATATACTCTTCCTTCTTGAATTATTTTGGAAAGAGGTTGGATTTGCTGGTGGCAGCACACAAGGGGTGGAACACTTAGTGTATCAGTATTTCCAGCATGGTTTTCAAACACTGTTTCCCATCTTTTACCCTATAAATAGCCCAAATTAGCCTTATGCTCCATGCGAAAAACAATGAGCCATCCCTTCATTCCGTTAACGCGAAATAAACTCCAGAAATAAGTTATATGTTCTAAAGACCAAATTACCTGTTTCTCTCAATAACAAACAAAACCTTTTGACAGTATTGGGAAGTTGACTGAGATTTGTACAAGTCAATGATCAGAAACAAGTGTCTGTGTGTGCCGGAACAGTCGCTGCCATGAAGGACCTAATTACACACTGCCCACATTTAATTATCATGACCCAAGGATCAGGGCATGGGGAGCATTTAAACTGCTTTTTATTTTCATTATTATTTTTGAAGAATAGTAAAGTCTATTTGCACACTCATACAAATTTAATCATCAAGATATACAGCAACTCTTCCATTTAAATTCAGAATACGGGCACTTATACAACCACAGATTCAGTCCAAATATAAAGTGAGCCTCCAAGGACAGAAATCTGTATTAACTGCTAAATATTGGTAATGTGAAGCAATACTTAAGCTCACAGGATAATCAAATACGAAAACAATGCAATTAAGTGGGCATAATTTAGAAATATTCAATATTTTATTTTCCAAAGGCGCTCTTGCATACATTACATTATCTATTTTACAATGTAAATGTGGATATCAATCAATTAATACTAATTCAAATTAAAAATAAGGCGATACGTGATCCAGAAATAACGAAGCAAGTTCAAATTATATTCAGAAAATCCCCTTTTCAGTATCCCATTATAGTGGTAACTTTAGCAGTAAATCCCAGCAAGAAGCTTATGAGAGGTGCTGGAGAAAACAGGGGTGATGGGGATTACAAGGTTCTTCCCTGTGATTTATGGAATTGGGTTCTGCCTGGGCTTAACAGCTGCATTTCACAATAATAAGAGGTTACTCCTTAAATTCTTCAACCAGACTTTGCCATTACTCAAAAATTACAGGTATTCAATGCAGAGAAGCAAATCCTCAAAAAACTGTCAAGAATTTTCTACCAGAAACTTAAAATTAATTAATAAAAATAAGCACAATTACCACAGAGCAAACACCCTGTATTACAGGACTTATATTTGATATAATGGGTGATAGATACAGGGAAGTCCTGCAAGAGAAGAACTATGAAATATGTCAGTTTATCTTGAAACATGTGACAGTAGCTAAAATAAGTCATTTACCACCAGTAAGTTGATTATGTTAAAGACAAATATCAAAAATACAGATAATTCTTCTTTTCTCTGGGAATTCCTGTTGTGCCAGCTACCGGACTATGGGAAGTTTCCCTGTAACTTCTAAAACTGTTCAACACCCTTAAAAAGTTGTGAATCATTTCAACCAAACCATATTAATAACTCATCCTTCTCACGCACCTCCATAATATAACTATATATATATATATGAAATAACTTAATTCAGCAGCTATTTAGCCATGAGTCCCTTTGCTGTCCTGTTCATTTAAAAAATAAAGAGGTAATAATGAAATGGAAGTATCACAAACCTTGAAAATATCACTGGCAAAACACCCTTAAATGGAAAATCAGTTGCTATTTCAGCTTTCTGTGCTAGTAATTCCTTCTGTAGATACACTGTAAGGCTTTTCTTACTTGATAAAATAGATAAAAGCATCAGAAATCCACAATTCAAACATATAATAATATTGTAAGCAATGATGGGAAGGACACGATGCTTCTGTTTTCAAGAGGATGAAGCACACACCGCTTTTTGAAGGCAACTTGAATTGTCCGGTTTCTGATTTTTCTGGTTCATACGTTTACTGTAAAGCTCTTTTATTCAACAACATGGGGAAATTTCATAGAATCATAGAATGGACGGGGTTGGAAAAGACCTCAGAGATCATCCAGTCCAACCCTTGGTCCAACTCCAGTCCATTGACCAGATCATGGCACTAAGTGCCATGGCCAATCTCTGTTTCAAAACCTCCATGGCCGGTGAGTCCAGCACCTCCCTGGGCAGCCATTCCAATGCTGACCACTCTCTCTGCACAGAATTGCTTTCTCATCTCCAGCCTCAGTTTCCCCTGGCGGAGTCGAAGCCCATGCCCCCTTGTCCTATTGCTGACTGCCTGGGAGAAGAGCCCAATCCCCCCTGGCTAGAACTGCCCTTCAGGTCGTTCTAGAGAGTGCTGAGCTCACCTCTAAGCCTCCTCTGCTCCAGACTGAACAAGCCCAGCTCCCTCAGCCTCTCCCCATAGGGCTTGTGTTCAAGTCCCTTCACATTTACTGGTATCACTTCTATTTCCTTGGACACAATTATCTCTAAATTCTTCCACCACATGTATTTCAATGAAAATTTATCGCTATAGAACACAGTGCAATAATCACGTATTTCTACACATAAGAGCCAAGTAGGAAGGTTTATAAACTAAATCTCCCCCTTTAGATTTACATTTTAAAGTCACCACTTATTGGAAAGAACTACTAACTGCTATTGCACAGACCAACACTCCCAAATAAGACTCTCATGGTTACACAAACAGCAAATTTTGATGTTGTTCATCTACCATCATCATCTTAAAAGACAATTCTCCAGCTGTGATTGCACATTATCAGTAGCACTGAAAAGTCCATTTTCCCCCAATTACAGCCCAGACTGCAGTCGCCTTGGACAGGAATAAGAAGATTCACAAATGTGCTTATCAGAAAGGTCTCTGTTGTGGTTATTTTCACATTCCTACCCGTTGGTGGGAGCACAAGCTCAGAGTAGCTCTGGGTACTGAATTTTATTGCCAAATGTCTCTGTGCCAACCATTTGTGGGGCAGGGGGCTCAGTGGTTCAAAATACAGGGTACGGTGCTTGCTACCAAAAGAAGGTCAATGAAGACTTGTAACGAGTGACTGAATGGGATGAGTCCACATGAATAGGTAACAGGGTGAAGAATCACGGTATTTTCTGATACTGTGCCTTCTATACACACAAAGCAAACAACCGTAGACACAAAACCACCCAAAACCTTTTTTTTTTATAAAAAAATCTGCAGAATATCTACTTTATTCACCCCAGTTTTCCACCTAAATTTAAATTCCGAGTTCCATGCGCACTCACTTCAACTTGAAAAGATTTTATCACTGCCCGTCTTTCTGTAGCAAACCAGCCTGAACAATCACCAGCAGCAAGAGGGCAAGCAAATAAAGAAAGATAACCACAGACTGCTATTTGCTGGAGCATACAACTTTGTGACCATGATATTTCAGCAGCCTTTTGACATTCAAGCCCTTCACTACCACTTACATGTAGAAGCAGTTAAATTTAAACAGTCCTAAAATGACATTCAGCCCTTTGACTGCAACCGCAAGGCTGCTGTGGCCCCCACTGAAAATGTGTTGGACACTCTGGCTTAAACCATTTCCAAACCAGCTACATAATCCCAATGCCAAAGCAAATTATCTCTCTCTTTTGTAAAATTAAAACCAACATTATTTTCCTTCCCATGAGCAACTGAACTAATGACAACCTGGTTCACCAGGATGAAGATAATGTCATATAACACTGGTCAATGATACGTAATCACTAATCATATTGGGAAATACTGCAATAGTACCACTGTCACCAATCCATTTACAAATATTCCAAGAACATGTAAGTAAATTAATTATCCTTGACAAATCTACTGCTCTGATTAGTGAGTGCAAAACTGGTTAATAATTTTGAACTTTACTCTGAGAAACATGGAACATAAAAACAAATTACATGAAAGCCCATAATAGAAGTACACTGTGAGCAAACAGCAGTAAAAATGTACTTACAGGTAAAGGTTATAGAAAGTGTTTCATCCAAAGTTATCACTCAATGTGCTTAGCCCGTTAACCAGATTTCGCAGAGGTTGGAGTTACATGGAGAAGTAAATCAAACATCGAAATTCTACTTCATATGCTTAAAGCAACATCAAAAACTTAGCACTAAATTTTAAATGGAATGAAATTTTTCCAGTAGAAGCTGCCTTTTCAGAATAAAGAATAACCAGCAGCATATCAAGTCATTTTACTTATCCATGAGATGGGCATTAAAACTGTGCACCAAGTCAGAAAGCAACTGCTTTACCTCAAATTGGGTACAAGGAAGCTCGCACTGATAAACAAGTGGATAAACCAGCTGTTGTGTGCTCAAATCTCATCACCTGTTCATTCATTCAAGTTACAACAACAGGCTGATACATGGGTGGTTTGTATCACCACGAAGAAACAGTAATTCAAGAATTTGTTTATTCAGCTGAGATGCAACTTCAAGCACTTTCAGTCCCATCACTGCTGACTCGAGGAGGATACAAGGAAAAGAAATTAAACAGCATTTTAACAAGGTCCTGTAAATGAGAATCACTGACTTAGAAAGGGAAACACAGGACAATCTGTAAGTACTTATGTCTTGAGAATGTCTCTAGTTTCCTACATCCCATAGAGCAGCATGTTGATCTTAGAGAATAACCTCCAAGTCAAGCTTTAGTAATGAAGTGACAGAAGACTTATATCATGTAATATTAATGGTAGGACACTGGAAGTCAGATTAGACATTTCAAATATACACACCACACAAGCACCAAGGGCATTTGCACGCCATGCAAGGATATGGTGGTGATTTGAAAAGCTTCGTAACCCTTCAACACATCTTTATATTTAATTGTCAACAGGCAGCTACTTCAGGTCAAAATTGAGAACACTATCTCCAGCCCAATATTTAGCCATCTATTACTGCTTCTAATAACTGGAAACTTATTGTAAACAACATGAAACTGCAGTGTTTACAGCTATTTTCATTATTCAGAAATAACAGAAAAGACAAATGTTGAAACACCTGAAATTCTTGCAACAATAAAGCAACACCTACATTTTTAATAACAGGTAATCAGATATGCTAACAACAACAGCTTTACAAACAGCTGGGCTCTAAACTGCTGTAATACTTACAGCATCCCAACCAACAGCTTTTTAGTGTTATTAGTTGTAAGCAGTAAGAAAAAGAAGATACTACAGAAGGATTCAGTTCCACTCAGGAATTCAGATTCAATCCTGTTCTAGGAATTAACCACCTTAAGTCACCACCAAGTAGCACATTAACCAGCATGAATGAGAAAACGCAAGAACCAGTAGCACTTCAAATACCAGAAGGTTAATTCAGGAACTCAATAAAAGGTACAGGGAAAAATAGTCTGTCCTAGCAGGCAAGAGGCCAGATGCAAAAATCCAAAGCAGAAAGAGATGCTTCCAGCTAATAGAGAAATATTTGAGGCTCACTTGGAGTAAAAATCTCTTCTGCAAATGACACAGATGAAAAGAAGCCACTGTGCTCAGCAATCCCTTAAATAGATGGACTGCCAGACACAGCAGATTGGTCCTCAGTCAAAACTTGGTGATAAAGTGATGGGATGTGCAGCGCTGCTTCTCCAAGAACAGACTCAGACCTGCTGGAGAGGGGCCAGAGGAGCCATGGGAATGATCCGAGGCTGGAACAGCTCTGCTGGGAGGACAGGCTGAGAGAGCTGGGGTGTTCAGCTGGAGAACAGAAGCTCCGGGGAGACCTTAGAGCAGCCTTTCAGTGCTTAAAAGGGGCCCATAAGAAAGATGGGGACAGACTTTTGAGCAGGGCCTGTTGTGATAGGACAAGGGGTGATGGTTTTAAACTAAAGGAGGGGAGATTCAGGCCAGACATGAGGAAGGAGTTGTTGGCCCTGAGGGTGGTGAGAGCCTGGCCCAGGCTGGCCAGAGAGGTGGTGGATGAACCATCCCTGGAGACATCCCAGGCCAGGCTGGAGGGGGCTCTGAGCAACCTGAGCTGCTGAAGATGTCCCTGCTCATGGCAGGGGTGGCACTGGGGGAGTTTCAAAGGTCCCTCCAACCCAAACTACTCTATAATTCCATGTCCTCCTATTTCTTAAATTTAAATTTCAAAAACCAGGTAGTAATACCCAAGAATTGTAGTTTTTACTCCGGTGTTACCCAAAACTTGCATGCTATACCTCAACATGAGATGATTCGAAGACAAACCCAAAAAAATCCGTTCAGCACACACACAAACTCATCTGAGAACACAATAAATGGTGGCAGTAGCTGCAAGAGCACAGTGTTCCCCTGAGGGAGAAGAAAATAAGTCTTCTTAGCTCCTGTTTAACTAAAAAACAACTTGGTACAAAGCTTTCAAGAAGCAGCAGAACACACTTAACCTGCCTGATCTGACAAGCGATTAAGAGTTTTAGTAACACATCACTGCAGCCTGGAGATGAAAGAATAAAACACAGCTTCGCTTTTCATTGTAATGTGATAAACCATACACATAAAAGATTCTTTAATATCTCACTGGAGATTCTCTAAAGGGTAAATAAATTGCAATGGAAAAATGGCTTTTACTATTAAAACCACAAGGTTTTCTTCCTTGCAGGTCTCCTTGTCCTGCACAATCTCTTCTTAGTTCACTGGAGACTTGGTTTAGAATATTTTGATATATTTTCCCCTTATAGCAGCCCCTCACTTGTCATTTTATTGACAATTATAGTCAGTAGAGATAATTTGCATAACAATATTTGACAATAAAAGCAGAGCTGATGCTATAGAGCAGAATGACAATTTTTGTGCATCATGTTATTAAGACAAATAGAAGTGTTTGCTTTCACCAGTAATTCAGTCATTGGTTTCATTTCATCATCATTATTTTTATTCTTTAAGATAAGTAAATCATTCCAACTGCTCCAAATGACTTCTATTGCAACAAATCTTTAAATGACATACCTTTCATCTTAGCCAGCTATCTGGTCTTTGCGACCTATAATCCCAAGAAGGTCTAGGAAGGATAAAGGAGAAATAACCAGGGTTTATTCTGCTGCCCAGACACAGCATTGACCAGAAATCGCAAATGCTGAAATGCCAGTGGAAATATGAAGTATCAGTCTATTACAGGCAATGTTCAGCACATTCAACTCTCAATATGACCCAAAAACTCGAGCACGTGTGAACTCCCATTTCTGCTATAACACCCATCAGAGACTTCAAACAGGGATTGCAACAAATGTGTCCCAAACAGGCATCAAAGTCTGATTTCCAATGGATAACGTCAATGAGATTAAGAACATAGACATTAAAAAGGGATAGAGAGAAAGAGGAAAAATAATAGCATCTTGTCAGACGGCTTTTTATTTCATTCTAACATAAAAACCCCAAAAACTCAAATTCTTTCCGCAGGTCTGCCTCAAACATTAGATAGGCCGAGCTTGAAAGTGCAGCCCAAGTTTAAGTCAGGGCTTTGTCTATGCTTATAATAGGCCTCAGACTGCCAGGATTTAACCACAAAACACTACAGTACTCAGAACTAGTAAAAGGCAATGGCACCAAGTTCATATGTAAATGCATCACCATTTAGTGCTTAAACCTCACCCTGGTTTGTGCACAGTTCACGGAGCCTTTTGCATTCTCCCAGGTTAATTTTTGTCTCTGCATTTACAGCTTCCCTGGCTTAATTAATAAAGCTTATTGCTGCATTAGAAATTAATACAACTATCACATGTCAGCCATCAATAGTTTCTCAACATGATTTTCCGCTAACCGCTGGAAGATGCTGGTTTAGCACATGCAAATCTTGAATTCCACATCAAGAAGCGGGTGGTTCCAACCTCTAACTCAAAGCAATTTCTAAGCAAATACTTTGGTGTGCTTGTTGTACCAGCTACGACAAAAACGGCTTTAGATGGGTACCGCATAACTACTCAAAGATTATTTTCTTACAGAAGACGTCTGCTCAGTAAACCCTAATAGAGCACATGCAGCCTTAAGCAGAATAGCATGAAATTTAATTTGGACAAATCCACTCGAGACCGAAAAGCGCACAGTATGCGGTACCTAAGAGTTACCTGTTCCTACAAATACAGGGAAACAAAAGTGACACTTGTAAATGGATGCCCATTGAAAGATTAATTCTGCCCGTGCGCAAAAAGCCGCACACACAGAAAACCATTTGTAAAACAAAAAAGCTATAAAGGAAGTAGATTATCATGGCAATAAATCTGCCTCGGCTAAAGACCTGGTTACTTATGCATACGAGTAGGACTGGACCTGACAGAGTGATTTTTCTCAAAATTTCATTTGGAATATCAAAAGTTCTCCATCATGTAAAGGGATAATCCCTAAATAAATCAATCAAATCTCCACTTCAGATTTGACAACATTCATGGCTTTTTTTACCCCAACCCTCGAGCAGGGAGAGAAGGAAAATCCTACAAGAACCACACACAACTCAGTCCCACAAGCTCTCAAAAAACTTAATTCCTCCATTTGCAGAACCCTTGAAAGCCTCAAAATTCATTTCTTCAGTTCTCTTTACAACACTGAATAACAACAAATAAAGCAATAGCAGGGGAGAGGGGGGATTGGAAGCAATTATTGCAATTCCAGCCTTAAATGCCTCCCACGCACGAACCACTTTTTTTCATGTGAAGTCTAAAATAATCATTTCATTACAATAAAAGGAAGAAACAACTGCACAAACTTCAGCCAAATTTATATTGTGCTAAACTCCGGGTTAACATTTTTACAAGTGCCATTTTGAGGCATATTTAAGTGTGTGCATGTCATGCAGTCCACTGCTATACTGAGATATTAATAAGGTATTTCGGGAGCTGGATGGGTTGGCTTTTTTAATTGTTACTATTAATTTACTTGTAAAAGTTTTTTTTTAGGAAAAAAGTTTCTCTCCTTGAAGAGCATGAAATATATCAGCATTAAGGGGAAAAGGTCTGTTGTTCCACAGCATACATCAGCGCTAAAAATGCAATTAAAGTGGCAGCCAAGGCCAAGTGTTGAGGACAAAACCACTTGGTAATTGGACAAATGTTGGAAATAGAATATGAGCGAGCACCCCAGGAACACCCAGGCTTTTCCATTCACACCTTGAAAAATTTCTGTTCATATGACGAGCATTTGGAAGGTTCAGGATGTCCCTCTATCTAATTACATACTTGTTCCACATTAAGCAATCCAAGTATGCTCAACAATGAAATGAGGACTTCTTGCCTGCTCTAATACACTCATCACATCTACCCAACCCTCCATTAATTACAAATCATTTTTTCAATAACATTAATACTGTATTTTAAAGAGACAGTGAACCAAACCCTTCCACAGCCCTCAACTCCAAAATACTATGAAGTAAAAGAAACAGATCTATAAGCTGCTTTATCTGATATTTTCTCCTTCTAATTTCAATAGCCTTTTACAAGGACATTCCCATCCACCTGAAAGCGTTCACAGAACACCTTGCGTGTCACAAAGACAGTAAAAACTGGAATTTCTGCAATACTTGCTTCATCTCCCACGCATAATTCGATCTTCTCTACGGTCCTGCAATCCAGTGACACGAGTGTCAGAGTGAACTAAAGATTTGCTGTTCAGTGACAGCACTAAAGTTGGGCATCTTTAGCAGTCTAGTGAGTTACAAGACGTTTCACCTTTACATAATAAAATACTTCCATCAATAGCCAACCTTTAACCCAAAGAACATCAATACACATCACTGAATATCAAGTTACCTGCAAGAAATTCAAGTGACAAGCAAGTGGCAATAGAAGAAGCCACAGAGAGCAGCATCACACATGCAAAAACACCCAGGGCAGTTTGCTCCAATTTCAAACATGCATCGAAAAACCCTGAGCAGATCATTGCCTGGGTATCAGAATCAATGACATTCTGAGGGAACTGCCCTTCATACACATCCATGGATTACACCCTATAACCTGCTTCCTTCATTAAGAGGAGTAGGATGAACCTCACCCGAACTGCCAAATACTCTTCGGAATTTATTCCGCATTAGAGGCTTCCAAGACTTCCAGATTATCAAAAAAATCACCCAGTATTTCTCACAAATTTCTCTGCATCCCTTAGAAAACTTTACTCCCCACCCCAGAGTCCAGAAGAAACCAAACCCACAAGAATAATATTAAAACCAAAACCAGAATTACTCTAAATAATGCAAGTCTTGGCCTTCTGTGCTACCAGTGGTCCATGGGCCAGCTCAGTCTGACTGAGGATTCCTACTTGATTTACTCCACAGAGGTTTTCAGTACCAGTTAAGTTGAAAACCTCCTCCTAAAGTGTATCCAGAGCTGTACCTAGAGGAGAGCAAGTAAATGCGACTGAATGGAGAAAACAAGTTGTCCTGGCTGCTGCTATAGGAAGGAAGGTTGAAAACCAACATCAGTGGCTGAATGGAAACGCTCAAGATATTCACCAGTGTCTCACAGCAAATTAAACAGCATGGTTTACTTCATTTTTCAGCATGTGCACACATTAGGCATTGCTGCAACAAATTAAAAATAAATACATTCAAGGGTAGAGAACTAACAGGATTTGCTTGCAGAGTATTCTTGTTAAATTGGTATAAACTCAGCCAAACTCTTTAAACTTCCACATACTCAAAAGAGTAAAAATAAACAATTAAAACTCACAAGCCATAAAGCAGAAACTCCCACAACATTCATCATTAAGTAGACTTGTTCTATTTTTTCATTAGCAGCTGACTGTCTATAATTACTAGTGCTGCGATTCTTCAAATAAAATTAAAAACTATCGTTATGAAAGTCAGACAAGGAAGAAGAGCAATGACTTCAAGATCTCAGCTACATTCTCTTGGGCTGCACCTCACAAGAGACCAGTCCAGGTGGTCACATTGGTCTCTGCCCACATCATAAGGATTAAAAAAGCTCAGTTGCACATAGCAAACTTATTTTCACACCCTACCATGAAATCATAGGATCATTCAAGTTGAGAAAAGCCTCAGGAATACCTTTCGTCCAACTCTGTGCTCCCAACAGGATAAGCATTGAGATCAGATCAGGTGGCTCAAGGGTTCATCCACTCACACCTTGGAAACCTCCACAGATGGAGCCTTCCCAACCTCACCAGGAAACCTCTTCCAGCGCCTGACTGGTCCCATCATGACAAAGGATATTTTTCCTTCAGGCTACTCTGAATCTCTCCTGCTTCTGTGTCCACTCCCTCTTCCCTCGTACAGAACGATAGAATCATCCCAGTTGGAAGAAACGCTCAAGATCGAGTCTTATCATAACAATTCCAGCATTAAAACACATGCCCAAGAACCTCACCTACACATCTTAAAATGTCTGCAGGGATGGTGACTCCAGCACTGCCCTGGGCAGCCTGTTCAATGCCCCACAGCCCTTTGGGGAAGAAATTGTTCCCACATCCAACCTCAACCTCCCCTGGCGCAACTTGAGGCCGTTTCCTCTGCTCCTGGCGCTTGTTCCTGGGCAGCAGAGCCCGACCCCCCCTGGCTCCAAGCTCCTTTCAGGCAGTTCAGAGATCAGAAGGTCTCCCCTCAGCTCCTGTTCTCCAGCTGAACCCCCAGGTCCCAACTGCTCCTCAGACTTGTCCTCCAGTCTCCCCACCAGCTTCTTCACCCTCCTCTGAACTCTTAATTCATCTCTACAATTTATCACCATGAAGATCTGTTGGCAGCTTCTCAACAATCCCTGTAGGTTGGAGAAAGCTGTTACCAGATCTCCTCAAAATCTTCTCCGTTCAACCTCAAACAAGCCAAGTTTCCTCAGTCCCTGACCTTGGCTGAACTTGTTCCAGCTGACTGAATGGCTGAGGGTGCCTAAAACTGGATGCAGTATTTGAGAAATGATGTGTAAAGTGTTGAATAGAAAAGGATAATCACATCCCTCTAATCTACAAGAGGTGTTACTGCTCATACAGCCCAGGATGCTCTTAGATGTATTTGCCACCTGTGCACAGAGCTGGTTCACACACCATGTTCCCCGCTGGGGTGCTCAGCCCATTTTCAGGACAGCAAATCCATATCCCTGCCTGTCCCGAGCCCAGGGGCTGCTTCTTCCTCCGGGCACGATTTTCATTTCACCTTCTTGATTTTCATGAGGCTCCTGTTGGCTTCTTCCTCCAGGTCCCTCTGGGTAACAGCTCTGACCTCAAACACACTGACTGCAGCTCTTCAATTTGGGATGAAATGCATTGAGGAGAACTTACTCCACCTCCTCCAGGACACTGGCAAAGCTGTTGAACAGGACAGATTCCTGCAGAGCCCCACATGATACCAGTCTCCAGGTAGAATATGACTCATTAACCCAGATCATCCAACCATTTTTATCTTCTTTTAATACCAGCCTGCTGTCTGGTCATCCGCACTGCAACATCCTAACCCAGATGTAAGAATGCTGGGAGAGGTGGCGTCAAACACCTTGCTGAAGTTGAAGGAAATGACACCTACTGTCCTCCTCTCATCCACAGATCCACTCATTTTGTAGCCTGTTCCTGCATCCAACTCCTGCTGACCTCATTTTAACACTGAAGCTCCATCACCACCTCTTTGTTTAACCAGATCACCCTCCCAAAAATATCTGTTAGTTCTCCTGAGCACTGCAACAGGCCATTCTTGCACTAAGAACAGGTTTTCCTTAAGAACCTCACAGCTTTCTTGAACTCGTCCCTCAGAGCTGCCATCATGCGATCCCACCAACTCTTTTCATAAGCTGAAGTTTGCTTTCCTAAAATTGAGTTAAATCCTGGTTCCATCTCCAGCCAGAACCGAATTCTTCAAATACTTATTCCTGTACACCTCCACAACACCTGATGACACGTTTAATTGTACCAACATACCCTGGGCCACCGAAACTCCATCAAAAGACAGGGACATTAAGAGAAGAGGGTACACAATTAAAAGCCCACATCATTCCGTACACATGAACAAGGATAAGAGATACTTTTTCCCCACGGGAAACACGCAAGGTCTAACCCAATTTCTGAGGAGGTATCAGCAGAACTCCCTTGGTTACACACATAGACAATACATTGTGCTTTATGACATGGGTCCTTCACCAATTTGTTCTCATGAGGACAACTATACAGTTGCAAAAAAACAAATAACACAGATAAAAATATATCAATACAGAGAACAATCCCATTTCCTCAGTGTAATCTGTTTCTGCAAAGGGAAAAAAAGTCTGAGATGCAGAGACTCTTAATATAGCATTTGTTCGTTTTTCCGTAATAGACTATTAGCGTTTTAGATATCCACTAAGCTAAAATGAATTAAACTATTTACTTTGTCTGTTATGAGTAAAGCTTGAGGTATAATGCACACTCAGGAAAAAAATCTCATTGTCTGACCAAATCACTTTTCATCAACATTGCTTGAGGAATTACAGACATATTTTAAAGATTCTACACTTGTTAAACATTTCAGTGCATTTAATATTACTCAGAAGTCAAAAAACTATCCTGGCCAACTAAGATGGTTGAAAATGCAGTATTTAGATGTCAGATTTCATTCTAAGTGTATGTAATTTCATTTTCCGACCCCAAACTGAAGTCAATAAATTCACCACGTATTGGCAAGCAATAAGATACACATTCTCTCATGTAATCCAACACCTCCACCAAAAGCTATCCAAGACTTGACTTAAAGCAAGGGCTGGTTTTAGTAGCTCCAACTTGATTCCCTCTAGACACCTCTACTTTTGTAGAAAAGTTCTATTTGTCTAGAATATAAAAAGATATAAATGCAGGCTAACAAACTGTCAAGTTTCAAGATGCCCAGCTAGTAATGCAAAAGCCAGAGTCCGCTTCCAAACACCACCAGCTCTTGGAAAACTCTCTTCAGAGGCAGTGGGTGATCCACTGTTCAAAAAACAGTCTCTTTAACACCAGATTCATCGAGCGGAAGGAAGGAGTTATCTGGAAATAGGGCTCTCGTTAACAGGGCAAAGAGCTTCACCAAGAAATGAAGCCCCAGCACTGCTGGATCATGGATGGAAGATCCTCAGTGGTGGGATCGAGCCCCCACAGCCACCAACATGGATTAGTTCAATATTAAGCGATCAGAGCTTCAAAGTGAGCGTTCTTCCTGTAACGACACCTTATCAGACAAATGTAGACTCTGACATTCAATTTAGCTGCAAAATAAACAAATCTGTTGACCTACAGCAAAGAAATTCTATAGTTTGTAGTTGTTCTTCAAAAGATACTCAGTGAAAGGGGAACGGATGGTATGAAAACACAGACTTCTGTATAACTTAATTGTCTTCAAAATAAGTAAATTTAGCAACTGAGATATGAGACCAACTGTACTTTCCTGGGGAAACACAAGCAATTCACCTAAATCACTAGTTCTTACAGCACAAATAGGCATGATGTCTCCCAAGCTTGCAAAGGGCCAAGCAATCCATTAAGCCTATCGATAAATAAAAAAAGAACTATTTCCAACACAAAGACAAACAAAATTATGGATCAAAATAAATACACACCAAGAATTAGCAAAGAATTACCAGGGTATTGCAATCTTAATCTCACGTCTCTATACCGCGAAATTACAGATGCTTATTCACAACATTTCCATAACTTCAATGGAAGGATAAAAACAAGAAACAAGCACAACCATAAAAGTAGCTCGGATGTGCAAGTATTATTTTGTATAAATCCTCAACCTAGAATAATCTCTTCACTAGAGTAAAACACATGCACATAATGAGAAGGCCACTACTAAAAAAGAAAACAAGATAGACAATCCAGCAGCACATGCAAGAAGATACAGCCCTGCTCCATTCATTAAATGAGAAGCAATTGCATTTGGCAAACTATATTTTACAAGCCAGGTGACAATTTAAGTCACTTTTAGCACTGATCTTGGCCTTGCCTGCACTATGCCAGTCCTCCTAACCATAAAATTGAGGAGCATAGGAAGAAGGGACCTGGGAGTCCTGGGGACAGCAGGGTGACCATGAGCCAGCACTGGGCCCTTGTGGCCAGGAAGGCCAATGGGACCTGGGGTGGGTTAGAAGGGGGTGGTCAGTAGGTCAGAGAGGTTCTCCTGCCCCTCTGCTCTGCCCTGGGGAGACCACACCTGGAATA
The DNA here is from genome assembly GCF_037038585.1 of Patagioenas fasciata. NCBI lineage: Eukaryota > Metazoa > Chordata > Aves > Columbiformes > Columbidae > Patagioenas > Patagioenas fasciata. Next base: position 212,990,928 of record NC_092520.1, read on the forward strand.
TTGTGTCCAGTTGTGGCCCCTCAGTTCCAGAAGGACAGGGAACTGCTGGAGAGAGTCCAGCGCAGGGCAACAAAGATGCTGAAGGGAGTGGAGCATCTCCCGTGTGAGGAAAGGCTGAGGGAGCTGGGGCTCTGGAGCTGGAGAAGAGGAGACTGAGGGGGGACCTCATTCATAGGGATCAATATGGAAAGGGAGGATGGAGCCAGGCTCTTCTGGCTGACAACCAGTGACAGGACAAGGGGCAGTGGGTGCAAACTGGAACACAGGAGGTTCCACTTAAATTTGAAAAGAAACTTCTTCCTGGTGAGGGTGGCAGAGCCTGGCCCAGGCTGCCCAGGGAGGCTGTGGAGTCTCCTTCTCTGCAGACATTCAAACCCGCCTGGACACCTTCCTGTGGAACCTCAGCTGGGTGTTCCTGCTCCGGGGGGATTGCACTGGATGAGCTTTACAGGTCCCTTCCAACCCCTGACATCCGGGGATTCTGTGAAAATTGGAAACCCAACTCCTAAAATAGCATCACTTGGGTGCCCCGATATTTGTAAAACACCCTGTGCTGGATTTGCTTGACATCATTAGATGCTCACACTGCACCTTTTCACCCCAGTATTGCTGGAGAACAATTCATCTCATCCTGGAGTAGAATTTTCAAATAAATCAGAATAACTGTCCACCAAAATGTCCTTATCTTTTCTCTGACCACAGAGGGAGCCCAGCTCAGACACAGACACCTACACCACCTCCAATTAAGCAACAGAAAACTAACATTGTAAGCTTCAGATGAAATAAAGATGCTATGTTCTAATCATTCAGGTCTTACTGCAGGACACACTACAACCACAGGACTGCTTTTTAATCAGTGCTGAGTTCGGTGGGATTTTTTAGAAGTCTGAAAGCAAAAGGGAATTCCTTAGAGAACAGTGATATCATTAATATTTCTAGAGCACTGACAAGAAGCCTTACTTGAACCTTACAGGTTCCACACAGACAACAAATAAAAATCGCATGCTCCAACCTCAGCTATTCATTTTCCCTCTTTCAGTAATTACGCCGTGTTCACTGTGCTGAAATATTTTAAATTAGATTCCAGGCTGCCTGGCACAAAGCTTGTTTGATACATTTGAACAAGCCTCAATAATGAAAAATAAAATATTAAGCGAGCCATCATTTTGAGTCATTGATCTGTATAAACTGTATGTGACTTATTTCCGCTACTCCATTATAGGAAAATAGCATATTTTTCTTACAATGTTTGCTTAAGTATATTTCAACAGAAGTTCACTATACTAAAATTCCGTGTCAGTTATTACGCAAGATGCATCAAGTTCTGAAGGGAAGATTATTTGGAATGGATATGTGCTTTTTCTGTTGGATTATTTTACTTTAAGCCTTCAACAATGGATAACACCTCAGAAAACCAGGTCTAATAAACACTCATGTTTTACACTTCAATGTCTGAAGAAAATAACAAGTCATTTAACTCCTCTAAAAGCCCACAAACTACTTCTTCAAAAGAAGATGTGCAAAAAGTTTATGTCAAAAAAACCACCTCTACAAAATGGCAATGAGTTCATTACAATGCTCTGAAAAATACATTTTATTTTCTTCAGCACATTAAAAACCAGAAAACCATAGGCGTACCTGGACCAGATCCTGATCGGTGCTGAGACTGGGGTCTTCCACCGGGTGAAGAAGGTTCCTTCATACGATCAATGACGCTGTCAGAGAGCTGAAAAGTATAAACACCACCCCAGAGTTAAACTGCATCTCCTCCTTTAGCCCCATTACCACTCTCTTCCCACAAAAATTGAAGTAAAACTTTATATAAACAGCACAGATTATTTGGGCTCTCACAGAACACAAGGAACTGATAACAAAGTAAAGGATACAGGGAACAGAAAAATTAAAAATACCCTTTGAAATATCGTTTGTCATTACTCAGCCTTTTACCCTTTCTCACTTGTTTGGCTGACAGTGAAATATCACACAGTGCAGAGCACTTCACCCAGGAGAAATCTCATCCTGACCAAGCCCTTAGAACACTTGTGCAACACCAGTGGTCACAGCAAGGGCCATCAGCCACTGAGTTCGTTCTAATATGGACACCAGCACACACAGAAATACTGTCAGAAATTACGCAGAATCAAACAGAATTAGAGAAATGTCCAGTTGCAGATTCTTGTAGCCCACAAGAAAAAAAATGAACAGAAGGTAAAGCAGTTATAACATGAAAGCTTCTGTTTTCCAATGTATAACTTTCTATTGGTTCCCTCAAACACCAACTCATCAATATACTGTTTTAACTGCCCATGAGCATTAATTTAATTAGCAAATTCTTCACTAAACCTACAGCACGATGTCTTGCACTGACAGAAATCTGTTACCTACATTTTCCTAGAATCTGTAACCCAAAACACAATTTAGTGTAAAAATCCCTTCAGCATACGATTTCTTAAGCCAGTACTAAAACTCTCAGCTTAACTTCACATGTAGCTTCACATATGTAAACAGATCCACTTTTGGATGTCCTATTAACCAATACTATTTATTCAGTGAAGTTACATCTTGCCAGCGGCTGTAATAGCATTCAGTTTTTACTCCCATTATTTCAAGACACAGGATACTTTAGACACTTCAATAGCACTTCCCAGTATCTCAGCACAGTTCAGAGCAGATAAACCCTGCTGTGAACACTTACATTACTGTCACCTATTTGCCTGAGAGCATTAAATGACCAGAACAGAAAAACATCAGCATACTGAAATCAGCAGCAGTTACTATCAAGGTTCATTCTGCAGCACTCCTCCCTATAGGAAGTAATTAAAAAAATAAGCCCAAAGAAAAATTATGCTTCCCAATATGGACTATGGTGTTTTCAGTCAAAACATTTATAAGCTGGAAGGTTTCTCAGTGTTTTGTGCCACGAACTACCTTCTGGTATATAACAGCATGCTGTAAATTGGGAAAAAAACAGGAATGTTTCTGTAGGTACATGGGAAGTCAGAAAAAAACACAGGAAAGGGAGGAGCTGTCACATGTAGAGGTCAGGGAAAGACAAGACACACTCTACAGTTACACATCCCTCCTACAAGTGTTTTACCACCTGACCCTGGTATCCAGGCAGGGGATAGAAACATAGAACCACTGCAGTTGGAACAGACCCTCAGAGTCATGGAATCCAACCATAACCCAACTCCGGTACTAACCCATGTCCCTAAGAACCTTGCCTAAACGCCTTTTAAACCTCTCCAGGGATGGTGACTCCAGCACTGCCCTGGGCAGCCTGTTCCAATGCCCCACAGCCCTTTGGGCAAGAAATTGTTCCCCACATCCAGCCTCAACTTCCCATGGTGCAACTTGAGGTCGTTTCCTCTGCTCCTAGCGCTTGTTCCTGGGGAGCAGAGCCCAACCACCCCGGCTCCAAGCTCCTTTCAGGCAGTTCAGAGATCAGAAGGTCTCCCCTCAGCTCCTGTTCTCCAGGCTGAGCCCCCCAGGTCCCTCAACCGCTTGTCCTAAGATCCCCCCTCAACCAGGGGGTGACTCCTGCACGGACAGAGGCCTCTACACCCAATCCAAGCACCACGGCTCCCACCGATGCCCTGAAAGACCCGACGGAGGGAGCAGAGTGGGAAAAAGGCGTAAGTCACTGCGGGAGAGGGGAGGTAAACGGAGGAGAGCGACCGTGAGGGGACAAGGGGGCGGGCACAGGAGATGAAGAAAAAGGGGAGAAGGGGCCCGGGCCCAGCTCGGGGCAGCCTGGGCCGAACCAGGACCCCGTGTGTCCCTAGCAGGAAGCCCCGGGGGGAGATGGTCCCCGCTCTCACCCGCACACCCTTGACCACCGTGATGTTCTCATTCTCATCCGCCTCGAAGGTGACGCGCCGGGTGCTGCTCCCGCCGCCCATCTCCGCCCGGCGCCTCCAGGCCGCAGCCCAGGGACAGCCCCAAGGAGACTCGCTGCCCCCGCTGCCAGAGCGCCTCGCAACAATGCCGCCTTCTATTGGCGCGCCTCTCGCTTCGCCCCGCCCCCCGCGCGTAGAACCCCGCTCTCTATTGGCTGCGGGGCCGTAGCCATGGAAACCGCGCACACCTGCTGAAGAGCGGCGCGCTACCCGGAAAGGGTGCGGAAACTTTTTCGGTTCAAACTTCAGCGGGGGGCGCGCACTACAAGTCCCAGGATGCTTAGCGGCAGGAGGGGGGGCGGGAGCTGGCACCTCCGCGCGGTGCCCTCTGGGTAATGTAGTTCCCGCCGTCCCCGGGCCGCTCTGCGATCGGGGAAGTGTCGTCCGTTCCTCACGGCTTTCCCGGGACACGGCCCCGCTCTGAGGGGACTTTCGGGATCCCTCCAGGTTCTGCTCGTCCCGCTGGGGCTAACGGGGGGTGCGTTTCCCCCCTCCATGAGCGAGGCCACACCAATGGTGCCTCACACAGCCCCACTGTGAAGGTGGGAGCCCCAGGATTCTGCTGGGCCTGAGCTGCTCCTTCATCCCATTTTCCACATCATAACGGCATAAAATCACCATTAGCACAGCATGTAATTTCCTTCCCGAGTGATGAATTACATTAGTGACACACAGTACGTTTTCTTTTCAGGCTACTATAGAGACCGCGTCAGTTTCTGCCTGTTCTGGGAGGAAAATCCCCCCCTGTAGATCCCGCGGCCTGTCTGGATGGCCAGAATTGCAGAGATACGTGCTGGGAAGATGTCTGAAGGGAGAAAAGCTATTATTTAATGTATAATACACGAAAAAGTATTGCATTCTGGATGCCAGTGGTGTCAGCCACGTCTTTGAACTTCTCCGGCCTAACCAGGAGGTCAGAAGTACCTTCACGTAGCCAGACTATACAAATATATATTGTTTTGTCTCTCATACCATCTGGCCTCTCCACTTGCTTTACCCAATGAAGCTCCAAACTCCTGCTGAGACATTTTGACAGGAGCAACGTGCAAATAATAATAACCACAATATTTGGGAAACTTGATCTTTTCCTCCTCCCCCTTCCAAGACCTTCATCTTTTTGGCTTGAGAAAACATCAGCTATTTGCACTGAAGTGACACCGAATCCTTCCACTCCTCTTGCAAGAAATTTGTCCCAAAGTGTTTACGGAACGCTCAGAACAGATTATTGCAGCCTGTGTCAACTGACGCATTTCATTTCTCGGAATCGATGCAAGCAACGTGTCGGCTGCACCAACAGAACCGCTCACGTGTCCTTGATATATTTTCCAGCGATTTTTATTTGGATGTAAAGTGTCTGTCAGGCAACATTTCAGCAGTATCTGCCTTCCTTGGGGCTTAAGATATTGCTGAAGCATTGGCTGATAGCCACTTTACTACCGAATAAAAATCGCTGGAAAATATATCAAGGACATATGAGCCATTCTCTTGAGGTATATGACGTGATGTTTATGCCTGTTTTTATAGATGTTAAACCAGTTTCTATGAAGGGGCACTATTAGGAATTCAGCTGCGTGTTTTTAAGGGAATAAATGGACTGTGTGCCTATCTGTCTTGATACGGTGTGAGCACCAACAAACTGAGGGTATTGAATTATCCTTCTTTCTGCACCAGGAATGTTTTTAGGGAGTCAAAGTGGATTTATCCAGTTAGTGGCGGGGCTGATGTGGAAATGGCCATCTCCAAGCAGCTCTTCTAATATATTTGTCCTCTGTTGGGAGACTTCTGAGAAAATACTCTTGTCTCGCCGAACAGAAAGATTTAGATTTAGGAATTAAGGTTTTAACAACAGCTATTTTCTACCAGGGGTTTTTTATGATTGTTTTGTATAACTTGAAATTACAGAACACTGGGACTTATGCATAGATTTCAGGAGGGGGAAAAAATAACATTCTTGAGGAACAGATGGGCAGAAATACATCTCAAGATTGCTTTGGGTCATTTTGATGTGTCCAGGAGGTTCAGTCGCTGTCGAAAGAGCAGGACTGAGGTATCCCAGAATTTATGGCCCCCCTGTAATAGGTGGAAATGAAAGGCTGTGCTGCAGGCCAGAGTTATCTGTATGTCAGAAGTGTTTCCCTGTGGACTGCCAGGCATATTTGAGAGCTCTTTCAAGGACGTTGCTAGAAGAAAAAAGTATTAGAAATTAATGTTAGAAAAGGCTACAACAAATTTGCAGTCCAAAAACCATTCGTTAGCGGCTGGCAAATAAACTCACGTCTAGTTCACACCTCTCGCAACCAATTTGCAAATAGAAAAAGAAGTTGTTTTGCAGATAACTTCTAACAATTTGTCTGTTCCCACTAATAATATCATAATATTTGAAGAGTCGTGTCTGTCAATGTGGTGCACACATTTGGCTGCTGTGTGGCACAGAAAAACACAACCTAGTTTAAACTAACTACTGCAGGCAGCAGCAGCAATCAAAAGATCAAAACAGGGCTCAGCACAGCATAATTTGTTCCTACTCGGTAGCGTTAATCAGTCTGCAGGGGTTCTTCTGTGCCAGCCGTTTCTGATACGTGTGTTACCTCAAATACCTGCGTCCCACTCGCAGCAAAACTCTCCAAATACACAGATAGTGAAGTGACCTGCCCAAGGTCATTCAGCACCAAAGCAGCAGGACATTGGTCTTCTCTATCAGTTCTCTGCAGTGGTTACCAGGGAATACATTTCTATCAAGAAAAAAAAGATAATGCGAGAGCGGAATGACAAATAAAAATGTAGCAATCAATGCAAACCCATTATCTGCTTCTGGTTTGTGTTTGATCTGAACCTGTTTCTCAATTGTGTAAGTGGAAAATTCATCACACACTGGTAAACTTCAGGTATTTCATTGTGTGGCTGAAAAACAAGCAGTATCTTATTAGGTTAAAAACATTTACTTCTTGTGGTGCTATGTGCTTTTCCAAATACTACGCAAATTTTTGCAGCCAGATTATAAATGCTTGATCCTTTGTTAAAAGGGAACGTTGTTGTCCAGTCTTCATTTGTCCTGCACATATTCCTTTGCAGCAGAAATATTTCTTGTGTCACTTAATACTCAAACTGTTCGCTATTAAGCACAGCCAAAGAGTAGTGAAGGACATCATTGCCAGATACTCACAAACAAATAAATCCTAATGAGCCCAGGAACAAGTTACTATTACATTTCAGACCCTTGTCTCAGGATTTAAAAAATGCCATGAAAACGCTTGATGGGTGAGCTGACATATAAAGGCTCATTTAACACCTGCTGTGAGGTTTTATTCTGCGGAGGATCATGGTGCTCGGTCACCGCCACGGTGAGCATGTTGTACTGAATGACTTTTACCTGGTTATCCCTCGATAGTCGTCTGTTCCTTGGAAATGTTCAGCATGGAAGGGCTTTGATAGTACCGAGGTTCCTCCTTATCAGCAGTGACCGTGATAGCAAAGTCTGCAAGTTCTCAAAATCTGGAAATTGCTCTTTCTCGTTGGATGCAACAGTCCGCGGTGCCTTCTGCCTTAAGATGAGATTTCATGAGGAAAAAATGTGTTTTCAGCACAATGCTGGTGTCCTAAATCGTGCTACTGCTGGTGTTATTGGCACAAGTTTCAGTACCTGTTACAACTGCAGGGTAAATAAAGCTAAACCATCAAATTCTGCTAAATGAGCTTTTCAAATGTATTTGAAGGTCTGGTTATACAACGAGCAGGAGATCGTCCCTTTTGATCCCAGTGCGGCTCCTGCAGAGGCTGAAGGTCAAACTCATCGTATTCATTGCAGGAGTGAGGCCGGATTTCTAACTGGTACCCGAGGTGGCTCCATGTGAAATGTGCTGTCCATACCGCTTCCTCCAGACCATTTCTAGAGTGCTTGGGGTAGTTTATTAGTCTTTATTTCTCTATTGCCTGCTGTGCGCTGTATATTGGGTTATGACCACATCCATCACCCCACTTTCCGCGGAGAACAGCCTGGATTCCAAGCCTTGCGGCACAAACCGTTGCAAATCGTATTTAGTTAATGCGTATCATGCAGCTCAGGACCCTTAGATCTGCCTATGGACTTCAAAGCGTAATATATTAATATTATGTCATATTATTATGTGATTATTTATGCTGATATATTTTTATCTGACTGGTGTGGTTCACATCAGTAGCAAGCGAGCTGCAGAATTTGTAGCCGGACTCACTGTCATCTCCAAGACCAGATTTGATTCATGGTCTCATTTCCTGTTTTTCCTCCCGCTGCTCACAGCCCCTTTTTTATTTTTTCCTTCTCCATGGTCCATTTATTAAATGTAGAGTTAGAAACACAATTAGAATTTACTCAAGTCTATAATGTCTAAATACTAAATCTTCGGAACAATAAACAATCTTTCCCAAGCCTGCCTTATCTGGGTGGCCTGTTCAAGTGACGAACTCAGCCATCCCGGGTGACTGAATTAATAAAAGAAAGAGGCACCTGATTTGATCAATTCCAAGCAACGACTGTGTAAATAATTCTGAAATTCCCAAGCACTGCACAAAGGCCTGCAAGCACAAAGGCGCTGCAAAAATATTTCCTTGGCATTCTCTATACACTGATGGATGAAGCTGAAAACCAGAAGTGCCGTGGTGCTCAGTGCTGATACAGCTAAAGAAAAGGGTCAAGAAAAGGGACACAGTCTTCTGTGGACCATGGAAACAGTTTGTCTTCAATCCATACCAGGAATAGTGGTTCCAGTACAGATCCTATCTTGAAAACTTTTATGCATGTGAAGAAATAGTACCAGCACTGGTGAGGCCAGCAGGCCCAGGGCAGTGACTGACCCTGTGCTGGGACCTGGGGAGGCCAAACCTCAAGTCCTGGGGGCAGTTTTGGGCCCCTCACACCAATAAAGGCCTTGAAGTGCTGGAGGGAGTTGAGAGAAGGGAACGGAGCTGGTGAGGGGCTGGAGCACAAGTGTGATGGGAGCGGCTGAGGGACCTGGGGGGTTCAGCTGGAGAACAGGAGCTGAGGGGAGACCTTCTGATCTCTGAACTGCCTGAAAGGAGCTTGGAGCCAGGGGGGTCGGGCTCTGCTCCCCAGGAACAAGCGCCAGGAGCAGAGGAAACGGCCTCAAGTTGCACCGGGAAGGTTGAGGTTGGATGTTAGGGAAAATTTCTTCCCTGAAAGTGCTGTGAGGCATTGGAACAGGCTGCCCAGGGCAGTGCTGGAGTCACCATCCTGGAGGGGTTTAAAAGATGCATAGATGACGTACTTGGGGACGTGACTTAGTGACACAGTAACAGTTGGGCTCAATGATCTTAAGGGTCTTTTCCAACCAAATGCTTCTATAAAAGACTATTGTTGAATATTAGCAAGAATTCAGGCACCCAAAACCTGAACTACCTTTCGAGATGACTCGTCATTAATTACAGAGGCAACCCAGGGCAACTGCCTTGCTAAATAAGAAATCTCAGATACGTGCCTAAAATTAAGTGGTGTAACATCTTTGCACTGTGGATGCAGTTACTCAAACCAATGTCTGTGCTGAAGAAATGAAGTGCAGTCCCTCCTGACAGCTGTGGTTCTTGCAGCAATGCTCTCAGCAAGCCGGCATCCCTGATATTTTCAACGAAAACAAGTTTGAGGGAAAACTTCACAGTGGTAATGGCAGACTCAGGACACTGATACACTGCAATTCATGGTGTGGGCAATAATAGAAAACACCTGACTAGAGCTCATAATTGATTGTTAGTTGGACATGAGGCCCGTGGCCATGGGACACTGGTGGTCACAGGGACACCCAGCTCAGGGCACAGCAAGCCCAGGGATGTCCTGATACTCCCAGTGTCAGGTCGGTACAGTGCCCAAGGTCTTGATGGCAAAAATCATCTTTACTAGGCTATAGTATAAATGTGACAAGGTCACAGGATGAAAAATTAGACCGGCAAAAATACTTGGGAGAAACAAATGTGTTTGGACGTACAGAGTAACCTTCAAATCTGGCACAGCACAGGGCAGAACCTCACCTCACTTCAGTTTCTAAAAGCCTGCAGAAAACAAAGAATGAAAGTTTAGTTTTATCTGGTTTTAATAAATTGAGATGCTTCTGGTAATACAGGGCAAAAAGGGAGCTTTTCGTTTCTGCTTTGTTTATTGATTTTTCTTCTAGAACTGGTCTCTGTAATACCCAGAAAGGTCTACGTGACTGCAGAATGAATTGCTTAGTAAAGGTTCACAACAGAGCGTCAGACAGATCGTGCTGGATGCCACGAAGAGATCCACGGATTCAAGTTGCCCGTCAGAGGTGGTCTTCTCCCCCCGGCTTCATTGCAGTTGCCTTCGTAAATACATGAGTGGCAGGGACTGTAGGACGTTGCTGGGTTCCAGCTGATTCAGTACAAAAGCAAAAGGATTTAGTATTTAACATCAATGGCAGCCGAAACGTTTCATGACCTTCAACAGGCCTCTGCCCCCTATGGAGTTATTCATCAGAAAACTTGGCTGGGCTGTAGCATCATCTTGGACACATTCAAGTGCCTCCTGCAGAGATCATCAAGGACTCGGGGACTTCGCATTGATAGTCTCTCTGGCCTTGCTCCTCTGGTGCCTGAGTCACAAGGGCTGGGAGCTGCATTTTCAAAAGCAGGGTTTTTTGATCATTATCTATCCTCTCTGCTCTGTCTGGAGATAGAGAGGGAGATTCAAAGTAACGTCAGTTAATATTCACTTCTTCTTTCACTCCATCATTAGACACCTCCCTCCTTCCCTCAACTTTTTGTGGCTCAAATGTACAATTCCTCTCTGGAAAACCATTATCTGATACTTCTGTTTATTATTTGTGCTTCCTGAGAACCTGGGAAGTCCAGTCATGGTCTGCACAGCGGTGAGAGTGCAGAAATGGGAAACAACAGCATGGTTGTGGTGAGCTTTGTAGAAACGTCCAAAGGTATCGACTTGGAGGGATAGACCGTCCACAGGAACCTGGCAACTGCATCCTTGTAGAACTATAAGGTTGTATCCCAAGTGAGATGTATACTGTTCATTGCTGAAGAGCTCAGCCTCAGCCCGGAGATGGTCTGACCAGCATGATAAAAGGCACAAGAGAAGAAGAAGAGAGAGAGGAAAGACTGAAACAGAAACTACTTTTTTACTACGCAAGCTGGGATCAACTTGAGGGAGCATGCAGAGTCAAACTCAGAGGCCGTGCAGGATGGAGCAGTTGTTTACTGTCTCCCAGCAGGATAGAAAAGAGCAGGGCCTGTTGCGACAGGACAAGGGGTGATGGTTTTAAACTGGGAGAGGGGAGATTTACATTAGAATTAAGGAAGAAATTGTTGGCCCTGAGGGTGGTGAGAGCCTGGCCCAGGTTGCCCGAGAGGTGGTGGATGAACCATCCCTGGAGACATCCCAGGCCAGGCTGGATGGGGCTCTGAGCAACCTGAGCTGGTGAAGATGTCCCTGCTCGTGGCAGGGGTTGGAACTAGGTGGTCTTCAAGGTCCCTTCCAAACCATTCTATGATTCTGTAGTGGTTGTGGCCATGTACTGGGAAATGCTTCATCCTACCATGTTTCTGCAAGTTTCTGATCCTCTTTGGGAAACGTTTTTGTCTCTAATATACCACTCATACACCCCAGTGGTCTCAAGTTCATGCGGTGAGGCCTCCAGCTTTTCCTGACAGTAATTCTGTTAAATTTACTCCTTTGCTTTCTGTAAGAAGACATGTAGTCAACTGCTTGTATGTGCAACAGAGACAACCAGAGCAAAATACATAGTGTATTATTTGCCAGGATGGACAACAATGGTTGAATTCTCTGTGAAATAGCAGATTGATAAATTATACATGACCCAAGCAGATTATTTACTCAGTGAGAGACTAACACAGGATCTTTTGTGTTGTTTTGAGTCTTGCTTGCTAATCTGTTTGATTTGGGAGTTTGTAAATAAGCGGTTAATAAAATTTGGGAATATTAAACCTGAGTGGTGAGTAAAGGGCAGCCAATGCTCACATATAAGGGCAGTGAAAAAGCAAGATTCTATTTAAATGAATTTAAATGGGGAATAGGTAACAAAGCAAAGAGAGAGAAACAAAGATGGCCTTCCAAAATGCAGGATATATTTTGCAAAAGCTTTAATTAACATTGAAAAATACATCCATATAACATATTGAGCTTAAATATCCTTTGGCCCGTTACTCACAAAGACATTTGAAAAGTTAAATACCATTATGCCTATTTTACAGATAGAAAAAGTGAGGCGGAGAGCAGGGGAGTGTCTTGCTCAAGATCACAGAAGGTGCTCGTGGCAAAGCTGAGATGTCCTCAGCTTTTACGCCATGCGGAGATGGACTCTGGAGCATCCTGGACATCTAGTCTGATGCGCACCCTGATGCTGTCCCTACTCCATGAGGATGTGTGGGTGAGGTTCTTAGGGACATGGTCTAGTAGTGGACTTGGCAATGTTGGGTTAACGGTTGGACTCAATGATCTTAAAGCTCTTTTCCAACCAAAACCATTCTACGATTCCATGCTTTGTTTCCAGCTCCATTGCATGTTCCACAAGGTCTCCTACCCTGGAGTGGGCCACAACCAGAGCTCACCTGCCTTCCAGTGAAGAAACCGCTGGCAGGGACTTGAATCTTCAGGCTTCCCCTGTAAATGAGGACACTGGCACTGAAATGAAGTAGAACGACCTATGATGGATCTTGGGTCAATTTGCTTCTTCTGTAGGAAGGACAAATGCAAAGTTTGGGTTCATACATGGTTGCATAAAAGGCGGATGTTACATGTCAAACACTCAGAAGTTCAGACACGTTGGCGAGCTCCCAGATCAATTGCTGTGCATGTTCATGATGATAGAATGTTAATTACATGGTCCCGAGCTGTTTCCTTCGGCAGGACACCTACCTTCAGTGCACAGGATAATGACATTCGTTTAATGAGCGGTTATGCGACATTTTGTTTTCACATTGTGGTTCCGTGTGTGGCCCCACGTTGTATTTTCTGCACACTATTCAAAACCCGGCTCTCAAGGCGGTGATTAATGCCTTCAAGGACTTCTCCATGGCAACAATCAATCTGGCATTCCCTAATTTTCAAGTGCTTTACTTTGCAACATTACCAGTCCTTTCTATTAAAAAGATGTGTGTTGTGTCCTATATTTTTAATGCAGGATTTGAGTCCTGGCCGAAAAGCTTAAATGTATATATCTCCTTTGATTTCAAAGATTGCTGAAGTAGCAGTAGCAGGGAACTTTCCACTCCATATGATGGGGTTGCCTGTAATAATGGGGAGAATTTCAATCCCATATTTCTATTTAAGGTTAGTGAATAAATGATTACACACTACAGAGCTGCAGTAGCTGATGAGAGTATTGGAGTCTATTTGACACTGCAGAAGGCGCCAGGGGGTCCATACAGAAGTCAAGAGTAACCATGAGAAGCAGTTGTCTCTTCAGCCATGAAGTCCGTGCCCAGCAGCGGGTCCTCGGTCAGAGTCCTGGAGGTGCCCCACAGCCAACCAGTATGTAAACTGAGTTTCTATTTTCATTGCTTTGAGGTAACCATCAGCAGATGGTGTTTTGAAACACTCATAATTTTGCCTAATAGAGTTACTGTTGCCAACTGTCCTGTCCTCCAAGCAGTAATTAGTTATATTATTATTAATAAATAATACCTAATAATGATACAACAGTCCAAACCCTGAAGTCCTTAGTCCTAAGTAACTCCCACACTCTTCGATACTTCGTGTTCGTATCGTTGGATGACTTAAGTGTTTTACTGCACCAAGCTAATGATCTGCATTACCAATCACTATTTTTTTAGTACAGATCCTATTGGCAGCTCCAGATGAGCTCTCAGCAATGGGAATTCCATCTGGCCATTAGAAACAGAACTTGCTCATGCAGGACTCGGCCATAGAAACTTCAATCAAAACTTCCATTAAATTCCCAGAGCAGAGGAGCAAAAAAAAACTCCCGACAACTTTACGGACTCGTATCCAGATGGTCCTTTCCAATTCCACAGGATTCAAGTGTTCATTTGAAAGGAAAGTTGAAATCCCAGGTTTTACGGTTATGGCGATAACCTGGACACGGCTGGAGGGCGAGCCAATGACTTCGACCTGAGCAAATGTGGTGTAAGGCCAGTCGCTCACAACAGATGAATTTCTCATACGACTGACGGGAAGCAGAACACAGTACACTGAGAAAGCAGCAGAAGGTGGGAGAGAATCCAACTTAAGGCCAGGCTTTCAAAAAAGGAAGGAGGATAACCCTGAAAGTCGCTATTCCGTAAAAGCAACGCCTACACTCGGTGAAATTAAAGGGAGGAACACTGCGAGGAAAACATGCACACGGTGTTATCCTGCAGGATCAGGGAACAGCCAAGCGAAGGGGAAATATGAGAGACTGGAGTGACAGGTGCAGTACGAGAGTGTAATTAAGCAAATCATATTTCAGGAGTAAGTATTATATTATTCCAAGTGGAGAGACTGAACTAAAGAAAGGTGCAAATGACTTGCAAGGGTGTGAAGCTCATAACGGATCGTGAAGCTCCCCACAATCAGCCACGCGATGCAGCTGCGAAATATTGTCCCTCTCTTGATGAAAGCAGAATAATTGCAATTCTATCATATTTAGCATATGCAACATTTTTAGGTTAGTGCTTAAATAAATAACGGCTTGCTATTAAATTCCTGGATTACTCTTAGTGACCAGGTGGGACGTACTGCCATTTCCTTCTTTAGCCAGACCTTGATCATACAGACCAATTGCATTGGCAGTTTTGCCAGAGAAAGGACTGATGATTTAAAAACTTGGCCCAAAACTTCAGAGCAGAAGTGGCAGTAAACATTAGTCACTGTAGCAAACTAATTTGTTTTCCATATGGCATTTTCAATGGAGTGTGGAAGATTCACAAGTGAAATAATAATTACAAATGAGGAACACTTTGGAAAAAAAAAAGTGCTTTTCTCCCCATGCATCACTTAAAAGGATTTCTAATTAAGTCAATACTTGATTATGCTGGAGATGACATTGGCAGCCAAATTATAGTTTGTGGGGTTTTGTTCTCATGGAAAGATTGTTCCCAGGGGCAGGAAAATTCCTGCATCTATTCAGCCTCGGGTGCTGCTTAGATGTAAGAGGGGTGAGAGAGGTGCTTAATTCCCTTTGGAAAACCAGGTGGTGAATATTTTCTTAGTAATATTGTTGCTTGTAGTAGAAAATTTTGCTCAGCAAGATGAGGGGCTGGTATTACTGATTAAGCCAAGTCAAAGGGAGATGCTTTAAGATATCCTTGGATCTGTACCTGGCTACATTCAAAGCCAACTCAGAGCTGAACGTTACAGTCCAAGACAGAATGGAAATAGCTTCATGAGATCTCTGCCCTAAGATAACAAAAATGGGCAATACCTCATTCTCCTTCCAAACTATTGTTACGGGGGGCAGGGGGGAAAGAAACATACAATATAAATGGAGCCAAGAATTTGCTAGTCTGATTAATATTTTGAAAGCCAAGAATTTGTTAGTCCTATTAATATAACTGTAGTCTAATGATTCAAAATTCCTAGTTAACGTTTTTTAAAGTCTTATCCATAAAGGCATTTAATGTTTTCATACAAACCCCCCTTCCTAGACTCTACCCCTTATCTCTGGTGATGCTCACCCTGCCAGTGTCCCTCTGCATCCCAGGGGTGACAGGACCGGTCTCCTTCAAGCACAGTCAGGGAGAAGGTGACAAGTCAGCTCCATCTGGAGCTCTTCCATGGCAGGAACGTGATGTCCATGGTGGGCTTTCTTCCTCCTCACTTTTGGGTTATTCCAGAGGTATCTTCATCTTCCTTCTCCCCATCACCACCTCCATTCCTCCTTGTCACCAGCACTGGTGGCAGAGCACAAAGCCTTCTGCTGGTGATGACTAAAATCACATTTACCAGGTCACAGTTTCAGGCCAGGCTCTAGAGCACTGGGAGGTTTGGATCTGAAGACTCGGGTTTAAAATATAAAATGTAAAGTCTGAGGAAGGTCTAAGATCCACTTTGGGTCTCAGTTCACTTTTCAGGCCAGTCTTGTAAGGACAATTTTTCTGCAGTGAAATTCTGCAGAATTTCTACATACAAATGGGAAGAAATACAAGACTGATTTGTTCCTACTCCCTTGTAACCAAGATATTTGACAACTCGTACTGGAACATTCATTTTCTATCTCACGAAGCACTCTGAGGACACTCCTTATTCCTGATTTTCACTGTTGGTCAATCACAGGGCAGAAGTGAAAAGTGCTACAGCCACAGATGACTGAGCTTCTGGAAAGATTCAGACCCCAAGACTGTATTTTGGTTGGTAGAAGAAATGCTGATTGTACTTTTATTTCTTTCATGCAACTTGGATCCTGTCTGTTCCGATCTTTATACAAATTTGGATTACAGTTCTTATCTTCTAATGCTTGTCTAGCATATGCATTGAGCGGCCGTGTCAGAGCCCTGCTCTGAATGCAGAACATCCTGACGGTAGCAGAGCGGAGCTGAATTAATTAAATGACCCTCGCTGAAAGAAAGCCAAGGCCTGCAGCATCAATCCCATGGGGAAATGTCCACTCGTATCACATTTGCTATTCGCGGACCTCAAAAACCCTTTAAGGATAAGATTTTTCCAAGGAGCCTGCAGAAAATATCGTTCTTTCTCTCACTAATTTTGGGAATTGCACAAATAGGAAACATTTTTTTTTATCCCAGAATAGGCCACATTTTGCTACAGTTGAATACATCGAACATTTTTGTTTTGCAGATGTCTTCACTCAGTGTGAGGCAACATAAGAGGTGGTCAAGTCTTCTCCAAGATTGCCTGATTTTCTTTATATATTTGATCTCTGCATGGATAATATCAGTTTATTCCGCTTTTACCTCTATGCATTGATCGGTGTGCAGAGGCCCAAGAAGGACAGCAAGATGTGATACTGCTTCACCCCTGAAATGTTGGTACGGTTGGGTATCAAGGTCTACTTGGAGGTGCTGGTTTGGGATCTGAACGGGCACATCAGACCCATAGCTGACCTTCCAGAAGTTCACTTCACAATTAATGATTCACATTTGAATCCCTGAGATCCACTAGAACTGTAAGTAAGGAAATTTTTAGCAGCAGCACTCATGGCCACGTGAAGTCCATTCGTTTTCATGATGCCCTGTTCCGAGGAGGGAGGTGAAAGTAGCATTAGTCTCAGTCAGTTTGCTAAGCAGCATCACAAAGTGGTTCCTTTTGATGTGTAATGTAGTACCTCTGATTTCAGGGGTTTAGGTATTCCTGGGATGATGATGATGATGATGATGATGATATTCTTTCATTTCTTCCTTGGTACTGTTCATACTGACCATTAACAACTATTATACGAGTTAACATCCCCAGCTCTGGGATATATGTTGCTCCTCAGTCTGCTGTGAGGTCCAGAATGAATCTGCTACACTGGCCTCTTTCTTTGAAGTTGGCTGTTTTAAAAATGCCATGGATCAGTCACGGTCAAACAGCAACAATCACCAAGACATCACTTTACTGAAGTGTCTTAAGAGAAATTTCAAGGGAAAAGGCTGAGCAAGATGATGGGGCTTTCTACACAAGTGTGGCCAATAAAACTAAGGCAGGAATGACTCCTAACAATTTTCTCTGGTTTATAGAGTCATGCAGCAGAGACAGAGCTTGGCTGCTGGCAGAGGCTCTGTCCTGATACAGGAGACAGATGGGTTATCTTTGCTCAGATAACAAAAAAGACACGCAGAAGAGGGTTGAGCACTGGGTCTTCATGCTTTGCCGCAAAGACAACGGAGGAAACAAACACCTGCACAGAGAAACTCATCTGACCCATTCTACCCCTGCTTTTAAGATGTGATACACTGTCCTCTGGATGGCCCAGTGCTGTCCACCAATGAGAAGAGGAACCTGGGGTGACAAGCTTCAGTGTGGACCTCTAATATTTGGGTACCTAAGTCAGAGCAGATAAATCCCACCACATGGCACTCATTAGCCTTGGCTGCCTTTCTCATTTGTGAGCACCAAAACAAAACACAGCAACAGATGGGGCACTGGCTGGGGCCTGGGATGCTGGGGCACGTTCCCTCTTTTCGTCATCTGCCTGCTTGTATTTTATAGAATCATAGAGAAATTTGTGTTGGAAGGGACATTCAAAGCTCCCCCAGTGCCACCCCTGCCATGAGCAGGGACATCTTCACCAGCTCAGGTTGCTCAGAGCCCCATCCAGCCTGGCCTGGGATGTCTCCAGGGATGGTTCATCCACCACCTCTCTGGGCAACCTGGGCCAGGCTCTCACCACCCTCACTGTAAAAAATTTCTTCCTCATGTCCAGCCCAAATCTCCCCTTTTTTAGTTTAAACCATCATGCCTTGTCCTTTCTGGGCTTTCCAGTTTAAGAAGGCTAAGGAATTGCTGAAGGGAGTCCAGCAGTGGGACACAAAGATGCTGAGGGGTCTGGAGCATCTTTGTGATGAGGAGAGACTGAGAGAGCTGGGGCTGTTGAGCTGGAGAAGAGAAGCTGAGAGGGGATCTCATCAATGGTTATAAATATCTCCAGGGTGGGTGTCAGAGGATGGACCAGACTCTGTTCAGTGGTGCCCAGCGACAGGATGAGGGGCAATGGGCACAGACTGAAGCACAGGAGGGTCCATCTGAACATGAGGAGAAACTTCTTTCCTTTGAGGTGCCAGAGCCTGGCCCAGGCTGCCCAGAGAGGTTGTGGAGTCTCCTTCTCTGAGACATTCAAACCCGCCTGGACACCTTCCTGTGTGATCTGCTCTGGTGACCCTGCGTTAGCAGGTGGGTTGGACTGGGTGATCTCCAGAGGTCCCTTCCAACCCCAACCATCCTGTGATTCTGTGATTTTGAGACGCTCTATCCATTCCTTGTGTCTGTGAGGCAGCTGCCACGCTGAAGCCCCAATCTCTTACAACAATTTTAAATATTTGCAGAATATAAACAGTAATAATGGGCTGTGATACTTGTTCACAGGAAGGGTATTACATGCATTTTCCCTTGATACAAGTGATCATGTGTGGTACAAGGACTGGAGATGTAAGGAGACCATGTCCTTCCTCAGTGCACAACTCTGACAAACATGCACAGGATTTCCTCTCATCTGCGCAATTCAGTTCATGGCCCAAGCATCTAAGCCCAAACAACTCAATATTAAAGTGATAAATTAGAACTATTAAATATTTAATGATGGGAGGAAAAAAGCTGCTGAAAACATAAAATATCTACAGGGTAATCTCAACTGTACGAGACAGAAATGTTACATTAGCAGAGATGATTCGGAGTTTTTAATATCTTATTCGAGGCTATTTCATTTTTGAGAACATGCAGTGCTATTGCTCTATAAATTTATGAACAAGCTCCTGAGGCCACATTTGTTTTCTACTTAGTGTTTTTCTTTGACTTTCATGACACTTTGGGATTGCCAGTGCTGGGGGAGAAGTGATTTTGATTTTTGTCCTCTGGTGCTGAATCCTCACCATTCCTTACCTGTTCGTGGGGTTTTTTTTGGTGGATAGAATTCCAGGACTTCTTGTAACTTGTAAAACTCATGGCATAGACCTCTAACATGCCTATCACAGAATCACAGAGTCATAGAATCGACTGGGCTGGAAAAGACCTCAGAGATCATTCAGTCCAACCCTTGGTCCAACTCCAGTCCATTGACCAGATCATGGCACTAAGTGCCATGTCCAATCTCAGTTTAAAAACCTCCAGGGCCGGTGAGTCCAGCACCTCCCTGGGCAGCCATTCCAATGCTGACCACTCTCTCTGCACAGAATTGCTTTCTAATCTCCAGCCTCAATTTCCCCTGGCAGAGTTGAAGCCCATGCCCCCTTGTCCTATTGCTGACTGCCTGGGAGAAGAGCCCAATCCCCCTGGCTAGAACTGCCCTTCAGGTCGTTCTAGAGAGTGCTGAGCTCACCTCTAAGCCTCCTCTTCTCCAGACTGAACAAGCCCAGCTCCCTCAGCCTCTCCCCATAGGGTCTGTGCTCAAGTCCCTTCCCCAGTCTTGTTGCTCTTCTCTGGACCCGCTCCAGCACTTCAATCTCTTTCCTGAACTATTAGCGCTGTTGTCATTCCAATCTGCCCTCTCCCCATTCTCCCTCTGCAGGATTATGCTGCACATGACAGATTTAGTACGTAAAATGCCTGAAGTGGAGGCTGCTGCAGGGAGGAGGACAAAACACAACAAACCCACGTCAGAATACACTCTTGTGAGTAGAGGGAAAAAAAACCTTGCCCTCAGGACCCCTGGAGAAATAGGCGTAATAAAATTAATTTACATGTCAAGATCCTCACTTAAAACACAAAAAGGCTCCCATCAGATTTCAAAGATGTCATAAGAGGATTCAATTGTATCGCTGTGCAATTGAAGTCCTTAAAGAACTTTACCAATACTGTTAAGACTCTCTATATCCTTGAATGTTAATTAAGTGAGATAATACAGACAGCATTATGGAAATAGTTGGGTTATAACGTTTGAAACGGTCCCTGTCAGCTGCTGAAGACTCTGCCTCGGTATTGCTTTGGGCATGAAATTTTTCGCAAGGTTTGTCTTCAGACCAAGGGCAACACGTCGGGGTTGGAAAAAGATGCCATCGCAATTGTATTTGGGTGCGTGTGGAAGAAGCCACCTATGAAACGCCATCACCTTCGAGCAGCTGTTTAACTCTTTGCATCAACATCTCCCAGTAATGAGAGGGTGTGTGAAGCAAAGGAGATCGTGTCACGTAAGGAACCGCAGGAGGGGGGATTTAAGACTGAGATTACTTGAGCTGGAATCCAGCCAGGTCACTGGGGTTAACCCTCTTGCTGTTGCGAAATGCCGCGGGATCTTTAACGGACGTAAGTGTTGAGGAGCTTGTCTTTCACATCTCATCTGATGGTGGGAGAGCGGGGAATTAGTTTACTCTCCTCAACACTGGGCTTCTGTGCCGCCGGTGTCACAAAGGATATTTCTTCGCAGGCAGATGTCGGCTGCCAGTGGGAAGCTGAGAAACGCCAGTTTTAATTAAAAGCTTTATTTTCAAATACAATTCAAGAGATTATAAGCGGCAAGAAGGACTTCTCCGCTGGGAGGCTTCAATGTGCGGCCCTGAGCAAAACAGCGGTAATTGAAAGACAAGGCCTAATTCCCCGTCGCCCAGCTGGGTCTAAGCACGAGGCAGGAACATCAATCCAGCCCTTGAAGGAGGGCTGGCAGCGTCTCAGATTTGTCATTGCCTCTATTGTCGGAGGGAAGGAAGCCAAAGGAAAACTTTTAGATCTTCCCTTTTTCTCTAAAGTTGGCTTATGAAGAGAAAACAAAAGAGGGGGCAAAGCTGTTAGAAGAGAAGGCTGAAAGGCACCTCTCATCTGATACATCTTCATTGCCTGCGCAGGTTGCCATTATAAAGTTGTTTTCACATCGTTTGAGTGGACACTCTCCTAATCCCGGGGATTGGCACCCGCTTGAATCTACCCCGGGGTGGTTCTGGGTTGTAGGAAGGCTTTCCTGGGTTCAACTTGCTGTTTTCCACTTCAAAGGCATAGCTGAATATGAGACAACACCAGACATGAGAGCTCTGTGCTGCCTTTACCTAGATGGCATCTCTCCAGGGCTTTTATTGGCCGCTTTTGAGGAATTCATTGCTTTTAAACAAAAAAAACAGCTCATCTCAACAACTCCATCTGTTCCACAAATCAGCCTCTCCGTACCCATCCCCTGTCTCAGACATCTTTTGTGGTGCCTGCACATCAACTTCTAATCTCTTGGTGGGTCTGTCGTATTACTCCTCACACTTAATGAAAGTAAAAATGATGACTAAAGACTCCATTATCTCCCTTTTGGATGTAATATAATTCCAAGTTTCATTTATCTACACATGATTCCTTTGTACAGGAGCAAGTTTAGCAGCAATGACCAAACTAAGTTTTCTTTGTGGTTTATTATCATCCCGTTCTTCAAATCAGAGCAGCGTGATGCTCACATCTGGTGTGTCCACCGAGTAGAAATGGAGCTCCTGCCATCCTCCCAATGGCAGCAACTGTGTCTTAGACACTCCTACAATCTCGTAGATCTGCTCATTCACAGAACCCTTCAGCCTGGAAGGTCTGTACTCCATCCTCCTGCTCAAGGCATGGTCGCCATTGAGATCAGACCAGGTTGCTGAAGGCTTTGTCCACCTGCACCTTGGAAGCCTCCAAGGATGGAGCCTGCCCAGCCTCACTGAGAAACCTCTTCCAATGCCTTACTGGTACCATCATGACAAAGTTTTTCCTCATTTCTAGTCTGAGCCTCTCCTGCTTTAGTGTCCACTGTCTTGGGTCCTCCTACAGTGCATCACCATGAAGAGACTGGTTAAATTGCTCAGGCATGATTTATTCTTGGTAAATACATGTTAACCCCCCCTGATTACTTCTTCTTCCTGATCCCAGAAATATATTGCAAGAAGAATCACACCATGATTTTCCCAGGGACCAAAGTGAATCTGGTCATCCTATATGTCCCCAGGTCATCCTGTAGGCCTTTAATCTTAGCCTAATCTTTGTGGAAATTCAAGTCAACTTATCAAGTTCTATCTCAATATTAGAACAGATCTTAATATAACAAAAGCAGGATAATGATGCAGTTTTTATTGGACTGATGAAAAAATATGGATTTGCTTTTAAAGATGTATTTTGGCCAAGAGTTAAAAGCATGAAGTGCAAGGACTTTTGTAAGACTTAAAGATCCTGAGATGAGCCTGTAAGAGGGTCAGATGGATTTCTGGGTACATATTATCTCCAGGTTGTGCTTGCACCACGTTGTACATGAGATACATATGACCTTCTTAGTTTGTAATGGTGTGGATGTGGAAAAACGAAATTAGGGCAGAACTGCAGGGCTTAGCCCAATGTATCAATGTGTTATCTGTTTTTCCTCCCTTTTTACCTCATTCCCGGCCATTTTTCCTTGCCTCTTTCAAGCCCCACTGCTGTTGTACTATATCAAGTTCTGTACATATATTTAAATGTAATAAGATAGATTACAGGAATTGATTTTCCCCAGGGTCGGGTCGATAAGATCGTATAAGCAGGGAATATACAATGGTTCAGAGGAGCTCGCTGGAGTAGATTAATTAATGATACGCTGTGCAGGAACATCCAAGTAACCGTAGCTCTTCTCAGCACACCTGAGCTATTAGTTGACTCTCTTGTGGGCCCGAGCGGCTCGCTGCCAACCTAACAATATACAAATTTCTCTCAGAGAAATCGCAGCAGTGCCAGAGCTTTTGAAGATCCAAAGGTTACTCTGCCCTTACTCTTTCAAGGAGAAATCACAGCGGGAAGTAAATAAACTTTTGAACAGCACAGCACTGACCTGCCTAATCTTTATCGCAATTTAACAGAGAGAATAGTAAACCTGCTGTAAATTCTTACTTTTTATTTCCTATAGATATTCAGCTATTGAAAACAACAGAAAGATAGAGAAAAAAGAAGGGATTATACTTTCTGGCACTATTGGAGGAATATACCGGATCATCCATATGAACTAATATATTTTTATTAAAGTGGTTTGATGGTTAGAAGAGGATTGGATGTGAGTCTTGTGTTCCTTTCCCAGCTCTAGGAGACACAAGATTTACAGATGGGATCTAGAGGAGAGAAAAGTGGGGTAGATGCTGCATCTCCCTTCCTAAATTTCAAATTCACGTGCTCAAAACCAAAACTGGATGTTGCATACTTAAAACTTTGTGAACACACTAAGGCCAAGCGCTTTAATGGGTTTGCGGGTCTGACCCACATCTTATAATCATAGTTTCAATGAAACAGCCTAAATAAATGTATTGTTGAGTCTTCAAAAAGATTTAGAATAGATTGATTCTGTCAGAAAATGTTTCATATAGCTTGATTTTTTTGCCTATAGTTCTGCTTTTAAACACACAGTGGAAGATTTTTTAAGGATTTGGGTTCATTTTCTTATTTTATTTAAAGCAGTTCAAAACCAAACAACGTAAAAGACATCTCCAAGATCTACTAAATATCGTTCATTGAAGAACCTCATCCAACAGTGAACTGCACGGGTAGTAAAGACTTGTGGCCATCATTATCACAACATCTACGGCAAACTGTGAGATTGAAGAGAGGATAGAGGAGATAAATGGTGATGAGACACCTACAATGGTTTGAACACCTACAATGAACAAGTGATTGTGTTGGGGACCAAACTGTGACAACCACAGAACTCCTGGAGAAGTCTCTGACCTTTGGGGATCCCCTTTAGCTCCTACAAGCTTTGCTCCCAATTTTGCATTATTTAAACTGTCTTTTGTAAAAATCTACGCTTAAAATGCTACTTTTAATAGGGAAAAAAAGAAATCAACAAAATCTATTTTTTCCTGTTTAAATTTTAAGCCAACATTTTCCAAAAGGTTTTTGTTTTATTTGGAGGGGGCAGTTCTGTATTCTCATCTCTACTGTAGCTTTTATCCTTTCTTTGCTTTTTTTATTTTCCCCCAAATAAAACATTTGTTTCAAAAGTTATTTGTAAATTTCCCAAAAGAGAAAAAGATGGGGCACTTTTTTTTAAAGAGTAAAACGTTCCTATTGAAGACATTGCCGACCTCCCTAGGACAAACAGTTTAAAAGGTTTGCCTGACCCAGCTCTGACACGTTGCGTAGTCACCGTAGTTTCAAGATTATTTCCGATTTCAGCAAGGACGGGGTTTAGCGGCGTGAGTTGGAGAGGGCTGGACACAGCAATTAACCAGGGCTCTAATAGTGGGTTTTCACACTGGCTGTGATTCAACGAGCTCATTCACCCAACACTAAGATTTTCCTAACAGGTTGCTTGACCTTTTCATTACTATTATTTACGGGCCAGTAATGTGCAGCATCTTTTAGACTGTTAAATGAGTGCTGCTGGGTGAAAGGTTGATATTTTAAGGGAACTTTCTTCTGCCTGAAGTTTATTATCGCTGAATGTAACGCTGTTGACATCTGACATTTATAGAGCGTGTTTCACCTCCAATAATCCCCAAACGTTTTGCAAATGGATGAGATGGATGCTCAGCTGCTACTGGTATCACCAGAAACATCCTAATTCACACTAAATATCTGTATGTGGCAAAGCCAGGTGATGTCCTTAATCACAACAACTGTAGGAAACAAACTTTTGGACACATTGGTGCTTCTTTATGACTTTGCATGATCTCCAGGAGAGCTGGGGATCCCCAGACCTTGACTGTTTCTTCCAACTTTGTCAGTTTGCCCCATAAATTTATCACCATTCCCTCTCCCTTGACCTCCTTGACATCCTTAGACAGCCACAGCAACTCAACACACCTAAGATGTATCTCAGAAGCTGATGGTTTATGCTTTAGGAATGGAAGTTGCTGTAGGATCCAAGTGTTTCTTCATGTTTGGTGACTGGTCCAAACCAAGAAATAATTATTCTCCGACTTAGGGAGTGTGGATACGAATCTGCAGTGTCATTTTCTGTCCCGAGACTATGTAATCCATAAAACAGGAGAATCTTTTTTGATCAACATTGATGTGAAAACAGCTTTAACCCTGTATTAGTATAATAAAGCTTGGGAGAGGACTTGAATAGTCAGGCCATCTTCAGCTTTGGGAAGACCATTGACTGCTTGGGGGTGAGCTCTGCAATGACATTTGCTACCAAGGAGACAGTAACTCCAGCTCTATATCTAGAACAAAAGTTCTGTGTTTTCTGCACCTACCCCAAGCAGCTGTTTTTTTCTGATTTCACCCTTTGTGAACAAAAGTGAGTAAATAAAATAAATAAAATCAGGCATAGCAGAAGAGTCTCTTACTCTGCCATATTTCAGATGTGTGAAGCCAAGAACCAAGTAGGAGAATAATTCTGCTGTCACTACTTTTCAAACTTAGATTATTGTCAATACAGTAAAACAGCAGCATCTTGGAGAAGCTATGGGCTTCGCAGATCAAGCACCGTGAGTGTGGCTTTTCAGCACTGCGCTTCACAAGTATTTATTGGGCTCTCCATTGTGAAATCTTTGCTGAGCCATGTTGATATACTCCAAATTTTAATGCATCAGGCTCCTAAAAGCATTTCAAGGCTCGCAAACAAGTTGACATCAATATTCAAAAAAGAGCACGAAATGGGAAGGATGGGGAGAGAGTCTACGGTGTTCCAAGGACTCATCTCTTGAAGACAGAACATAACACAACATTTACAAAGGGAGTTCATGCAAGGACACAGTTTGCGGACATGAATTAGAAGATGCTTCTCAAACATCTCCCTGTAAGGCAAATTTTTGCATCGTTCTTGCTCTTTTCTTTACCTTTATCATCTTCTAACACCCTTCGCAAAGTGTGGGCGTCAGAACTTGGTGCAGATATTCAGTAATGGTCTTGGAAATGCCCTACGCAGAGGAACCGCCGCCTTTCTTCCATTCCTGCTCCCTGCTTGTGTACTCAAGGATCACGTCTTCTCATCCAGCTGTGACATCACACTGTGAGTCTTTGTTGTTGCCGCATCACAGATTCTGTCTCCCGGCCCATCAATGTCTCCAACCTCGTGGTGACTCCATTCAGGCTCAGCTCAGCCCATCTCACCAGCTCACGTCGGCTCAGACATCATTGGCTTCTCCAATTTTGGAGTCACCTGCAAGTGTGATCAGGAGTTGTTTTGTTTCTTCTACCCAATTCCTGATAAAGAGACTGAACAGTGACAAGTCCAGAAGGTCGTCTCTGAAACTCCACTGGAAACATCTCACTGGAATAACCATTCCCGAGGTACAAACACTTCTTGTTCTCAAACAGATAACTAGCCCGTGATCCTGTTGTATTTTGCTTTGGGTTTTTTTACATTGTTTTGGTTTTTTTTTTCACTCAGAGCTATATACAGTTAAATGCATATTAAAAGCCGGTGAGTGGGTGGTCAATCTTTCTCCAGTAGTGCAAGACTCACAAAATTCATTCTCTGCAAATTTCTAGAGGCTGGGAGAGCCTACCAAGGGCGTCTCTCAGAAGCAGGATATTGAACAAGATCCACCTTTAGTTTGAGTTGAGATATTTGTTCTCATGTTCCTGTCTACACACATGCAAAATTCAGGTCCGTAAATGAGTAACAAGAGGTCGAGCCCAATCATTTTTAGGCAGTGAAATGGTCCAGTTTTCCCCATTTTTATGTGACTGCTTTAAAACAGACACCTGGCAGCTGAGATACATTTCATATCAAAGCAAAAGTCACAATTCACAGCATAAGTTGGAGTAACAGGACCGCTGGGATGTATTCTGAATGGGGATTGTCGTAGCACATTTGATACAGACCTCAGGTTCTTGATGTAATGTGTTGCTCCATCTAGGAAATGCTTCATTTGTTTTTTCCTCCCAAAGGTGATTTTACTTGGTGTTTTCATTTGGGCTTTTGAAAGCAAATGGTGGTAGCATGACATGAAATTTAGCAGCTGTGCATCCATTCTGGGGATACCCACTTTGTTCTGACTAAATTAGCTACTCCCCAATTGCAACTGAAATAAGGAAAAAAAGAAATAGCTGCTAAGAGAAGAGCTCCATTTTATGTTATTTATCTCACTGCTTTGCCTGACTAAGTGTATTGACACATTGCTGCGTGTTGCCACCATTTAACATTAGGGTAACACAGTCCGTTGAGTTGGATCACATCTGCCTGGGTCATAATGGGATCTAGCATGACACGTTATGACACAGAGCACTTCATCATAGGCTGGAGCGCTTAACTTTGCACACAGACACGTCTCTATTTAGACCACACAACGCTTACGGTGGTTGTGCTATCAACAGATGATCCTACTGAGCATCTCCACATTAAACCAGACAAGCTGGGAAGCCAATCTTTGGTTTATGCTGTGAAGAAGTTTCTCTAAAGCGTGACTCAAGAGCGTTTAATTTATGCTTAAGCTCAGCAATGCGCTCGGAAAAGTCAATCCCTCCCCACTGCCCATAGAGACACAATATAAATACTGACCTCCGTGGGCTTTTTAATGTTTGGATATACATTACAGAATAATATTATTAATAATAATAAAATAATATTAAATATTATATCTAAACTGGTATTACCCTGGCTCCGTATCAACACAACGAACAGGGATGATGTTGATCTTCCTCCTCCCTCTCCTGATTTCATCTAATTTACTATACCGCTGTAATTACGAGTATCAGAACTGCTTGGTTGCCACTGGGAGTTTCAGCTGTGTTCGTGCACGGTGCACCTGCTGTTTTGCTGAATATATCAAGCATGTCCATGTAGACCCCACCTGCTGTGCCGGCCTAATGGCAACAGGACATCACTGACACTTCTGATCCACTCCAGCTGCTCTTGGCGCGCCGCCGAGAACGACGCTTTTAATGGGTAGGCACGTCAGAAAAGTTGGACACACACACAAAAAGGCAGAAACACAGACTAAAATGCTCGCAAGGCAGATTGTCTGGGTTACATCATTATTACTTTAACTACCCACTTGTGGAAGCAGCAAACAGAGTTCTGGAACAACGTGGTCCAGGTGGAATTAAGTCTGAAACACCTCCTACGCTCGGCGATAACGGACTGTGCGTGGATTGAGTGCGTGTAGGAGCTCCCGCTTTCTGCCAGTTGACATTTTAAATTATTACTACTATTTGTCACTCTCCTAGTCATCAAACAAGTTACAGAGTGTTTCGCAGAAAAGAGATGTACCTTGCCCAAAATAGATGCACCTGGGACACTTCCAATGAAATCAGCAATCCATTACAGAATTGCTTTTCTCTAGCTGAAAATACCAGGCAAAACCAGAAAATTAAGCACGTCTTAACCTACTCTACAGCCTTTGAGCTCCTCAGAAGTCATGAAGAGCAAGTGAAGCACCTCGGTGTGTCTGGAGGGTCTGGGCAACGCTGGACACAGCTCAGGGTGGTTATGACTGATCAGTCGCTCAGCATCGGTCGCTTATCTCGACAGGCTTTGCCTTGTCATCAGTGCCTTGTCATTAGTGTCATTAGTGTCATTAGACAGCAAAATTTTAGGGATTGATGAAGCAAAGATAGACGGTGGCATATTGATTTAGGAAAGGTGGGAAGGTGATTTAGCTGTCAGGACAAATAAGGGATGGGTGGATTTTTTCAGTATTAAGTGAAATCAGGGAGAAAGGGGAAGCCAAACATGATCTGCAGTTTAATCAGCAAGAATGCAAGAAAAAAAATGGTGTTGTTAAGTGTATTTGTTAATGCAGGTAATATAAAAAGTTCAGAGGAAAGCGAGTCCTTGGGGAAGCTCAATCTGAATTCTACAGTTTCGGAAGTTGCCTGGTGGAAATTCAAATAAAGTTGTAAACAACTGGAGATGAGTGGAAGGTGAAAATGAATGATGGAGTAAACATGGTCCTGACTATGAAATGAGGTCTGCCCAAGCAGATAAATAAGTCACCTAATTTGTGCTCCCCAGATGAAATAATATGTAAAATGAGACCTCAGAAAATGGTAGAAGATGAAAGTCAGAGGATTTGGGCTGGAGAACAGAAGTGCCCACAAGTCATTGGTGTACGGGGCAGTTTCAAACCTGCCTTGGACCAAAACTACCAGTTGATGGGTAAAAAACAAAATTTAAAAGGATTCCAAAATATAGGAAAAAGTGGGAGGAAGAAGAAGGTAACTGCAAAGAAAGAAATACTCAGAGAGGACCCAGAGAGGTGACAGTGACACCAAGTCACAGAAGCCAAGACAAAGCAGAAACTCAGAAGGAAAGAACATGATGGGGGTGAAAATGAAGCAAAGCTTTGGCCACTCACTTAGGTGTGATTCATTCCAAAGGGGTTTCCATGGAGACAGAGGATGCTGAATGGAAGTGGGCAAATGCGGAGGGAAAAAATGAATTCACGAGTGGTACCTGGATAAAAGGAAGATGGGACAATGGCTGGAAATGTAGGTGAATCTTGGGGAGTGTTTGTTGTGGAGGCAAGAGTGGTTTTGAAAGTGGACTTAAAGTAGGCAAGGGGGATGGAAATATTTGTAGAGCAGACTGGAGAAAGCCAGGGAAGTTGGAGCTGATTTTAAGATTTGAAAGTGGGTTCACTCAAAGTTTCAGGTCCCATTTGCACATGTCCTATTTGAAAAATCAAGTAAAGTCCCATGTGCACACAGATGAGATTTAAGACCAAACTGTTTTCAGCTTTATTCCCGTCGAGGTCTGGTCTGCACTAAGCTGATCATGGCAATGTCTGCTTGCTCTAAGGTTTGGGTCTTTCCAAGTCCATCTATATTTAAATTGGAGTGCAAATTTTATTTAGAGAGCCTAGATTAGTGCACATTGTGCCCAGAGAGAAAAATGAGCTCTCCGCTTCTGCAAATCAAAAAGAAGCAGTGATTTTACATCCAGGGAGAAGCAATAATAGCATGGCTTGAGCAGCAGGGGATGTATTTAATGTGTGATGGAGAGCAGAGTTTAATGACAGCCTATTGGATAACAGTGGTCAAGGTGCTTTCCAGGGGCCATGAAAACCCAACTGAGTGGCCACCAGATCTTTTCTCCTGCAAACCACAGGAGCAGATTGCCCCAAGAAATGAGTCTTGACCCTGTAAGGAACAACAACAAAGTCTTGACCCTCCCCAGCCAAGATTTTCCTTATTTGTTTCAGTGAGGACTCAATATAACAGCCAGACAATGTTCATTTTACGCTGTTCCTTCCAAAAACTTACACACTGGTTGTAAGTTGTAGGCAAAGAGGTGCCACCTCTGCTGGAACAGGCTGGGCTGGGGCATGGCCAGGATAAGGATACAAAAGGAAGAACATGCCACCTGTAAATCTCATTCTAGGCTCTGTGGTTAAGCCCAAGTGCCAATAATCAGCAGTGGGAACGCGCCATTGCAGGTGGTGCCGCCGTAACCAAAGCAAGGTGCTAAATTGCTCTGATTTAGCTGAAATCACCAGTATATCTGACTAAAAAATACATGATTATAACTGCTCCTCTGTGTCTCTTTCCGTGTTCATTTGAAAGAACTATGGCAGGTCATAAAACACGGCAACATCCCCCAAGCCCAGAGGGTTTAATGAAGAATTAAGGAGATTGTAACTGCATAGCTGAAATAATAGGGAGGAAATTGAATTATTCCACCCATATTAAATGCATATATTCTTGAGTATTTCTGCCAAAATTACTTTGCTAACCCACGGTGTGAAATACAGTCTGTTTTCACATGGGTGCATTAAACAAAGACGCCTGCTACAGTACAACAGCTCGGAAGAGAATGGAAAGGCATCAGGATGAAAAAGCGCTCCCACCGTATGGTTATATCAGCTCTAAATTGTCTCACAGCTGTTTCTAGCTCCATTAGATGGAAGACTGGGTAATTTATAGAAGTCATTTTTAACAATTCGATTGTTGGTATATATCTGCTGAATTGATTGGCTGGGGAGACAGATCTTTATTTTTATAATAGCAATAACATCCTTTGCAGATTACTGCCCAATTTATCCCTGATGCTAATGGTGCTAGCCAGCAACTATCCATTTATATTATGCTGTGATTTCTTAATTATCAGTCTAATTGTAGAGAAGAGCAGAGCCCAGGATGTATGAGGCTGGCTGGGCTGGACAAACCACTGAAACTGGGGATCCTGTTCTTTCGTTTTTGACGTGCTCACAGCTCTGGCTGAGATCAGGGGGATTTAAACACTCAAGCTTGGGCATTTTTTTGGACTTTGCTAATCCTGTGTGAGCTAGAGTGATAATTTCACATGGAAGTCAATGGGAGCTTGGTTACAGATGATATCAGCCGGGGTTTAGAAGATGCGTAGGTGAGGTTCTTTGGGACATGAGTTAGTGCCAGGGTTGAGTTAACAGTTGGACTCGATGATCTTGAGGGTCTCTTCCAACCAAAATCATTCTGCGACTTATATAATGAACCTACTTCTGCACCTAATCATGCTGGAGGAGATCACCCTGAAAAAGAATGAGCTTCCTATTTAAATCAAAAGCCTTTGCAGACACATGGGGACGTTCAGAGATGACCAGACCAGTGAGCTGTGTAATTCCCGATAGTATCTTTGAGGGCACCCAGTGCCACTTGACTCAGGCAGGTGCTATATTTCTTGGGACAAGTTTGTTCCTGACCTCTGAGTGTCAGAATGTGGTTTATACCTCGCATCCTGAAGATATATGCTGTTCTTCTCTGGGCTCTTTTGGAAGTGTGGATTTATTCCAACTGCCTATTTTAATTTAACAAAATAATATCCACACGTTTGGGTTGAGCCCTCCACATCTCCAGGCCTCAGCAGTACCCTGTGGCAGCGACATTTGCAGATTAGCTAAGAAATCTTTGATAAAATACCTTTTCTCCTCAAGTTTTACTTTATCGCCTCTCAATTTTATCCCCTTGATCTCATGGGATGGGGAACAACTGGAAGTCTCACTCTGCTCTCCATAGGCTTTTTGGTTTTCTGCATATTTCTGTCATCATTAAATAGATCATAAATCTGATGTACACTCATCTTCTGCATTTTCAGTCACTTAGGAGGGGACATCACTCAGTGGAACAGCTAAAAAGCTCAGGATTTCCCCAAATACGGGGCTAACTTGCTATGTTTTGTGCTCTTCAAACTCTAGTCCTCAGTAGCTGAATTCTTCTCACAGGTGCTACTTTCAAAAGCGCAATCCCAGGAATGATATTCAGCGTTTTCTCAACCTCAGTGAGTGTTTTCTTCAAACTAGAGCTTGGGGAGAGCGGGTTCAGTCCTTCTGGTCACCAAGGGACTCTCCAAAATACTCTGGTTTTATTGGAGTGAAAGGATGGAGGAAAGCGGGGAGAGGGTCTGCTGCAGGTAGATCCAAAATTCATGAAAAGTAATAGAACAAACAAATTTGTTATCATTTTGCACTTTGGAAATTTTGAAGCAAGAAGGAAAAGCTACTTAACCAGTGCTTACTTAACCCCCTCTTGCTCAAAGGAGTGAGTTAGCAGTAGCTTTATAGCGAGCATTCAAAAATAGTGGAGTCATTTACCTTGGGTCCTATTTCCACTCAGGCAGCCGATGAGGCCGCCAATTTGTGTCACACACCCTTCATTCTTTCATCTTTTCCTCAAGGGGTGAACTGTTATGTCTTGGGAAGCATTTAATTTTCAGGGGTTATTATTAACCCTTAGATTGTTTGGGGATAGTTGGGAACAGGATCAGGATTATTTTTTTAATAAGCATGTATTCTATACGTATTAAAACCATAGTGTCCACATCGCTTAAATGTCACCAAGCCCAGCAGGCTTACGGTGACATGAATGACTTGAATACACACATGGACAAGCTCCCCTGGAGTTTATCAGTGCAAATCAAAACAATCTCCACTCAGCTGGTAATCGGTGGCTTGTAAGTGATACTCAAATCCAATTTATTAAAAACACATTTGTTTTTCAAGCACACCAGATTCCTGATTAATTTCCAGCACCGTGGGTTATTTAATGCCGTAGGTTTCGTTGTCATTTTTGATTTTCCACAGAGTGCTTGATTGATAGAAGCTATTGTGAGCCTGTTCTTTGAGCACATTGTTCTTGTCACATAACAATGCGCATCTTATTGATGAAAAGTCAGCGTGCCTTTTATATACGGCAAAATCATCAGGCAAGCTTTGGGACCATGTGCCCAGCATATGCACACATGAACGAAGGAGTGGTAAATTATGCCAGGAAAGTTTAATATTGTAGAAGAGATCCAGTGCCAGTTGAATAGCTAAATTCAGCTGGCGTAACATACCCCAGCAATCCATGACTCAGATGGCAATCAGTGTTAGATGCTCTTTTTGGTTTTATGCGACTGCTGGAAGTGTCTGGTACAAAGAGTGCAAATTGATTTTAAATTATATTAGCCTTTTTGTTTGGGTTTCAATAGCTGCCCCCAGCAATGGCTTTAGAAATCACAGGGGGTAGAGGGTCTTTTAGTTCATCTCTGAGTGGTCTTTTGGTTCGTCTTTCTGCCACCCATAGGACTGAAGCCCCTACAGAGCAAACCCCTGTGTCCCTTGGAGACCCGAATCCCCCCGGTGCTCTCTCCACTACTCCAAGGTGTTGCAAGTGAAGGGAGTGCAAATTGCATCTTATCCGAGTGGTGAGATCCTCAAGCATGAAAACCAGAACTGACAGCGTTTCTGTGCTTCTGTCAAAGTAACCTCGCAACTTCACAGGCTGTGACACCGATTTAGCTCATCAAACTGCAGATGTAAAGGTCAGACAAGCGGGAAGCGGAGTTATAGTCCAGAGGAGGAGGTTTCTCACATGCAGAGTAGTGATGTTTTTGATAGTAGAGGAAGTAATCTGTGAATATCAATAGGCACATTCACAGGGGTTCCAGCTGATGGTATCGCATGAGCTGCAAAAATAAATATGTTCCTTTTCTTGTTAAGGATGAACACAGATATATTTTTGAAAAATTGATTGTAAACTTTACATCTGGAAAAATGGAGCGCATGTCAGTCACAAGCAATGACACTGTCAGGTTAGTCCTAGAACAGGTAGAGAAAAACATTGAGGTACTAGAGAGAGTTCAGAGAAGGGAATGGAGCTGGTGAGGGGCTGGAGCACAAGTGTGATGGGAGCGGCTGAGGGACCTGGGGGGTTCAGCTGGAGAACAGGAGCTGAGGGGAGACCTTCTGATCTCTGAACTGCCTGAAAGGAGCTTGGAGCCAGGGGGGTCGGGCTCTGCTCCCCAGGAACAAGGGCCAGGAGCAGAGGAAATGGCCTCAAGTTGCGCCAGGGGAGGTTGAGGCTGGATCTGGGGAGCAATTTCTTCCCCAAAGGGCTGTGGGGCATTGGAACAGGCTGCCCAGGGCAGTGCTGGAGTCACCATCCCTGGAGGGTTGGACAGACAGAGATGAGGTTCTTGGGGACATTGGTTTAGTGCCAGAGTTAAGTTATGGCTGGACTTGATGATCTTGAGGGTCTCTTCCCACTGAAATGATTCTATGATTCTATGATTCTATACCTTTTCCTCAGCCACCCATCTTGCCCCAGTATAAAAATCCATAAAAGGATGATTTCTGTTTTCAGAGCAAACTCTGGAGATGCTCAACGAATATTCAACATCCTTGTCAAGAACAATGGATTTGCACAAATAGAGATGAAAACAAACTTCACTTTTCCATCTCCACTCATGTAGGCTCACCTTTACCTTCTGCCTTCGCTCATGCACCTTTTGTGGACCTTCTAATATGCAAAAGTTGAGAGTCCTAAAACCAAATCCTAAGTTAGCCATTTTGTATCAGCCTCACCTCCATCAGTCTTATCCTTTTGCCATCCTATATCTCTGGCAAGCAAATTGTCCTCTCTTGAGGCAATGGCAGAAGGATGGCCCTGTGCAGGAGCTTCTGGGAGCATTTAGACCTTAGTTAGAAATCTTCTTCAGTACAGAGCAGTGTCAGCTTAGTGCACAATGAACTGTAATCCTGAGCTCCAAGACCATTTCCAGAAGCAACTGTATGGAGCTGTCACTGGAGGAAATGTGATTTAGTTGAGGACAAAGAGCCTGAGAGTTCTACTAACATCGAATTAACAAAAAAATGGGA
This sequence comes from Patagioenas fasciata, assembly GCF_037038585.1. Classification (NCBI taxonomy): domain Eukaryota; kingdom Metazoa; phylum Chordata; class Aves; order Columbiformes; family Columbidae; genus Patagioenas; species Patagioenas fasciata. The sequence continues at coordinate 213,026,363 of NC_092520.1, forward strand.
GCAGAAAGAGAGAGATATGAGGGAATCTTTCCTTAAATGTGGTACAATTTAGCTCCAAACATTTTATTAGTGGGTTTTACTACATGCCACGTCCTCTCTCTGTTTATCTGTCTCAGGTTGAAAGGTTTTCATGGCAGAAACAAAATTCTTTGCTGAGTTTGGAAAGAATACCCAGAACCTGTTGCAGGCAAATAGATAGTGATGGTCTCATGGGATGGTGTTGCCAAAGTCTCCGTAGTTGTTTCATCTGGTAGCAGCAGAGATGAACAATTTGTTGACAGATGCTACTAAATGTACTCAAAGCATCAATGTACTTTTCATCTTCAAAGGGCCTGGAAGTTCTTCTCACCCTAATCCCATGCAATCAAATGTAGGACAGACAGCACAGCAGAAGGTGGAGGACAAGAATTAAGTTATACTAGAATCTAGGAATTTGGAGGATTTTGTGATCAAAATTGTGTTTCTCAGACAAATTGCTTTACTTAGACAAACTATTTCTTTAGTCTGTGTGTTTGGACCAGGTTGGGGAAATCTTGTTTATCTTCAATTTAAATCTGCATCCTTGTGCTACAGCAAGTCCATTTCATGGGGTTTTTTTAATATTTGGTTTCATTTCCATGGGTGGATCTATCTTGGCTTGACTTTTGGTGGTTCCTTCTGCTGTTCACAATGAAACTTTCTTGGCTGATCAAGCTGCCTGTAGAAATGACAAAAAGTCTATTATTTCTACTGCTGCCAGCCAGGGGAGGCGTGTGATTTGAAGCCAAAAAGCAGGGTTTGTCCCTACTATTTGGGTATGTGAGGGATTTACTGCATCTATTTGCCAAACACAGGTTTGTTGGGAGGATGGCAGAGTCAGAATAAGAAAAATGGCTGGAACACCTCACTACCCATGGAAGAAAATGGCTTAAACCTCATCAGCTACAACTCAGCATCCTTGACTCGGGGCTTAACTCATGCGTGCAGATTCTGAACTTTCCTTAGTGAATCGCCCCCTTTCCACAGCTGCTTCGAGCTTTGGCATGAAGTTGTATAAATCTCCTGCTAAAGTCCGTGGTTTTCCCAGTGCTGCTAAAGGGAGAACATTAATTACCTGAAATTGTCTGCTCCGCTGAGGCACAGCATTTGCCTACAGCATCGCTGATATTCTGATATGAAAGTGATTCCAGCAGATGCCTTCCTTTCCTCTTCTTAAAAATTCCCCCCTGCACCCCTCAGCGTAAAACCCCCCAAACTTTTAGATTAATCAAGATATAAATTGCACTCCTGGGAGAAAAAATTTCCTTATATCTCAAAAAAAAATGATAATCCACCCTTGCTACTGTGCTGCAGCCCAGTGCCGAGGCTTCAACAGGCGTGCGGCGAACTAAGACCCAACAGATTGCCTCCTTTTAAACAGAGACACAGCAATGCATCAAACATGCAAATGTGCGCTGGTGCTGCGGCTCCTTTCTAGGATATTTGCCCAAGGGAGCCGAGCAGCTGCCTGCCGGAGCCTTTGATAGTTTTAGCACAGAAAATCTATTATTCATACACACACACGTGCTTTGAACCAAGGATTAATGTAGCTTCCAAGTTGGGCAAGGATGTTCCAATGGTATTCTAAACAAGAGGGGAATCGCCAGCTGAAGTAATAGGGTATGATTTGGGTCAGCTTCTGAGAGAAGCAAAGAGTGGTGTCTACCAGGTGCCACTTCTCAAGGATGAGCCATAGATGAGGCTCTTAGGGACATGGTTTAGTGCTAGATTTAGGTTGTAGTTGGACTCAATAATCTTAAGGGTCTCTTCCAACCATGACTGTCTTTCTGAGAAGCCTTTGGTTTGAGTGCTTCATTATCCCTGTGATGGAGTGAGATGGAGAGCTGACCCTCCTTCCAACCTTCCACGTGTACATGTCCTCCTGGGATTCCTAAACCATTTGCATGTTTTCTCACCCAAGGCACCCTCGGGAGTGCCTTAGTCCCATAGAAGAAACACATCTTCACACCAACACAGCTGCGGTGTGGCCATCAACACACAGATCAGGTACAGAGCTTCTATCTAGAGAAAATAGAGTTTTTCACACTCCATGGCTGGTCTACTTGAGTATCTCAATGTTTATACCCATCTAGTTATAGTCTCTTGTATTATTACCTCAGTTTTACAACCAGACACCAGCATAAGAGAAGAAATCACTGAATCACAGAATGGTTGAGGTTGGAAGGGACCTCTGCAGGTCATCTGGTCCTAACCCAGTATCTGAAGTAATGAAATATCATTGGAAGTCTTTGACTGAGTAGACTACTGCATCCCCATGTTCTTAGTCACACTAATTAAAGCCTCTGCAGGGTGGCATGACATTTAATTTTACAGGTGGCTTCTTAATGATGAATTATGAGAACAAAATGGAGCTTGTTCACATCATCCTATCCCATGGCTCTCCAAAGAGTATCCTCACTTTCTTATGCCCCCAAACTCTTGTTCTCCAAGGAGTATCCTCACTTTCTTATGCCCCTAAACTCTTGCTCTCCATCCTTTTTCTCCCTGCAATACCGTTATTTAGCATGATTCCCATCAGACAGCTTCCCACCTGCAGTGCTGGTCCAGCTCTGGGTCCTCAGCACAGGACGATCCGAGGCTGGAACAGCTCTGCTGGGAGGACAGACCTAATGCAGCCTTTCAGTGCTTAAAAGGGGCCCATAAGAAAGATGGGGACAGACTTTTAAGCAGGGCCTGTTGTGATAGGACAAGGGGTGATGGTTTAAACTAAAGGAGGGAGATTCAGGCCAGACATGAGGAAGAAATTGTTGGCCCTGAGGGTGGTGAGAGCCTGGCCCAGGTTGGCCAGAGAGGTGGTGGATGAACCATCCCTGGAGACATCCCAGGCCAGGCTGGACGGGGCTCTGAGCAACCTGAGCTGGTGAAGATGTCCCTGCTCATGGCAGGGGTGGCACTGAGGGAGCTTTGAAGGTCCCTTCAACCCAAACCATTCTATGATTCTATGATTCTATGTGCCCCCTTGCTGTCTTACCCTGTTCAAGTGGTGAGAGGTGTGGGCCACAGATGTGGGAAAATGTGAGCTGGGACATGAGAGAAGGGGATGTGAGAAAGGGAGATTTGTAGTACCATCTGAAAGGGGTTTTTCTTAGAGCTGGAAAGGAGAAGGATGGTGGAGCAGAGCTCCATCCTGACAACAATCACGCTCTATCTGAGCACAGAGCGCTGTTCATCTGATAAAAAAGGGGCAAACCAGGCCAGAGCAATGAGATAAAGTGGCTGATAGTGCTGTCATGCTGATGTCCTCAAATATGTCTGTCAAATAATCCGTGTTCACAGCCTGCTTCAGAGCGTAAGAAGTAACTTTGGGTGTTCGTCATTGAGGAGACTGTGAGACCCTCATAGCACAAATGAGAATAAAGTGAAAAAAGGCCGTGTGGAGGCCTCTAGCCTTGGGTCCTTCTTAAACAGGACAGATGAGGTTTGCGTCTTTCTGTAGAACCTTTTTGACATTCTGATGCATCCTTTTAAATTCATCAATAAAACCCTATTTATTTGATCATCCCAATTTCCCTGAAATTCTGATTTCCCCAGAGCACCTTGTTAAGAGTGCAAAACTAAAGGGGAAAAAAAGGAGAAAGTACTAGTTCTTTTCTCTTTAATGAGTTCATTTGCTGGTGTTCAACTCACAGATTTGCTATTAATGTTAAATTAGCTGGTTAAATTAGCTAATTATGTAAAGTGTGTACAACACTCTCCATTTGGGACAATTGGCAAAGAAAGGCTACTCAGCTAAACTGCTGAAGAAACATTTTGAACTAAATGAATCAGAAATACTGGAAACATTCAAATCAACTGGACAGTGGCCTCTGTCCAATATCCTGATGAATAAAAGGCCATATGTTTTTGAGAGAGCTGGATTAACATGCTGTATATTTTTACAATTTTAAGATACATACTAGAGATTGTTTATACATTTGCGCTAACTTTATACATGTAAGTAAACAGGAGAATCCTTGCTAGTGTTAATTAACCCTAATTAGCTCTGCAAAGAAAGGTTATTCAAAGGGAAGTGATGCTTACCTGCCTGGACAATGTCATTTAGAGAGCTGTATCTTACCCAGCAGCAGCGGTATCTGTATCTTACCCGAATGCACTGTGGTTACACAACAATAGTACATTCTGGGCACCCACGTATTTCACTGATGTCCAGCGGATTTTGAGTGGTTCACTTTAAGCTCGTATCTTCAAAAAATGTGGACTGTATATCACAAAATATCATAGAATCACAGGATGGTTGGGGTTGGAAGGGACCTCTGGAGATCATCCAGTCCAACCCACCTGCTAACGCAGGGTCACCAGAGCAGATCACACAGGAAGGTGTCCAGGCGGGTTTGAGTGTCTCAGAGAAGGAGACTCCACAACCTCTCTGGGCAGCCTGGGCCAGGCTCTGGCACCTCAAAGGAAAGAAGTTTCTCCTCATGTTCAGATGGACCCTCCTGTGCTTCAGTCTGTGCCCATTGCCCCTCATCCTGTCGCTGGGCACCACTGAACAGAGTCTGGTCCATCCTCTGACACCCACCCTGGAGATATTTATAACCATTGATGAGATCCCCTCTCAGCTTCTCTTCTCCAGCTGAACAGCCCCAGCTCTCTCAGTCTCTCCTCATCAGAAAGATGCTCCAGACCCCTCAGCATCTTTGTATCCCAACATTGGACTCCCTCCAGTAGTTCCTTGTCCTTCTTTAACTGGGGAGCCCAGAACTGGACACCAAACTCCAGATGTGGCCTCCCCAGGGTAGAGCAGAGGGGGAGGAACAACCTCCCTGACCTGCTGGTCACACTTTTCCTAATGCACCCCAGGTACCATCGGCCTCTTGGCCACAAGGGCACCTTGGTGACTCACGGTGACCCTGTTGTCGATCAGAACTCCCAAGTCCTTCTCTGCAGAGCTGCTCTCCAGCAAATCCACCCCAACCTGTACTGGTACTTGGGGGTATTCCTCCCCATATGGGGTAAAGGGGTCTCCTAAAGCTTGAACAGTTCCCTCCAATGTGGGCAAAAAGTATTGGCAGAGTAGCAGAAAATGGCTTTGAGCTTAGACAAGTGCAGCCAAATCCAAGACAATGTAATTCTTGGAGTTAAGTTGTCGATGGAAATGACTCACTGCATCCCTCTGTGTCTTTTGCATTCAGGCAAGATACAGAACTTTCTTTGACTGGCATTTGTTGACATTTTAGCATAAATTTACACTTTTTCAAGTCTGCGAAAGCCAACAAATCTCATTAAAAAACGATATTGATACACCGTTGTGCCACCTTGCTCAGGATGCAAATTCAATTTCTCTGTGTTGCAGGACCCTGTTGAGCAAACATATGTCGTGGCCTTTGAATATAAAACTGGCAGATGTCTAATTGACCTGAATAAATTTCCAGCATATACCAGAATGGGTCAGTAGAAGGGCTTAGAATCCCCCACCAAATTTTAATCAAAACAAATGAGATTAACAAGTGAATGCAGAGATGAGTTATCTGATGCAGAAAACGCTGGGAAGCTCTGCATTTAGAACCACAGGCGATTAATTTGAATGCAATTTTATCTTTCTGGAGCTCCAGAGAACGTTGCTGGTTGTGCGGCGACACTGAAGTTGAAGCATTGAATAAATAGTCCAGGTGGACCCCATCCCAGCAAAGAGCATGGAAGATTTCTCTCTTTGGAGGTAATTGTCTGAGTTAAGAAGGAGGTACTAGGGATAGACATGTCATGAAATGAAGTGTCTTTAAAGATCTGAGCCAGAAAGCCACTCAGCCCTGCAGGACAGAAGTCATTTGTTAGCGCTGAGCTGTCTACACTTGGAGTAAAGCCAGAACATATCCCAAATGTTGTTGTCATACTTGTGCTTCCTCTTGCAGCTCCTCCCAGCATGGTAAAAAGTGTCGTCCCAGCCCGGAGCATTTGAATGCAGAGGTATCTGGAATATATATTAAAATATTTGGAAAAGAAGCAGGGCACTGTCGAGTTGCAGTATCAGGTATGGTAGAAAAACTTTTGATGCCATCATGCAAGGGAGGAGTTAGGTCTGGTGTATGAGTAGAGAGGATGGGTGAGGCAATATTTTCAGTTGCATCCCTGGGCATCAGACAAGGGAATGCTGCCCAGTGCTCTTTTTTACAGCCTTAGGTGCTGGCACCAACAGCCCCCATCGCAGACTGGTGTCCACAGTGTAAGGGTTCGTCAGAAATGGACAGTGTGATTGGCATTAATGCGACCATCAGCTCTTGTACACAACGTTTGTAGTGACAGCATAATACAGGAATATGAGAAGTTATGAGGCTGGTGTGTGGGCCTGGGGCATTTCACCATCTTTTCACCACTCCTCCCTACTTGCACTCATCAGCTGTAGATAAGACCCAAGCTTGGGTGTCAAGAGGATGGACCAGACTCTGTTCAGTGGTGCCCAACGACAGGGTGAGGGGCAACGGGCACAGACTGAAGCACAGGAGGGTCCATCTGAACATGAGGAGAAACCTCTTTCCTTTGAGGTGCCAGAGCCTGGCCCAGGCTGCCCAGGGAGATTGTGGAGTCTCCTTCTCTGAGACATTCAAACCCACCTGGACACCTTCCTGTGTGATCTGCTCTGGTGATCCTGTGTTAGCAGGTGGGTTGGACTGGATGATCTCCAGAGGTCCCTTCCAACCCCATCCATCCTGTGATTCTGTGATTCTTGTCATTACAACAAGTAGTTGTGCCAGCACCATTGTTCAAAGCACTGTACAAACTCAGAACATGTTTGCTACTTGCCTTGAAGATTTTGCAGCCTCCATTGGTAACTCAAGGGACATGTCTGGACTTTTTGAAGGTACAAGTAAGCATGGTGCTTCTCTTGTTGCTGTACCTCATCCCTGACATTTTGGGTCGAACTCTTGCTATAGCTGGTGGAGTCTATACCAAAATAACAACTTACCTCAGCACATTCTGCATGGCTTTCATGAAAATACGAGTTTCCACTCAATATTTCTAGCTGCCAACAGTGATTTTTGTATCTGAACTCAAGCTGGAAGGAGTAATGTTTTTTACTACTTCCAGTGCAGAGAACAATTATGGACCAAGGCCTTCTCATACCAAACCTTAAGCACTGCGTAGAATGTGTCAAACTGGTCATAACTGAGAAACTGTTGAACCTCTGACGCATTTATTGCTTGGGTAGCTACTCTGAAAATGTAAGATTTCAGTTTGAAGCTTATATCATGTTTAAAAACATTCTGCTTTTGGACCTTCACCTTCTAAAGGACTCATCCAAGCCATCATATTTTAATATATAGTGTGATTTTAGAGGGGGGAAACTATTGAAAGCAGGGACTATGAGAGACGAGCAAACATTCATGTCACTTGGGTGTACCATCTTGTCACCGAGATGGCCCTCAAGCACGTCCATCTGTCTTGTGACTGAACCTCATGAGTGGAATGAGTTCTGCCTGACGAAAGGTTACAGACTGGCTTGTGGTGAGGACCACATCACTCGCTTTGCTCTTTCAGCAAAGAAATGGAGGAAAAACTCATCAATCCAAGCCAGTTATGGGCTGGTACAGGCACTACAGCAAGAGAGAAGTCCAGTCCCAAATCAGTAAACAGATAATTCAGATGAAAGTAAGTAAGGTGGAGAAACAAATGCATGGGGCAATGTAGCTTTTTGCTTCAGAGCACGTAAGGAATCAGTACCAAGGAAGGAAGCGGACCCAGGAGTCCTGCACTTGAGGTGACGTGGGATGAAGCCTGAAGACGTCCCAGAAAGAAGGGGATGGCTGGACCAGCAGCTCCACTGAACTCAGGTTACTCTGCATAAAGAGGGAGTTTTTGCCCAATTTTATCAAGTTTAAGTGAAGATAAGTTTGCCATTTCATCAGAGTTTTGACTTCTGTTGCAGGATCTAAACAAGCAAAGTCACAGCGAGGTGAAACGCCCTTTGAACCCGCTGGGAAAATTCACATCAACTTTTGACCACAGAGCCAGGGAGCTGCCATGTGAGCTGAATGTGAATTGAATCAGATCCTTTTTGGCATGGCTTCCAAAGCAGGGAAGAAAATTGGGTGACTGATAAAAATCTGCCAGGTTGGAACGGGAGCTGGGAGAAGGTAAAGCACAAAAATGTGGGTGTTTTCTGTTTCCTGCAATATTAGGTGTGTCAATCCGACACAGTAACTCAGAATGAGGAGAGACAGCGTATTCAGATTTAGCAAAGCCCATTACATTTACAAAGACTCAGGAGAGATGTCCCAGCAAGACGGTGATGTAATAACTACAAGAAAACGTATTTTCAAAAAGGATAGGCCCTTAGCTACACCGTATGCACCAGGGGATGTCTCCGCAGAAAGCCTCAGTTATTACTTTCTTAAAATCCTCATTACATTTCCAGCTCTATAAAAACTGAGTAATTACTGTCTTCAATTACCTCTTGGCGCCAACTCAATTAATGTCCTTTACACCGATTGCTTTTTGAACTGTTGGAGAGAAAAGATGATCTGGGTCAACTCTGTAAATGGTCTTTTCAACGTCTTTTTTGCTTAAAAGTAGGGACTTGTGTTTTCAGGGAAGGGTCATCACTTTATTGCTCAGAGGAGGTGTAATGGATGGACTGTAGGGAGCCAGACTTTCACAGAATCACAGAATCCCAGAATGTCAGGGGTTGGAAGGGACCTGGAAAGCTCATCCAGTGCAATCCCCCCATGGAGCAGGAACACCCAGCTGAGGTTCCACAGGAAGGTGTCCAGGCGGGTTTGAATGTCTGCAGAGAAGGAGACTCCACAACCTCCCTGGGCAGCCTGGGCCAGGCTCTGACACCCTCATCATGAAGAAGCTTCTTCTCAAACTTAAATGGAACCTCTTGCGTTCCAGTTTGAACCCATTGCCCCTTGTCCTATCACTGGTTGTCACCGAGAAGAGCCTGGCTCCATCCTCCTGACACTCCCCCTTTCTATATCTGTAAACATGAATGAGGTCCCCCCTCAGTCTCCTCTTCTCCAGCTCCAGAGCCCCAGCTCCCTCAGCCTTTCCTCACACGGGAGATGCTCCACTCCCTTCAGCATCTTTGTTGCCCTGCGCTGGACTCTCTCCAGCAGTTCCCTGTCCTCCTGGAACTGAGGGGCCACAACTGGACACAATATTCCAGGTGTGGTCTCCCCAGGGCAGAGCAGAGGGGCAGGAGAACCTCTCTGACCTACTGACCACCCCCTTCTAACCCACCCCAGGTACCATTGGCCTTCCTGGCCACAAGGGCCCAGTGCTGGCTCATGCTCATCCTGCTGTCCCCAGGACCCTCAGGTCCCTTTCCCCTATGCTGCTCCCTAATAACAGGGTCCAAAATTTAGGTGATTCCAGTGGATCAGCCATTCGAGGTGGTTTTTTCTCTCTCTTTCCCTGCAAACGCCCTTGCTTTAAACCCGTGGGATCTAAGCTAGAGAGATGGCACTAAGTGGGAGGATCAATGGTTGTCTATACTGGCTTTAATAATTAAAGCTATTGAGCCATTTTGTCTTGGATCAACAAACAGGGCAAACAGGTCACTCATGCCGGCCTTGTAAATTGATTATTTCTCTACAGACAATATTAGGGTCAGGGGGCTTGACTGACCTGCTCTCCCAGGTCTTGGTATAAACAACCATTGATTGGGACCATCTGGCCACGATTTGGCTCAGGACATTCATTATTCTCAGCAGGAAAATGCTTCTATCTTCTAGCAGAAGTGAGCGGTGTGATGCACTGAGGTTTTGTCCCCTTTGAGCAGCACTCTGCACCGTGGAATGGCAGGGAGGGGATTGTCTCACTCTGCTCTGCGCTGGGGCAGCCTCACCTGGAGCATTCACTGTGTGCAGGGCTGGGGACACAGGAGAAAAAGGAGATGAAGATACTGGAGAGTGCCCAGAAGAGGCTACAAAGTTGGGAAGGGTTTGGAGGGGAAGCCATATGAGGAGCGGCTGGAGTCACTGGGTTTGTTCAGCTGGAGAAGAGGAGACTGAAGGCAGAGCTCATGGGGCTGCAGCTTCATCACAAGGGGAGCAGGAGGGGCAGGGCTGAGCTCTTCTCTTTAGTGACCAGTGACAGAACCCCAGGGAATGGCAGAAGATGTGCCAGGGGGGGTCAGTTGGACATGAGGAAAAGGTTCTTCACCCAGAGGGTGCTGGACACCAGAACAGGCTCCCAGGGAGGTGTCACGGCCCCAGCCTGACAGTGTTCAAGAAGAGACTGGACAACGTCCTCAGACACATGGTGTGAACTGTGGGGTGTCCTGTGCAGGGACAGGAGTTGGACTCCATAAACCTTGTGGGTCCCTTCCAACTCAGGACATTCTATGATCCTATGATTTATTTGGGGATTTGCGTGCTGTGCTGGGCAAATGCTCTAGGAAGCTTTATCAGTCGCTCATCTGCTTCAGCATCCAATACTGACCCAGTGAGGCAGACACAGGAATATCTTCAACTGTCAGGGCATGATCTGGAAGGGGATGGAGGGAAGGAGGGTGAGGACCATGGACACTTGACCAGTGTTGGGGATGCTCCTAAATGATTTGACCTATCCTAGGAAATTTCACACTGCAACTTGACCTCTTGCCTCCCAGAGCCCCTTCCCTGGCCCTGTTGGCATTTGGCCAGTCACTGGGAGGAAGCCTGAGCCAATCTCTCAAAACACCACAGTATTAGGTGACCTGCAGGTCTCCTGGCTCCCTCCCTCAGCACATCAGAGAGTGATCCATGGACCACTTCCAGAATCCAGGTTGTGGAGTCTCCTTCTCTGGAGACATTCAAACCCACCTGGACACCTTCCTGTGTGATCTGCTCTGGTGACCCTGCATTAGCAGGTGCGTTGGACTGGATGATCGCCAGAGGTCCCTTCAACCCCAGCCATTCTGTGACTCTGTGATTGTACTACAAGCCTTGGAGACATATTCCAAAAACCCATCTCCTCGCACCTGTTTCCATGTGGCAGGGGAAGTTCAGCCTAAAAAAGAGTTCTGCAGTCCCTGAGGATTAATGTTAGTTTATAATGCCAAATCCAGATATGAGTTGCCAAAGGTCTTATTTGTGTAAAGGATTTTCAAGCGCAGACAATCCGAAATTCACTCCTTGCAGCACAAGAGCACAATCCCCAGCAGAATATTATTCTGTAGTTGGGTTTCATCGTTTTATAATCTCACCTGTCTGTATTTTGATAGTTGGGTCTTGGTGTTTAACTCAACGCTCTCTTGTGCTCTGGCAATGTTCTCATTCCTTCGTCAGGCCCCCAGTGCCACTTTTCTAATCAAGGCTTTCTGCATCCCCTGATCTCAGCCTGAATTTTCTCTCTTTTCCTTTGATATCTGCTTGAGTTTGGAACACCAGAATTTTCCATGCCAGATCTTGATTTTTTTGTTCATGTTTTGCTCATTTTGACACAGGGCCCTGGTGAAAGCATATGCTACTGTCTTTCTGCTGTCCCAATTAACACAGATCTTCACTGCCAGAGGTGTCAATCTGGAATATTTCACTGCAGAGAAATAATGTATATTTAAAAAAAATATGTATAGGAAACTGAAATATTAGTGAGCTAATGCAATTCAAAGAACTTCAGCTTGGGACTGAAAAATAACATCTTTCCCTCTCCTGAGTGCTTGTAGACTTCAGTGTGGGTTGGATGTTCCCCAGGAGGGAAGGGGTTTGAATGGTCACTTCTTCCTTTGGCGGGGGCTCACACACTGAGTAGAGAACACTTAAATCCATCTAGGTGTGCGTTGGATGTGGAAAAGGTAACTTAACATCATATTTTTTAAAGTGAGAGACAGAAAGTAGCTTCATTCTGGGTGAGAACAAGGGCAGTGAGGAGCTCTGCTGGCGTGAAGCTTCTGAGCTGCAAAATGAAAACTTTATGCATTAAGGGATCGCTATTGGTGAAAATGTAGGCACTTAGAGAGGCTGCAGGGATTTTCATAGAATTATAGAATAGTTTGGGTTGGGAGCGACCTTCAAAGGTCATCCAGTCCAACTCCCCTGCCATGAGCAGGGACATCTTCACCCAGATCAGCTTGTTCCTTCTTTTGAAGAAGAGAATTTTGCTGCAATCCGCAAGGTCTGTCATTGTCATGCAGGGAGATCCATGCAGGAGAGAGCTGGATCCAAATTATCGGGGGTTTCAAGTGTGTGCCAGCGTCCCTGCTCCATTTACCATGCTGCCTCCAGACCTTGTTCTGTGTTCGCTGCTCTTTCTCGGCTCAGGGAGACCCAAGCATTGGGGAGCAGCACAGGGACACGAGGAAAGAGTGAAGCCAAACAAAAGAAATAAACCTCTGGATTTCATTTTCATTCACGTTGATTAATATTTCAAGCTGTGGTGGGTATAAAATACTCATAGGTATTCTAGCCCCTTCTGACCTCCACTGAAGGCAGAAATACACTGAGGAAAGTATCGACTCCCATGGCTTTTCCTGCCATCACATCCCGGTGACTTCTGGACCCACTGAACTAAAACCACTTCAGATCAATGGATTCTTTACTGAAAAGCAGCAGCACTTTTCCAAAGATTCCAAAATTCACTGAGCTTGTAATGACTGCAGCCGGTCACCGAGACTGTGATTGGGCGATCAAGATGCTCGTAACCCAAGGCTACGCACTTATTGCTTTTTCCCTTGGAAAAATTAGAGTGAGTGTGTGTTATATCTTCTCTGATTCCTGTTTACCTTGGTGAGAAAAAGCACGCAACAAACGCTGTTCGCTGTTGTGGGCTTTCTGACTCTTCTCCTCTGCCCAAATCCATGGTCTATGGCTGGTTTGTTGAAAGCCCTGTGTGCTCGTGGGCCGGTCTGCTCTCTGGAATGGTGTCCCATGGTGACCCATGGGGGCATCTTGCTGCTAATAAAGGAGAATTGCAGAGAGCACAAGTCTAGAATGAATATTTGTTCTCATCATCACAAGACATGCAGGTTCTGGATATGTAGACAAAATAGCCAAATTTTGTCAAGTTGCGTGCATTGGTTATGAGACATAAAGAGTTTGCCTCCTGCATCCTGCTCCTCCAAAGCCAGGTTTGTATTTCATGCACTTGTAGCACAACTCCCTATTTTCTGTGAATATCTGGGACACCAGAAAAGGTTGTTGCATGCTAAAAGCCCTGTAATGGGTTAAGAATTCATTTAACCTGCGATGTTCTTCACATCACTCAGCCTCAGATTATGTCGTTGCATGAAGGAGTCACAGCCACCGGAGCAGAAGAAGGTTGAGAGGTCTGGAGATCTTCTGACATAGTGAGGTCAAAAGGCTGGTGGCTTGGGCAAGACAAATTAAAACAGGACACAGTTTTAGTGGGAAGAACAAACATCTGTTGGAGGAGGTTATGATGGGTGAGTAGCCCATCAGCTGTCTTGGCAGTGGTTTTGCAGAACTCACTGCATGAAGTCCCCTGGTCTAAGTTAGACAAAGTCATCAGGTGTCCACCTCTCACCTTAAGAGCAATGAAACCGATATAAATTCCACAACTTACATTTCAACCTTCACTGAGGTGTATTTTACTATCCTGCTTAATTATGCTACATTAATCTCCACTATACCACCGTTAAAATGTGGCCTCTGCCCTGATGAGTTTATCATTTAAATAGATGAGACACACGAGTTTAAGAAGGAAAAGGATGTAACACAGAAACCAGCACCATGATGACTTGAAAATTTACGTTGTGTCATTATAATTTTTAAAATATTGATGATGTTTAGTGGAAGGGATTAGTGAAATGTAGAGATTAAAGAGGAGAGGATGCAATGGAAAGGCAGGAGATTAATTGGGGCAGAATGGGGAACGGAGGGCAGTGGTGAAGTGGTGATGAAAGACAGAAAAAGAAGGGGTAGAATGATCTTCAACACCTGGATGCTTATTTTCAGCACTTTTCATGACAGACATATATTAGTTTGTGACAGATACCTATTAGTTGTGCTGACCTAATTTTTCACCAGATCCCTGGAGCTGGGTACTCCTTGAAATGTTTATTCTTCTCCAAACCCACAAAGATCATGGCGAAAAATATATATATATATGTATACGTATTGCATGAATGGTGTGGCTTGCCTTTCCTGAAGGGGAATTGTTAAAAACCAACACTAGTTGCACCGATGCCACCTTTAAAGTAGATGTGAAAAGACCTTTCAGTTCACTTGGTTGCATTATGTTTCATTTTATAGATGTATAGCAGATTACACTTCATTCTCTTGCTGGGTATTATTGCCTTACCAGATTTTAACTGGGAATTGCAAAACCTTCGCTACATCGTTTGGAAATTACTTTGTTACACCACTGCCTCCAGGAACTTTTTGGATGCACTGGTGGTTTAAATTCCTGCAATATCATAAAGCTGATCTCCAAGAAACTCGTCTCCTTGTGTTTCAAAAGCCACCTGGACATTTCATAAGGTTATTAGGATGGTCTGGCTCTATGCCGCTCACATCTCTTAATCCAGTGTCAGGTCTTCTGGTGACTGCACCATCACTGATGAATCAGTACCAAATAAAGTGGATTTAAGTCTGTTCCTGTAGATTTGGTGCTTCAGTTTGCTCTTTATCACGATGATTTCAAAGCTGCCGTGCCCATAGCTCTGAGTGTCCTCACTCTTCAAGTACCCACAAACACGTAATGACACCAAATATTTGGGAGTTACCATTACTGCCATCTCGCAGATTAGTTACTATTAAACAGTTTCCAAACTGAACTTTGAAACTGCTTGATGGGCATGTCCAGAGATTTTAGATTTGTCCAGCCTGAGAGTCAGATCAGTGAACACTTCACAGAATCATAGAATCATTTTGGTTGGAACAGACCCTCAGGATCATTGACACCAACCATAACCCAACTCTGACACTAACCCATGTCCCTGGGAACCTCATATGAAGGTCTTTTCAGGGCTCATGTTGCCCAGAAAACTGGGATAATTCAAATCAAAGGCAATAAGGAGCAAACGTTGCCAAAAAAACGCAGCAGTGACATCTGACAGATATAGAAGCACTGGTATCATGCACATCCAAAATTGCTGCTCTGGTATTGTGGTATTACACTGCAGAAAGCATGCAGGGGTTTTTATTAAAGAAACTCCCCCAAAGAAATCTTTTTTCTCACTGATGTTTTGTCCTAGTGAATATGCAGGGCAAGAAGGTGCTGGGCAGAGAGTGGGGAGGCTCAGATTTCTAATGTAGAACCACAGAACAGTTTGGGTTGAAGGGACATTCAAAACTCCCCCGTTGCAACCCCTGCCATGAGCAGGGACATCTTCACCAGCTCAGGTTGCTCAGAGCCCCGTCCAGCCTGGCCTGGGATGTCTCCAGGGATGGTTCATCCACCACCTCTCTGGCCAACCTGGGCCAGGCTCTCACCACCCTCAGGGGCAACAATTTCTTCCTCATGTCCAGCCTGAATCTCCCTCCTTTAGTTCAAAACCATCACCTCTTGTCCTATCACAACAGACCCTGCTCAAAAGTCTGTCCCCATCTTTCTTATCGGCCCCTTTTAAGTCCGGAAAGGCCACAATAAGGTCTCCCTGGAGCTTCTCTTCTCCAGCTGAACACCCCAACTCTCTCAGCCTTTACCACACAGGAGGACATTGGGGAAAACCCTTTCAGAGGCACCACTGACTCCCTGTGATCTCCTTCAGATGTGTTGAACCGTAGACTGGGTGTAGATCGTTCTTCTCCTTCTTGGCAGCAAAACTTTGTAAGGTAGGGAGGGTTTGTTGTTGCGTGCTTTATTTTAGTACCACTGGGTCACAGTTTCTCCTGTAAAATAGGGGTTATGATGTTTGCCAGTGATACACTTACTTTGTCAAAAGTGCTATAGAAGTACAACAACTGTCATATTCTCCTTCTCTTCTATCACTTCATAGTAAATTAAATTTGAGGCCAAAAGGACTGTTCAGCTGCTGAAACTTATGCCCCATTTTCTGCAAGGGAAGCCTTGAAATTGGATGTCTGATGTCTCATTTCAGAAGGATTGATACCACTGCTGCTTTTCTTGAAAATACAAGAGTGCATTGCTGCTGCTGCTGGGAGTTTGACTTAGTTCAAGTTTCTGTTGTTTCTCTTGCCTGAAGCTGCTAGTTACACAAACCAGAAAATATCCAAAGCTGTATTCAGTAGGAGGAAATATTTCTGCGAGCATTGGAATTTATGAAGTCTGTTCTCTGATGGGTTTGTATGTCATGCTTGGCTGTCTCCAGTTTAATAAGGTAGAGCACTAATCTAAGGGTTTTTCCTGGGGTTGAGGCATTGATTACCTCTCCCTCCCATGGGAATTTGCTGGAAGAAGCCAGCTAAGTGTTTTCACCACTTCAACAGGAATCTGGGACTTTGTTTTCTATCCAGCCACTGCTTTACCCCAAACTGTTGGAATTGATTGGCTCAGATATCACCCAAGGCAAGTGTTGGTGCCCAACAAACCCACAAGTCATGACACGGAGACCAATGGTTGCCTTGACACAGAGAACTTAATGGAGCTGGGTTAAAATGAAAACCTTGTGGGTAGGATCTAAGAACTCCTTACAAAAAGTCTGGGGGAAAACAAAAAAGCATAATTAATCACAAGAGAGTCAGGATGTGAGCGTTGGGGTTTTTTGTCTGTTACACACCTCAGGTTTTCCATGATTCCAAATGAGGATCAAGCGTAAAGGTTTTCATTTCAACGTGCAGCCTGCAGCCGTTCACCTGAACAAGATGAGGAGTGACAGGCTGAGGGTTTGGAAGGTACCTGAGGACAACTGGATACCGGACATCAAATGGGAGGCTTGTCTTAGCCAGAAGATGGAACACACCACCTTTAAGTTACATTTAGGCTTCCTAAGCCCAAGGTTTGATGCATCTACAATACCCAATAATGATGAAAAATGTACTATTCCTCCTATAGGTATTATTACTACCAGAAAGCTCTTAATCTGAACAAAGCCCTCATGCAAAAATATAGACATGTGTTGCTGAGGGTGTGTTGAAGCTCCTGGAAGGTGAATGAAGATGCACGTGACTCCGTAACAGCATTAAGGTTAACGGCGTTAGAAAGCTGCTCTACCACCTGGCAATTCACTGTTTCCCAGGCCATGAGATCAATTAACAAGACAAGTAATGATAAAAGATTATTCCATGGGATAAATTATTGGGTTTATCTCTCTGTTTTCTGACATGTCTTTCTGGCCAGGCCACCAATTGCACGAACAAACTGGTTCAGTCTCACCTCTCCGTAGCGTTAGGGATTGCACAATTGTAAAAACAGCATTCCCTTAGTGAAGTTGAATAAAATAAAGGGGAAAAATAAACCACAGTAATGTTTTTTCTTTAAATGATTTGCAGAAGGACAACAGCTCATCTTCTTTCACTGTGTTTTACCTGCTCAGAAAGACAAACCCCTCACACTTGGGCTCTGATTTCCTTCAGTGATTGCGTTACCACAGGCTCTGTGGCTTTGACATCGGAAATGCCGCAGTACTTTTCCACTTAGCTTAATCTCAGTTACTATTTTTTCCTGCAGCAGCGGTACACGGTGCAACCTGGGAAATGTCAGGAGGCAAAAAACCACAATAAGAAGGCATTTGAATCATATCTCTGCCTTCATTCCCAGCATTAAGCCAGACAACGTTTTCTCCTGCCCCGTGAGCTGCTTACTTCTTATTTACAAGCTCAGACAGAAAGAACTGATGGCAGCTACGTGCTTGGAAGAGATACCCATTGTTGTCATGTAGAAAATCCCCAAAAACAACCTAAGACACTTTTAGTTCAGACTTCTATAATGGTTAATAGGAATAACGAGGTTATCCAGACAAGTGACCAATCATAGGGCCAAACCCTGATGTTTCTGCACACTTTTATTCTGTTCATATTCAGGCAGATTGGTAAAGCCTGATAAAGCTTCATAAGAAAATCAGAATTAAGCCTCTTACAAGATATAGTGGCCTGGGACCTGATTCTTTGACCGTGGGCCAATGTCAGTGCAATGCAGCCGATGTCAGGGTGCCAAGCTCTGGAAGAAGAGGTAATATATTATATTAAATGGACTGATAGATGCCAACTGAATTATGCTCGCTTTATACAAGCAAAATTGCTCCTATAATCTTAGATGGAAACTCTGCCCTTCACTCTGCTCCCATTTACACTGACACGAGTCAAAGGTAATTTCATTATAACTAATATAAACGCGTCACAGACAAGGCAATTACACCTGTAAGATATTGGTGTGAGCCGAACCCTTTCCTCTGACATTTCCACTAATGTTTGAAATGAAATAACGAAGGAAAACGTGGTATTTTTTCAAATGTTAAACCCAGGGATGAGAGACGGCAGCGAGCGTTGGTAACTCCGTTTGATTTAGGAATTCCCAAGTAACACTTATAAAAGAACTGCGTTCCCTGTGCCTATTTAGGGTGTTTTTTTGGTGCAGTGGATGAGAAATGGCCTCACATCGAGCTCCTTCCTTTTCTTTCTGCATGAAGGGAAGATGGGGAGGTCCCTGCTGGTTTGGGGAAATCCTTTACCGAGCCCCTCTGAGATTTACAGACACATTGTGATGGTGGTTAATTCATCATCAATAAATTTTTTGGGTCAGTTTGAGCTTTATTTGGGTTCTATACTCATGACTCCTCTCATTCTACTGGATATATCTCATAGTATTAAAATGCTGTTGTGAAAGAAACATGAAAAGTATGTTTCTGTCCCCTGGTTTCCAATCCATCAGTTTGCAGATCAAGACCCTTTCTTGCAATGTGTGTAAGGAGAAAATGCCATTCTCATAACATTTCATCCTCATTGTATCATATATTATTAATGAAGAAAGACCTCAGTGTTCATGTGCTGCATCAGCCAGAAATACGGTGATTTTTTTTTTCTTTTGTTTAAAAAATAAGAGAAATTCACAACCTGTAGCTCTGCTTGTGTCGGGAGTGAAGGGAAAGGGCTTGGAAATGAAACAAGGTGGTGGTTTAGCAATTAGAGCCCGGGATTGAAAGTCAGCAAGGTTACAGTTCTGAGGGAGATTTGCTGTTGTTTGTCCTGATGAGGTTCCTCCTAAATGAGGTGATTATTGTAGCTGTCAGGAATGAAAAGGTAGGACACATTGATTTCATCCCCGCTGCAATCTCCGGGACGTGCCGGTACAGAGCAGTCAATATGAATTGCCAATTAAAAAAAACAAACCACGAAACCAAACAATATTGGCAAGTCGGCAGTTTGAGAAAAAACTCCCTCCAGCCAGTGCATAAAACTCCTGCCATTCTAATCACCATCCTCGGGCACAAGCATTAGCAAACCTGCCCAGAAAATCAACGAAGATGAGCTTTTTTTTGGCGTAGCTGAACAGCAAATTGTGGAGCCGAGAGCTCGTCTGCACAGGGGAAATGAAGCAGAACAGCTATACAGGAACACACTCCTAGCGCACACCCTATCTGAGGATAAAAATCACTTTGGAGTAATTATTCTGTGCTGAAAACACATTGGTTAATCAGGAAGAAAGTATCTTTTATTTCCAAATTAAAGCGCCTGTGCTCTTATTCTGCCATTCTGCTAATGATAATAGATACAGCCGTTGATTATAATAAATATTCTTCTGCAATAGCTACTGTGGAAATCTTCACCTTGTAAATAAGCCCTAGGAATATCATGTTTCCAATTACTTTATATTTCAAATATGGCTCATATAAATGGATACCGCTGACTTACCTACACATTTCAGCAATTTTCGTGCAATTAAAATTGTTAATGTGAAGCTTTGGGCTGAAGAAACAACTTCAGAATAGCAGCCAGGAGTAGTGTCTTTGACACGACAGAGTGAATATAATTTAAAGAACACCTAGCAGCTATTATCACCTTACCGTAGCGCACTTGCTAAAGAATTCCTTCCTCTGCGATAACAAACCTGGGTCTGGCGTGGGTCTTCTGACACAAACTGTCCAAGGACTTGACCCCAGAGGCGTCATTATCCCTCATCTGCAAATGGGGAAAGTGACGCTGCAGCTGGGAGATGATTTATTTGATGTGGCCCAGTAAGACGGTGAAAAACAACCTTTGGGTTTCAAACCCTGAACACAGCAGCGTACACAGAATCACAGAATGGTTGGGGTGGGAAGGGACCTCTGGAGATCATCCAGTCCAACCCACCTGCTAACGCAGGGTCACCAGAGCAGATCACACAGGAAGGTGTCCAGGCGG
Source organism: Patagioenas fasciata (assembly GCF_037038585.1). NCBI lineage: Eukaryota > Metazoa > Chordata > Aves > Columbiformes > Columbidae > Patagioenas > Patagioenas fasciata. The sequence continues at coordinate 213,046,519 of NC_092520.1, forward strand.
GTTTGAATGTCTCAGAGAAGGAGACTCCACAACCTCTCTGGGCAGCCTGGGCCAGGCTCTGGCACCTCAAAGGAAAGAAGTTTCTCCTCATGTTCAGATGGAGCCTCCTGTGCTTCAGTCTGTGCCCGTTGCCCCTCATCCTGTCCTTGGGCACCACTGAACAGAGTCTGGTCCATCCTCTGACACCCACCCTGGAGATATTTATAACCATTGATGAGATCCCCTCTCAGCTTCTCTTCTCCTGCTCAACAGCCCCAGCTCTCTCAGTTTCCTCATCAGAAAGATGCTCCAGACCCCTCAGCATCTTCGTATCCCAGCACTGGACTCCCTCCAGTAATTCCTTGTCCTTCTTTAACTGGGGAGCCCAGAAATGGACACTGAACTCCAGATGTGGCCTCACTGGGGCAGAACAGAGGGGGAGGAACAACCTCCCTGACCTGCTGGTCACACTTTTCCTAACACACCCCAGGTACCATTGGTCTCTTGGCCACAAGGGCACATTGGTGTCTCAGGGCCATGTCCTTTCCTTTTCTAAGGTGGACGATTCTGTGGCAAGAGATGGAGCTCATCCATGGTAAAGCAAGGACTGTGGGCAAGTCCGTTGGCCTGCAGCAAGCACTGGGTGTTGAAGATCTGCCATTTCCAGCCACTTTGTGAACTGACTTTGTCACCTCCAGCTGTTCAAAAACCACAATTCAAACGCAAAACGCCAACCAGTTCAGGTTTCACTTTCAGAGCAGACTTCAAAGATCACCTGGGCTGTTTCAGCTTGAGTCACCTCACTGCCTTTACAGGGAAACCCAGGAAAGACTATTTTTAAAAAACACCACAAATGAAAGACATTAAATTGAGTGATGGTTCAGCAACCCCGTGTAGATGTACTTATAACCAGAACCCACTCAAGGCTGTGGCATGCAGTTAATATTTAGAAATTACTATTTGTAGGACACGTTATTCTCAGTAGTTAGTGCATTTTGACATTTTACGCTCTATAAACCTTTAAATCCTTCATTGTTTAGTCCAGGGGAGGCCCAAGAGCACCTCAGGCCCTGTGAGTGGTTTTGGTCCCTCACACTCTCCACCATTTTCTGCATTTTCCAGAGCGAATGATGACTTCTGGGCACGTCTCTCTTTGCAGATGTGTCTTGTTCGGTGGGTAATTTTTTAATCTGTTAACAGATTTTGAGCGGCTTTCTAAGCGGAGATGTATCCCCGACGTTCCTGTCACCTCCAGCCTGCGCCATAAAAACCACAACTCCCAGAAGGCCTCGCGGCGCCGCCGCACCACAGCTTGACACTTTAAGTCCCGCCCTTCTCGCCTTTTATTGGCTCACAGACGCGCATACGCCCACCTCCTCTCTTCTTATTGGCTGCGCCGCGGCAGCGCGGCTGGTTGTCTGTGTTGGAGGAAAGTGCAAGATGGCGGCGGGCGAGGCGGCGGGGAGATACCGGAGCAGCATGAGCAAGAGCAAGGATCCGTCGGGGCTGCTCATCTCCGTGATCAGGTAGGGGCGGCCCCGCTCCACAGTCTCTTGTTCGTCGCGCAGGGCTGCTCCTGGGGAGACCCAGGGGTGTGTGCGGGCCCGGCAGTGCTGAGGGGCCCTAACCTGGGCTGGGCTTACAGGGCCCGGAAGCCTCAGTGCTGGGGAGGTCTTGTCCTGAGGGGTGTCCTGAGGTGTGTGCTTGTCTTGAGGGGTGTCCTGCTGTTATCCTTCCCAGCTCACTGCCTTCTGCTCCCATGACTGGCATTTTGTGTCCAGTTCTGGGCTCCCCAGTTTAAGAAGGACAAGGAAGTACTGGAGGGAATCCAGCAGTGGGATACGAAGATGCTGAGGGGTCTGGAGCATCTTTGTGATGAGGAGACTGAGAGAGCTGGGGCTGTTGAGCTGGAGAAGAGAAGCTGAGCGGGGATCTCATCAATGGTTATAAATATCTCCAGGGTGGGTGTCAGAGGATGGACCAGACTCTGTTCAGTGGTGCCCAGCGACAGGATAAGGGGCAACGGGCACAGGCTGAGGCACAGGAGGGTCCATCTGAACATGAGGAGAAACTTCTTTCCTTTGAGGTGCCAGAGCCTGGCCCAGGCTGCCCAGAGAGGTTGTGGAGTCTCCTTCTCTGAGACATTGAAACCCACCTGGACACCTTCCTGTGTGATCTGCTCTGGTGACCCTGCGTTAGCAGGTGGGTTGGACTGGATGATCTCCAGAGATCCCTTGCAACCCTGACCATTCTGTGGTTCTGTGACTTCACAGTGTCCTGGGTCAGTGGAGTCCGCCCTGCAGTTTGTGTCCCACAGGGAGGATCCATCAACTTATTTCTGTAGAATCTGTAGTTGACCCCCATCCACAAACACACAGCAGCACTGACTAAAAATACAACTGGTTGGGAAGCTGTAGGACAAGAAATTGAGGTATGCAGGGCCCAACCTGTTTTGGTATGTGATAGTGGGGAAAGTGCTGCTTTTGAGTCTAACACTTGTGTAGGATGAGAAAGAAGCAGTTGTGTCAAGTCATGTTTAGACTAATGATTTTTGTCTGCCTTTATTCCTGTGCTCTCAGCTTCTCTGGTAGAGGATATTCTGTGAAATGCTTGGTGCCGAGCAAGGGCCTGAATTTATTTCACTGGTTTCCAGCTGTGCCCTTTGCAACTTCTTGTACGCATCTTCTGAGCTGTTTCTAACCAGTGGGTTGGCAGATGATTTCCAGCTCTGAATGTTTTAAATGTTGACTTTATGTACGCTCTCTAAAGTGGTTTGGGCAGCTAACAGTCATAACAATATTATACTGTGATTATAGTGAACTTTATAACTTTGGTTCCTACTTCAGTGCCTTTGCTAGAAACTACAACCATTCAGCTACTTTGGAGAATTTATTTTAGCAGTAGTTCTGTATCTAGGATGTGTTATGATTTTAAAACCCTATGCAAATGATAATGCTTAGGACAAAATTGGGTTATTTCTCATTATTCTGAAAACCGGTCTTCCAGATCTTGCAAAACTTGAGCTGGGTGGTGACTGAGAAAAGCAGTTGGTGTGTTGTGTGCTTCGGTGACTTTATTTTGTATATTCAAAGTATTGAAAGAGAAAGGGATGGGAAGTTAATGCCCAAATATGTGACTATGAAGATGGGTGGTGTTACTGCAAATTTTATATCTAGGCCTACGCATGCTTACAGGTGCAATTGTTCATGCGTTTGCATGGATTGTTTGTGTAAAAAATATGTGAATCATTGTGAAAACCTTAAGGAGAGTCAGGCCTCTCACCTGGATTTTGAGTTTTTACTGGGCGCTTACACTTTATATTTGGCTTAAAGAGAAACAGTGTGGATTTCAAGTGTGTTGTGCTTGATGTTGCTTTATCAACCTCAAGTTTGAGCAAGTTGGAGAGGGAAATGTGGTAAGCTGTAGCTAGACAACATTAATTTACAGAATATACAGTGATTAGTAGACAGTGGAAGAATTAATAATATATATGTATTGATTGGTGCAGTGTTTCCTGTAGTAATCTTATTTTTTTGTTTGTTTCCTATAATTTTCAAGAGTATTTTAAGGCTCTCCTGTTGTGTCTTTATTTTAATAAATCTGGACTTATTTCATTTATAATGTGAAAGGAGAGTGAGTGGATGTTACTGTGTTCTCTAGACAAGAAATCATGTTTGTCTAATAATCTTTGGCTTACAGTCAGTGATACCTTGACTAGTTTAGGTCCAGTGTTTACAGAAAACATTGAGGTTATTGACTTCATCAAATTAAAATTATTCAACAGAACAGCCTAGTAACTAAACCTCTGGGATTTAATTACAGCTTGGTTTGGATGGAGAGGTTCTTTGTGGAGTTTCGAGTGTCACTTTGTGCCAGACCATGGAAAACCTGAAAGTAGAATTGATTGCCAAGGAAGGAAAAAGTGTCGTGTTAATCATATTCATGTTTCTTAGGGTTAACCAAGTACAAGAAGCCAATGGCATGGAAAGGAGTGTATATCACTTTACTCTTTATGTTGTTGTTGTATAGGAGCTCCAGAGAGGATGAACTTGCAAAGCAACAGGTGAAATTTTTCACCTTTTGTATGCTCATAAAATAAGGTTACAAACGAATTTAGACCTTGGTGTATTAAATGAATGTTTCTCATAAGTTTACTCAGCTTCAGAAATATATTGCAGATGTTAACAGTAAGCTATTGGTTTGAAATGTAGTAAAGTTTTCTTTTCTTGATAGCTTTATTTCCAAACCAATTATGTACAGAGTCTTCTGCCTGTCCTTGGGGTTTTACACTTGCATTTCCCTCTTTATTTAGATGGTTTTTTATTTCTCTCTTGTTGTGTGAAAGGCCCATAAAAGGAGACAGAATATGAAAAGTGGCTAAAATTTGATGACATTGTTCTTTTCTAAGCAAACAAAACCAGAGGAGCTTCTTCAAGTATTGTGATATTTTACTTGGTTATAGCAAAGGTGGTTATGTTTTTCGAAAAGAAACATGGTTTAGGTCAGTGAAATCTGTTTTGTGCAGTTGTCTATAAAGTGTGTTGCAATGTGAGGCTGAAAGGCCTCTTTTAAATATAAATCATTAATGAAGGGATAATTTTTGTTATCTACTCCATCTCAGTAGCTCTCTGTTGCAAGAGACTGAGCAACTTACTTTGCTCTGATAAAGTTTTAAGGATTCTTATACTTATTTCACTGGAATTCCCAGGACAAAGTGTCTCTCTTTCAGGGACAGCATTTGGGGCCAGATCCTACCAAGTTTACCATATTATAGCAGCACTATTTTATGTGAACTGGGGGCTCTGGTCTAGAATCTGGTTGCTGCTGATTCAGGAAAGTTAACCATAAATATTTAGGTTTCATCCATGTTGTTCATCACAGTCTCTGTAGAACTTGGAAGCTTTTGGTTTGTCCTTTGTCTGCATATCGAGGGTGCTGATTTTCAGCAGATCTGAATGCAGACAACTCTGAGATGAAGCAAGACCTGACAGGAAAGATCTTGATTTCTTTACTGTCCCTGTGAAGTGTCAGTTTTTCCTGTTGTGTTGGGAAACACATTTGTTCTCTGGGACTTATTTCTTTTAGGAGGATTCATGTCCTGACTGATTTCACCTTGTTTTTCCGGCTGTTGCCAAAAATAGAGAATAAAGGCAACCTCAAGTAGGGGCTGATTTGGAAGAAGTTATTTCCTGAGCAGGAGATGATGTGTTGCTTGGTAGAGGAGAAACTGAAAATAAAATCCTGGTGTTTGACCTTAACAAGGATCTGGTGGATGATGATAACCCTGCTAAGGTTGGCTGGGTTAATGGTTGGACTCAGTGATCCTGAGGGTCTTTTCCAACCAAAATGATTCTGTGGTTCTATGATAACAACAGGTCTTTTATAATTCAAGAGTCCTTGGGAAGTTTAATAAATGTTTGCTAAGTCCGCTATTAAAATCAGCACCTTTGTTGTGCCTCAGGAGGGCCCTTCTTCTCCCTGTGCCTTTAGGGGATATGAGTGTATCTTCAAATTTGCCCTTGTCCTCACATTGCTGAGAAGAAATGGCCATTATTTGCTATGAGAAGACATAATTCCTGGGACTGTGACTTCCAGAGCAGGATATTGGATATGAGTGATTTCTGGCTCCTGATCCACGTGGTGCAGATGTTTTGTGTCACTGCTGCCCCGTATCCCTGACTTCAGTGAACTGGCTGTGTCCACACGGCGAACCACCCACCTTGGGTCTCTTGCTGGGATCCTGGTGGTATCTCATTTGTTCCAAAACCTCCACATATCTGTGAACAGCACTTCACATTATTTGCTATGGCAAAACCCATCTTGCAGCCTGCACGTAGGATGTTTTACAGTGTTCTGCTGCACTTGTGTTTCTTGCTCACTGTTACAAGAGTAAAAGGGCATCAGCCCTCCTGGGATGTAAAAAACACCTGTATTTGGTGGATGGTATGTGGTGGCTTGTCTGTCCTATGTGTAGGGACACTGTCAGGAGTGATGGATGCACAGCGCTGCCCTGGGACAGGGCTGATCTTTTCAGAAAGAGCCAGGAGCTACTGAAGGAGCTGAGTTATGAGGTACCAGAATCATACTCTGAGCAGTGCTGTGGGTTACACTGAGCTCTTGGGCACAGTTTCTCTTGTTTTTCCGAAAGGAGAAATAGGTTTGGAAGGTAGGTATATTCATAATATGGATATGGGGCAGCGTGTGGCCAAGAGGCCACCAGCATCCCGGCTGGTACCAGCACTGGTGTGGCCAGCAGGCCCAGGGCAGTGACCGTCCCTGTGCTGGGACCTGGGGAGGCCAAACTGCCAATCCTGGGGGCAGTTTTGGGCCCCTCATGCCAAGAAAGGGCTTGAGGTGCTGGAGCGAGTGGAGAGAAGGGAATGGAGCTGGTGAGGGGCTGGAGCACAAGTGTGATGGGAGCGGCTGAGGGAGCTGGGGAGTTCAGCTGGAGAACAGGAGCTGAGGGGAGACCTTCTGATCTCTGAACTGCCTGAAAGGAGCTTGGAGCCAGGGGGGTCGGGCTCTGCTCCCCAGGAACAAGGGCCAGGAGCAGAGCAAACGGCCTCAAGTTGCACCAGGGGAGGTTGAGGTTGGATGTGGGAACAATTTCTTGCCCAAAGGGCTGTGGGGCATTGAACAGGCTGCCCAGGGCAGTGCTGGAGTCACCATCCCTGGAGGGGTTTAAAAGGCATTTAGATGAGGTTCTCAGGGACATGGGGCAGTGCCAGGGCTGGGTTAATGGTTGGACTTGATGATATTAAAGGTCTTTTCCAACCAAAATGATTCTCTGTTTCTGTGATAAAAATGTCTTTTACAAGTTAAGAGTCCTTGGGAAGTTTAATGAAAGTTAGCAATTTCTGATACTAAAATTGCAACTTTTGTTGCCAGTTAGGGGGGCCCTTCTCCCTCTGCCTTTTAGGGGATATGAGAGTATCTTCAAATTTGCTGTTGCCCTCACATTGCTGAGAAGCAATGACCATTATTTGCTATGAGAAGACATAACTCCTGGGATTGTGACTTCCAGAGTAGGATATTAAATATCAGGGCTTTACAGCTGCTGTCCCAGTGTTTCTGCTGGGTGGTCAAATGCACTGTGCTCACACTCACACCTCAGCAAACTCACTTAAAAATGTGTTAATTCCTTCGCTTGTGAGAAAGGTCCTTCAAGTTCCTTAAATAAAAGGTACTTTTTAAGGTCAAAATGTTGTCAGTGGAGACCAGGAACTTTTATTCTAGAAGTCTAATGCTGACCACATGGGTTTCGGCAATGTCGTTTTAAAAAATAATGCAGAAAATGGTGAAAATTCTGCTCATTTGCTGGAGGACAACTTGAGGAATATTTCTATCTTTTGGAGGACCAGCATGTGCATGTATATTGATTTTTCTTAACCTTTTGTTTTGTTGGGAGCTGGTTGAAGCAGCGTTTGTACTCCGAAACAAGCCACCTGGCATTTAGCAAATGCGATTTTTTTGAGGGACCTTGTCAGATTTTTAATTGGTGAATGTGTCTGCCTTTTATTTACTGTTAGGCTTTTTTTATTTCCAATTAAAGGTTGCTATTTTTTTATAAACTGGCCTTTAATAGCTGCTTTAATTGGGAGAAAACAAACTTTAGCAGTGACTCCATAAGACCTTATTGAAATCTTTGTGCTCAGCTTTCACACAGCCAAACACACAAGATAGATGTGAAGGAGAACTAAAAGTGAGGCAAAATACAGTGCATTTTCTACTTTTGTGTCTGCTGAAGTTGGAATTACAGGCAAAACCCTGTGACCATATTTTATTTTTCACAAGTAGGATTCTTTTTAATGCTTTTTGGCCATTATTTTCATGATGTTGATAGTGAACTTTGTTAAATGGATTCTTACTAATGACCTGGCATTTGGTCTCTTTCTGTCTGCAGCAATAGAACTGATATCCCAGCTTGTGATTTAAAGTGAGAAAGACAGATGTGTAGCTTTTGCTCTCACTGTTACATTTGGGAAATAGCTGCTACAAGAAATAAAACCAAGTTATTCTGATCTGTATGTACTGTAATGGTCTCTTAAAACCACTTTTATTGCTAATGGTGTTTTGCCATGTTATAAAGGTAGCGGTTCTTCTGCGAGACAAGTAGCTCTGAAATTCATCAAGAACAAATCGTGTATGTTAGAGTATGGTTTTAAACTATAAATTTTCCTGAAATGATCTTGAGGAGCTTCTGTTAAATATAGATTCATTTGGCAATCTGTTCAGGTTGTAGCTTGATAAGATACTTGGTTACATGGAATAGCAACAATAGGTGAAGGTACAAATGTGAATATACAACCATATGCGAAAGGACAGTATATGTAGCTGTGCCTTGTGAAAGGGTCAAGGTCTTATTTTAGCTTTAGACCGTGCACTGTGCCTACACTTCCAAAACTAGGAAGCAGAAATAATCAGTTTTGTTAATAAATTATTGAAAGTTTTGTGGTTTCAACTCTTTCAAAAACGTTTCCTCCAACAACTCTTGGTTCCAGTGCAGTATTGAAACCTTCAGCTTAATAATGGCATTTCCAGAGCCTCTTGCTGGTTGATGCAGGGCTGCTGTTCTGTGGCTGGTATTGAGGATGGGTTCACAGCACCGCGTGGCCAAGGGCTCCGGAAATTCTCTTTGGTGTTTGATTATCCAGGTGGCAGATCTAAGTAGCTTTGTCCAACCTCTGCTTTTCCAGATTGGAAGATAGTGATTCTGTTCTTGCAGATTCCAAAATACTGTTCTTTAGGACTTAAGTTTTCTCCTGGGAATGTGGTAATTCATGTTATAGCTGTGTTGGCTTTTAAGATCTTAAGTTAGTTACAAAAACAAAAGGTAGAGTTGTACCTGTGTTCTCCTGTACATCGCAACAGTCCTGGACAGGTTCTCTTAAACAGTTGCACTCTGGTGTTTGCTCCAGAAATCAGCTAATCCCTAGCTATCCCTTCATGGTTTGTGTTGGTGTGGTGGAATCTGATTAAAGATTAGTTAATTTGGTGAAATGATGATATTTTAGATGGCCGTAGGCTGCTCTGCCACGTCACTGCAGTGATCCTGCAAGACGCAAGATCATCAGCTTCTGTGGAAAATGCTCTAACCAACTGTGCAAGTGGCATGAAAGATTAATGGAATGTAAGCAGAGGAGGAAAATGTCTTATATTGCTCTGTTTGCTTTGCGTGTTTAACAGCATTTTGAAGAGACTCGGTTCTGCTGTTTCTTTTAGTGAAGGAGCAAGTTATTTCTTTGTTTGCACAATGGAGATGGAGTTGTCTAGAGGCTGCATACCTCATATTCCCCTTGATGAAGATGGACTGTGCTTTACTTTTTGTTTCTAAGGAGAAGATCCTTTCTAATTCTCTAGTCAGTGTACAGCAATACCCCATTTCCTAAACCTGTTGACTTCTACAGTGCAATTTTTGACTCCGTTCTTTCCAGCACCTCTCTGTCCATGAAGGGTCTAGTTTGTCTCCTGAACACTTTGATTAATTTCCTCAAATGCTGAATTTCATAGGAACTACTAACTTGTGAAATAAGACATTCAATATTTTACTACTAAGTTATTAATAAATTGTTCAATACATTTTAGTTGTTTTTCTCATCTCATTGCTGGCTTTGTTTCCTAAGGAAACAACTTTTTCTAATGGCTTCAATGAGACTCTGCAGAGGTTTTGAAACCTGTGTTATCAGATTCTATGCTTTGAGGTTAAATAGTGCTGGAAGCTGTAGATCACCCCACTTGGGACTTGCCTTTAAGACCACACTTTTCAATTAGAAAATTCAAATAATTCGATTTAGTTTAATGGAAGTTTGTAGATCAGTGTAGACAGTGGCTGAAATAGTTTTTCTCATCCCAGGTGCTTCTCAAAACCTTTTCATGGTGTTTTGCTGCAGTGTGGCTGTGTGGACCGTCTCCCAGGCTGGCACAGCAGTTGGGAGGAAAAAAAGCTCCTGAAATGCTCTACAAAGGCTCTTTTCTCATATAAGATTTTTTCATACCCATAGAAGTCAGGAAAAACACCCCTGGATTTTGTTTCCTCACTGATGTGTTTTATTCTCATGGGTTGAATGCTACTGAGGAGTCTCCAGTGAGCATTTTCATAATGCAGCTTTGATCTTGGGTGTTGCTTTGTATTTTCACTACAAGGCCCAGTTGTTGAAATGACCAGGATGGCACCCACTGTCTAGTGGTGTGTTTCCCTCCCCAGCTTTTAGGGGAGGAAGAGGTGGCAGCAATTCAGTGTGTTTTATCCCCATTTTTCTTCTGGAAGAGCACTTAGATGCATCTTCCATCAATCTGTGTAGTCAACACTTGATCCTCCCCACAACTTGCACTTCAAACTCCTGCAATTCTGATCATTTGCAGTGTGTCAGTGTCTAAGTAACTGGTTACTGTGGATTCTGCTGGGCAGCTGAGCTCTGGACACGTTTTCTCCTCTCTGTTTTGTTCCCTTCCCATTGCATTCTGACCTCTTACCTCTTATTCACTTGTTGATGTTTCTTTACTGGATTTTCTGCCACAAAGAGCTGCTGCTGTCGGTCGGTGTGTGTGAGCCGTGGCTCTCAACGGGGTGGCTGCCGGGTTATCTTGGGGGTTACTGCGCTACCCATGTCTAATGATGATCACAAGGGTTCAAACTGCAATGAGAAAGCAAATACTATAATTGATGTGTGGCCACGGTGTGGCAGGATGCAAACCCCCTCTCTCCCCTTTTCTCTTTAATCATGAAAGGAGTAGGCACATCTCCCTCTCTCTCTGCTGTTCGAGGTTAACAGCTTCTTTTGTTTGGCCCCAGGGCCATTAGGAGAAGGGAGTGCCGAGGCGCCAAGGAGCCGCTGGGCGCCCACGGCCAGTGTGGGGGATGCTTGGAGGCTTCAGGGAAACCCACAGCCAGGGTGGGGGTGCAGAGAAGCTTCTGGAATGCCCAGTGAGATCTGATCAGCCAATAGAAACGGGACTCTCATCGAGACTCCGCCCATTGTCGCGTGTTTCTGGGAGCACGCGGGAGATGCTGCTACCGAGACCCCCGGCATGGAGACTCCGCCAGCCTTACCGCCACGGGGGTGAGTGAAATTAACCCTCGCAGGATTGCGGGTGTATTATAAATTTACCCTCGCAGAATCACGCGTGTACACTTTTCGTACTCAATACCAGTACGTGCATCTCTTTAAAATAACCCCACACCGTGTTCAGGCAAGTGTGCACTCCTCCCCGACTCAGAGACGGCTCCGGCGTTGTTTGGTGAAGCCATGTGCATGCGCTCTGTGGACCGCCTGTTGTGTGAGTTGCTGCCCCTTAATAGTTTTCCTCAACTGATATCTGAACCTGTATTTAAGTCACTTTTGGAGTGCTAAAACCCTGTTTCTCACTGATTTAATACAAGTTGTTTTGGACCCTGTTGTCCCTTAAACTCACCTCGGGGTGCCTCTGTGACTCAGGGTCACCAGCAAGAGGTGCCTTGTGAAGAAGAGCTACATTCTAAAGGGTTTTGTTGTACTTGGGGTTTTTTCTTTCCTTTTTCATGCTGAAGTCTCCTTGGCACATTGGTTATTTCCTGCAGAGAGGAGAAGGGGCTTTCTACACATCCACAGTGCTGTGCTTAAATTACTTGTTGCTTCTTGCAACTGCTTTCGTAGTTTAACTCCAGGAATCGTTTGAGCAGGAAGTCTGTGTTGGCAAAGACCGTGCTTTGTATGGGTGTTTGGTGTTTTTTCCCCTGTCCTGTACTTTGCAAAGGCTTATTGTGTTTTAATTTGTGTATCAGGTCCTTGGTATGGTAGAAAATGGAGAATAAATAAGATCCCCTTCTCTGATTTTCCTTCCTGAAGGGTAATTTCTTCTGCCGTGCTATTCACTTTACTGTCTGGTGTGATATAAGAATATATGATACATTGTGAAGTGTATTCTTGGGAGTTCTTACAATATTGATATGTAGCACCCACCCAGGGCTCTCTATCTGCAGCCTTCAAAGACAGACAGAATTATTGTTTAATTGTGATCCAAACTGCAAGCCATTGCAGGCCTCACCCAGTTTCTCCAGATAGATCATAATATGTCACTTAAACACTGGGTTTTGCACATGGCTGCAGCCTGTACTTAAGAAGCTTCTTTTGGGCAGATTTGTCATGTTTTTACTGGAGCAGAAGGTTACAAGATAAGTGAGTCCGCATTCCTGCATGTGGCCTTGGTGTTGACCAAGCCAGGCTGTGCTGTGTGCAGTTGACACCATGAGCTGGCTGGATTATTGTTGCTTTAAATATGTTTTAAAGTGAGGAACTAGAAAGTTTAACAAGGCACATGATGTGGTGCAGAGTAATGTGGAAACAGGTGGTAGAAAGTTCAGTGTGGATTGCTGTTAAAATGGGAGCTCTGATCCCCCCAGTGATTGAGCACTTGGTTCAGTTGCACTTTGAAGAAATGTTCGTTTTCCTGATGAGATGAGAAATATTTGCATTTCATCGGCTTTCCTTTTTTTTGTTGGTGTTTCCGACTGTCTTCAATGAGCGTTTTCATCGGAATGAGCAACACTGGGTGAGCTGCATGCTTGAGAAAACCTCATCCACAAGTCATGGAAGGTTTCTCCTTGATTTCCAACCTGCACCTGTGCACCATGTAATACTTTTTGCTGCTTTAAACCACTAATATTTGCTCTGATAATTTCAGAGTAGAGGAGAAGAGGCTCTGTGGTGATGCACAGATGCTGAACACTTCCAGGAATGGTCAAACCAGCAGGACCTGAGTGGTTGTGTCCTGCAAGATGAGCCCGCGTCTCCTTGCAAGAATTTAGTGTTGCAGGTGCTCATTTAGCATTAATTTTCCAAAACTTATGTTTACATGTTGCATGCAGTTTCTCTTCTTTTGCTTTTTCTTAATAAAATAATCCACAGAAACATAATGCCTGCTTACTGTTGTTACCATGTTCTTCCTGTGAAACAAATTCTCTCGTTAACAAATCGATAATGAGGACTCAGTTTGCTATCCATAGTTTAGCAGTGGTCACTCTTAACAAGGCAGGTAACATAGGCAGGCAGTTACCCACCCATCCTAGCTGGAGGCATCACAAAAAGCAAATTTTCAGAAATGAAACATGTATTATTCATTAATGTGAACAATTTTCTCTTAAAATTGACACTTAATCTAATTTTCTTGGCATTTTACTGGGCAGGTAGGGAACTATCAGTGGGCCAGCAAAAGAAATTGCTCATCTGCCCTGGAAAACAAGACTGAAGTCCTTGATAATACAAAGTGTGTGGGGAAATGGGGGATTTCTCAGTGTCAACAGAAATCCTGGGTGAGTCTCAAATCTGATTCCCACTGGAGCTCTAAGTTTGAGGTTGGTACCTGTAAATGAAGAGTTTTAAAGGTTGTTATTTAATTGTTTTTGTCACAAAGCAAAGTACAGGGGTAAGGGGGCAACTTGCTTCTCTGCTGCACATTGAAGTACACGAATAGAGTGGTGTATGCCAGAGCTAAATCTTCACTATATAGCAGGAAAATCAACTTGAAAAAGCAGATGGAGGAAAGTCATTCATTCATTTGTGCATCCCTTGGAGAGGAAGATGAGCAGATTTCTTTAGTAACCCAAATATTCCCGCATTTTCTGTACATGTTACTGCCTTTGCAAAGGCTTTTTTCCTACTGAATGTTGCGGGATGCCCCAGAAAAAGCATTTTAGTCACTGACCTCATGGCTATTCTCATTTACATTAAGCTTGTTGTAGGAGCTGCTTGTGCATAAAATTTGCATCAAAGCTTATTTTGTAGTAGTTTGGTGTGTATAAGGGAATGTGGTTGTTACACGAAATAAAGAAGAATTTCTGGTGTTTCCTGTGGTGCTGGGAGCTTGGCTGTTAAATCCTGTTTTAGGACTGGAGCGTGTTTGAAGCTCCAGAATAACATGTTAGGAAGGGAGGTGAATTATTTCCTGCTTTAGCAGCTGATGATGTCGGTGCAGCATTTCTATACTCCTGCACTTATCTGTTGAGCCACATGATGTGTGGTACAAGGGTGTTTGTTTTCTTCAGCTCTTGAATAGCTTAGTAAACATCGTGTGCTTTCAGTTCACAACAATGAAAGGAATTTATTAGCTTGTGAAGAAATTATGGCTCGTTTTCTGTCCTTCTACACCATCTGCCTGCTGTGTTTTATTTTGTTGTGTGTTTGAAGGCTGGAGAGTGTGCCTTTCGTGTTTTTCCATTCCCGTCTTCTCCAAATTAATACATCAGCCTGTAGGTGTGAATTTATGGAGGAGGTGATGAGGTTGTTCTGCAGACCGGGTACTTTGGGTAGGTCTGTGGAAAACATTGATTTGTCAAAACACAATGAAATCAGCAACACAAAGTCTGTAGTGTGAGAATAACTTGTTATATTGTGTATGGAGTGTGGTGGTAGTTGTTGCAGGGGCCAGGTTAATTACACTGATTCTTAGAGGAAAGTTTCTTTCAGCCCTGCTTAGCGTGTTGCATTTTCAAAGCACTGTATGTATTTACTATGGGAAATAGTGGCTGTAGTATGTAGCATTTTCTGCATTATAAAGATGAGATGTGTGATTTTTCTCAAAGCTCCATAGTGTTTTAGTGAGAGAAACATTTCATTTTGCTGCTCAGACAAAAATGAGACTTTCATGTCTGTGAATAGAGAAATTTTAACTCAAATGGGTTTTGCAGCTGCTTCTAAATACCATGTTGAGCGTTTACAGGTGAGCATCTGTAGTCACAAATCTTGCCTCCCAGTGTTTTGAATTACTCTTTAGCTTTTAATCACCACCAAACTGCTGTCGAGCAACTGGTGAGGGGTCATTCCTACATACTTTTGGGTTCTACTTATGCCAACACATCTGGGATGTTGTTCCTTGACCTGTGGTGCTGAGGAAGGAGGAATCTCATTCAGTGTTCTGGACAGGTGCAGCCTCTTGACAAGAGAGACCACAATTATTTTAATCAGTGTGAATACCCTTTTCTTATATGTTTATGTTTGCAAACTAGATGTCCCTGTCTTTGAACTATTGTACTTGAAGGCTTTGGACATCTTGTGGAATGACAGAGCTGCGGGACCCCTGGAAAATCTTTTCCTCCTATTCCCTGTGCTGGTTATTTGAGTTGGATGCTGGAAAGCGGGGATTTGTGATCCACAGATCACATTTTACCAAAATGAGTAGTCTTAATGGACTTTTGTGTTAATTTAATTCCAGTGTAAATTCACTGACCTCAGGGGAAATAAAAGGTTGGTTTTTATTCTTGTATTAAATACATTGTACATGATAAAAACATCACAATCCCGCTGTCTCCTCTGTCCTGTCTTCCCTATGTGGAAGTGACTCCGGTGAGTGAAGCGGTTTGGATATGTGTAATGTGTGTTTTTGACTATGTAAAATCAAAAGTCAATGAGATTTGGCTCAATTAATTTTGGTTTTACCGTAGCATAAAAAGGTCTGTTAACAGACTAACATCCAGTTGGAATGAGTCTAATCCTGTTGAGCTCTCGCTAATGAGACGGGCACACGCAGCCAGCCAGCTGCCAAGTACAAATTACAGGTATTGTATGGGGGGGCGGATTCTCATCTAGGAAAACAAAGAAACAAGTGATCAGGGAACCCAACTGGAGATCCCCGTCGAGTTCATCACCCACATGCACTCCATATCTGTATTCGTTCCTTCTGTTTGTCATTTGTTTTGAATGCTTTTGTTGTTTTGGGAAGTTTGAAGAAGCTAATGGATATTTATCACTGTTTCAGAATCCTGTTGTGTTTTGTAATTCCCTTTTCAAAGTTCCTTCTGCAAACTTCCTTTCCCAGGCAATTTCTATCCTTTTTATTTGGCAAACAGTGTGTTGACTTTTCTTCCTTGCCACACATTTTAATAGAACTGAAACAAGCAAAGATGCCCTTGGCTTTTCTGCAGTGTTAGCAGGAACATACATAATCTCCAGAATAATAAGTATTCTTTGCTTTGCTTTTTTTAGTGTGCGGAGCAAGAAAAATAAATGACTCCTGTACCAAGGGCCTTAGGTAGGAAATTCAGGTGTACGAGGTAATGTTTCAAATTCCAAGTGACATGGCTGCTTTTTGTAGTTACTGCTAGACTTGAAGGATTTAATGTTGTATTTTTTGAAGGAGTGGAATATATACATGATAATGAATTATTGGAGTAGAGAGAAGGTGGTGAGGTTTGGTTTAAGTAAGTAAAGTGAGGGCTCATCTGATTGATAAAGTGATTTAAGAAGATGAGTAGGAGAGTCTTACTGCTGGCTATAAGAACTTTTAAGTACTTGTACTGCTTTGGAATATGTTGCAGAAATTTATATGTTACGGCCATGGTGGTCGAACATATAAATTGTCATCTGGGAAAAGGTTTAATGTGACATGCAAAAAAAACCCCACAATCCAGAAGAGGCGTTCTCAGTTTTACAGCACACTTATTTCTGACATTTTAGCTTGAAACAGCTTCTTACTTATTTATATATTGCTTTTCACATCCATTAAAAGAAAGGGTTTGCTTTTGTCTTCACTACTCTTTTGTTCTTCAGTGCATGATGGTTGGATGTCAGTAAAATAAATGTAAAAGTGGTCTCTGCTTTTCCCATTCAGATCTTTGGTTGCGATTTCAACTTTATCCTATTCATAAAGAAATAATCTACAGGTACATAAGGCAAATGAATGTGGGTGGAGGGGGAAAAAAGAACTATAAGGGTTAAATAGGTGTAGAATTATTTATCCCTTTCTGTGTAGTAAGTGATGGCTTTGTTTTACACTAGAACAGACTGGAGGACTGTAGATATAGGTAAATATTCTGGTCAAAATATGAGTATGATATTTTTAGGGATTGTTTCTACAATGTTTTCCCCCAACAGGTAATTAAAGAAAGCAAGAGGTTCCCAGTACAGGTGTGAATTCTGGGAAGATTTCCCAGTTGGTGCGTCTGACAGAGCCAGCTGGAAATGTTGGAACACGACAATAAAGGAGCCTGAAACTTCCTGTGAGTTCAGATCTTGCAGGTTGCGATTGCAGGCTGGAAAAATAGGTCGTTTTAAGTAAAATTAATTGGATCTTGTCCTTGGTGAGAGCATACCCGGGAATTGCAAAGCAGCATTTCATGTAAGTGAATCTCTGCCTTTCTTCCCCCTCCTGCTGCCTGGCAGCACAGGGGTCCCACCTGGAACTCTGCTTGAGTGGATCATGGTGATCTTGTCTTTTTGCAGGTTTGGATGCTCAAATATCCTGGCAGGGTGAAGGCAGAGTCCCATGTTGGCACTTTCTGTGTTTGTGTGTGGGAGTTGGGTAACTTGCTTTCCAGCACCTCCAAAATACTACTCAGCTTCAGGTGGTCTGCAGTACTGGAGTCTTACAGAGGATGAGACCAAAGAAATCAGAGTAATTTTGGATGGCAGAGGCCATCAAGATCATGGAGTCCAGCCGTTAACCCACACCTGTGTCCCTAAGGACCTCATCTAAATGCCTTTTAAACCCCTCCAGGGATGGTGACTCCACCACTGCCTTGGGCAGCTGGTTCCAATGCCCCACAGCCCTTTGGGGAAGAAATTGTTCCTAATATCCAATCTAAACCTCATCTGGCACAACTTGAGGCCATTTCTGTTGAGGATCCTCTAGACGGGTAGTTTGAGAATGACGGGTAGTGGAGAATGCAGCTTTGGCCACTTGTTGGTGTCTAGTGTGCTTGTATTTCCCTGGTGTCTGCGCTTGGTGAGTTTGGCATGTTGGAGAATGCACTGCAGTTATTTTCTTTCAGTATTTGTTTTGGCCTGTTGTCTGTGAATACATTTGAGTCCTTTTTCTGAACCCACTGATGCTGTAAGCCTGAGATTCTGCAGCAGGGTTTTGGAGTTCACTTCCCAGTGTGCTTTATCTTTTCTTAAACTGATCTCCTGTTAGTCTCAAGAAGTACCACTAGTTCTAGTAGCGTATGATTTGATCAAAAACGGTTTGGCATTTGTTATCTGTTATTGACTCCTGCAGACCTCAGTCATGTCTCCTTTGAGCCTTGTCTTTTCCAAACCAGAGTCTTGGCATCTCTGCAGAGAACAGCTGCTTCATCCCCTCCCTTGTTTGAGTTGCCCTTCCAAGGGCAGCAAAAGGAAGAGGAGACCAGAACCATATCTATCACTTAAAGTACGGACATAGTAAGATTTTAAACAGCAGGAGAGTGATTCCTTTGTCTCGCTCTCCTCTGGGCTACTGCTGCCTATGAAGTTAATTTTTCAGGGAACTGTAACTATAGAGTAAGACTTGATTGGCAACTACATTCCCAGTGTGTGCTGCTGAGGTTCCTGAAGTCAGGCTGGAATCCAGTTACCCTTTACTTTAATATGAGTTGGTGATAATTTCATGCTACTACTGGCTGTGTCGTGGGTGGAGAAGATGAGGTCTTTGGAGCCTGGACTGTCTGAAAAGGTGTGTAGTGCTCAGCCAGATGGGCTCTATTTCCTCCCCTAAAGCTTCTTTATTCTGCTGAAGGTGGCAACAAATGTACATTATTTATCTAAGCAGACAAATAGCGAAATTACATCTTAAATGGGTACTTTTAGTTGTCATCTTTATATAATTTCTGTAGGAATAAGCTTGTGGTGTCTCCCAAATGCTTCTGATTTCCAGCTCTATGAGCTTTGCCCTTTTGACATGTTCGGTGGTTTCTAAGATCCAGGTCCAGTTGTACTTCTCTCTCTAAGGCTTTGTGAACATCTGTGATGGGACTGTGCAGATTTCTAGTGTTTTCTGTGAAAAATGTTTTTCCTGTGAAGTGCAAGTTACTCTCAATTACAAGGACAACAACAATGGGGCAGCACAATGTGATTCTGTTTCAAATATGGTTTTGACTGGAAGTTGTTGGGAAATTGAAGTTGGGCAGGAACTTGCTGGAGGGTGGGAAAAGGTTCGTGGTATCTGCTGACATGAATGGTGTAGCATGAACCTTGGAGAAAGGTCTTCAGCTTTTGTAACAAACTACCGGCATTGCAGATGGATCCGAGCCAAAGCTTGAACAGCTTTGGAAAATCAAGGGTTTGGAAATTGTATTTTGTTTAATTAAAACTAAAAACTTTTCTAGTCCGTCATATGGTTCTGCTTCTAAATTGTCTGTAGCAATCCACGATTCTCCTTCAATCCATAACTCAACTTAGAGAGAATCGATGTTTTCATTAACTACCCAGACAAGCAATATTGTTCAGCTTGAAACTCAAACAATATGTCAGTTCCTGAAAAGGTTATACCTTGGTGTCTGGTGTAACCATGCTGAAGAAGATGCTTTTAGCAAAAATAAACAGTTTTGCAGAAAGAAAGCATATTCATCTGCAAGAGCTTGAATGGAGGGTGATTTATTTCCTGAAACCTTTTTGCACATATTTTATGTTCATCCACTGTAGCAGGAACCCAAACCTCACTGTGTCTTAGAAGTACAGAATCACAGGATGATTTGGGTTGGAAGGGACCTCTGGAGATCATCCAGTCCAACCCACCTGCTAACGCAGGGTCACCAGAGCAGATCACACAGGAAGGTGTCCAGGCGGGTTTGAATGTCTCCAGAGGAGGAGACTCCACAACCTCTCTGGGCAGCCTGGGCCAGGCTCTGGCACCTCAAAGGAAAGAAGTTTCTCCTCATGTTCAGATGGACCCTCCTGTGCTTCAGTCTGTGCCCGTTGCCCCTCATCCTGTCGCTGGGCACCACTGAACAGAGTCTGGTCCATCCTCTGACACCCACCCTGGAGATATTTATAACCATTGATGAGATCCCCCCTCAGCTTCTCTTCTCCAGCTCAACAGCCCCAGTTCTCTGTCTCCTCATCAGAAAGATGCTCCAGACCCCTCAGCATCTTCATATCCCACTGCTGGACTCCCTCCAGTAAGTCCTTGTCCTTCTTTAACTGGGAAGCCCAGAACTGGACCCAGAACTCCAGATGTGGCCTCCCCAGGGCAGAGCAGAGGGGGAGGAACAACCTCCCTGACCTGCTGGTCACAGTTTTCCTAACGCACTCCAGGGACCGTTGGCATTCTTGGCCACAAGGGCACATTGGTGACTCATGGTCACCCTGTTGTTGTCAACCAGAACTCCCAGAGCTGCTTTCCAGCAGGTCCACCCCAACCTGTACTGGTGCCTGGGGTTGTTCCTCCCCAGGTGTAGGACCCTGCACTTGCCTTTGTTGAACTTCATTAGGTCCTTCCCTGCCCAGGGCTCCAGCCTGGCCAGGTCTCGCTGAACAGCAGCACAAGCACTGGATGTTTAATCCTGTTGCATTACCTGTGCGCTTAGTTTAGTTTTCTAGCACATCTTTATATATCACTTAATGTGAAATGTTTACATGATCTCTGCTAACAGGTGTTGAGTGCTTCTTTAATGCTTCATGTAATTCCATCCTCAGTGGAGTGAGGAGGGGGTTTCTCATCTTGATGTGTTATTTGTGTGAGAGGTACAGCCAATTCCGTTGTAATATGTGCAGTTTGTGGTATTTGGGAGGGAGGTGTAAGGCACCAATAGTCTGTGCCATAACAAAAGAAAGAGGATTTCTTCTCATTTCCATGTGGTATCAGTTAAACCTTCTGCCACTGCCATCTGAAAGCAAAAAGGAGTGTTAAAACTGCATAGAATAAAACACATTGCTTGAGTACATTGTCTTCTTTTAGGGGGTTGTAGGACACATTTTGGCTGTAATTCTGCTGTCCTCCTTGGTGTAACAGTTGAATAGGACAAGCGTGTGTGTGCTCCTGTCCTCTGGTGCCGCGTTCCATATGGCAGCACAGATTTCCTTGCTCACTTGATGTTTTCTTAGCTGCTCTTTCTGGGATCACGATCTCCTGTGAAATGGCACTTTTATTTTCTTTAAAAAAAAGATGGTGGTGGTTTTCTTTGCAGGGAAATAACAGTAGTGAACTGCAAGTTTTGAGGGTATGTCTGACGTTTCAGAAGAGCTTTTGCACTTGAATCCCTACAACTTTCCCAATGGTACTGAAGAATTCAGAGAAACTGTCCATTCCAAACTCTTCTTCTGTCCTGCTTGTTGTCCTTGAATACTCTTAAATAAACCACAAGGAAATAGGTTTCTCTCCTTTGTATTTTTGAATGGTTTGAAGCAGTTCTCACTGGCCTTTTAGCTTTTAGAGTAGAGGACAAGTGACTGTTATTGCAAGAAAAATGATAATTCCTTTTTTCTTGCCAGCATGAGATGTGGGTTTTAGTGTGACTGGACCTCATTGCTTTACCAAACCCCAAGTCAAAGCCATTACGGCAGCAGAGAGCAGCAGCAGCATTCAGCAATGGATGTTGTGTCTCCTTCCAACTATTTGACCTTTTCCCACACAAACAGCTTAAGAAATCCAGAATAAAAACCCCTCGAGTAGTTTTCTCTTACCCTGGTTGCATTTTGTTTTCAGTCTTTTGGGTTGGAAACAATGGCTGTTCTAGTCTTTTACTATTTTGATACCTTTTCAGTGTGCCATGTTAAGGTGGTGCCTCAGTTCAGAAGCCTCAAATCCTGTGGTTTAAATGAATTAAGTTCCTATATGTCTACTGGCTGTATTTTTCAAGGTACATCACTTTCCATGAGTAGATGCTCTGAATTTCTTTGCAAGTTGTGATTGTTTCATTATGTTCAAGCATATGATGCAGAACAGTTGGTATGCAGCCATTTAAAAAGAAAACTCTTTATTTTTGCTTGTTTTCTCATGTTAAGCTCTTTAAAGTGATACAATAATTAATAGAGCTACAGAATCCATCCCTGCTGCTTCTTAAGGTTGTGATATACCGGTGTTGAGATAGTAGCTGCTATAACTGATCTCCTTCGTGCCATGAAATAAACAGTTTTCTATGTCTGTATTGGTGCTTTAAAACAGAAACCTCTATGGGCCATACCTATATTTCCAAGGTGAAGGAAGAGGAAAATGCAGGATGCTTTTCTTTGAGTGCTGTGTACTGTAGAATATATAAGAATGTGGTTTTAGCTACTGCTGTCTCCTTGGTCTTCCTGATAATGTGCTTGAGTCACTCCAGGTGTTGGCATCTGGATCCAGTGGCAGGATGGGCCTCAAAGGGCTGAAGTGGATTAAGAAACAGAGAGAGAAATAGAAGATGGTGCTGATTCTTGTGTAAATTTCAGAAATTGGAAGTGACACCAAGACATAATTTCCTTTGCCAGTGTCATTAAATTTTCAGCTGTTTTATTTGAATCTCAAACTTCATCGATGTAAAAATAAAAGTTCTATTAGATGATGCTATTCAGAAGCTAAAGTAGATGAGGAGGGATAATAATGACACTTGTTTGCGGCACTGGTGTATGTTTGAAAGCAGATGGACTATTGGAAGGCATGGGTAGGTTAGGGATGGATTTTCTATGTCCGTGTGGTATTTCTAGTGCAGTTTTGGCAGGTAATTGGTGGTAACTGCAGCACTCCTGACAAATAGTTGAAGTGGTGCCTGCACCTAATGAATTTCTTCTTTATAGTTCTTTGTAAGTAATAAATCAGGATGTATTTTGTATGACATAATGTGCCCATATAAATAACTCTATGGATATATGATAATGAATAGAAAACTTCACATTTTCATAAATCCCATCGTGTAGTATAAAAGGTCTAAAACATCTGAAAATTGGGGAAATAGTAGAACACAATAGTTGTGTTCTTTTAATTATTTTCTCGAAGCGCTTTGTTCTTTACTGAACATGAGGCACATGTTTACCAGCAATAAACTTCATTTATTGTGTCTGTGTACACGAGTGTACAGACTCATAAGGGCGACTGGTTTGGGCTAGGTAGCACATAACTTAGGGTAAGTCTTCCAGTCCTTCTAGATAACTTGAGAATATCCCTATTTGTTTTCTAATCTTTTTGTCTTTAGGACTTTATCTACCAGCGATGATGTTGAGGACCGGGAGACTGAGAAAGGCCGCCTGGAAGAAGCTTATGAGAAATGTGACCGGGATTTGGATGAGCTCATCGTCCAGCACTACACTGAGCTCACCACGGCCATACGTACCTACCAGAGCATCACGGAGCGCATCACCAACTCGCGCAACAAGATCAAACAGGTGAAATCTGCACTGTAGATCTGTGTTCGCAGTGGCTCAGTAGCTCTGGTCAACCACAGGTTGACCATGAGTCACCAGTGTGCCCTGGTGGCCACGAATGCCGATGATCCCTGGGGTGCGTTAGGACAAGTGTGACCAGCAGGTCAGGGAGGTTGTTCCTCCCCGTCTGCTCTACCCCAGTGAGGCCACATCTGGAGTTTGGTGTCCAGTTCTGGACTCCCCAGTTTAAGAAGGACGAGGAATTACTAGAGGGAGTCCAGTGGTAGCTACCAAGATGCTGAGGGGTCTGGAGCATCTTTCTGATGAGGAGACAGAGCTGGGGCTGTTGAGCTGGAGAAGAGAAGCTGAGAGGGGATCTCATCACTGGTTATAAATATCTCCAGGGTGGGTGTCAAGAAGATGGACCAGACTTTGTTCAGTGGTGCCCAGTGACAGGATGAGGGGCAACAGGCACAGACTGAAGCACAGGAGGCTCCATCTGAACATGAGGAGAAACTTCTTTCCTTTGAGGTGCCAGAGCCTGGCCCAGGCTGCCCAGAGAGGTTGTGGAGTCTCCTTCTCTGAGACATTCAAACCCACCTGGACACCTTCCTGTGTGATCTGCTCTGGTGACCCTGCGTTAGCAGGTGGGTTGGACTGGGTGATCTCCAGAGGTCCCTTCAACCCCAACCACTCTACCATAGCGTGTGCTCTGTGTAGAAATCTGTGCAACTCATCTCTCTTGTGTGTTTTCTTTTTATTGGTAATGTAGTGTTGTAACATCCCACTCTAAACTTTTATTTCTCCATTTTTCCAGCTACTTGTCATCTTTCTGAACTAAAAAATGAATAGAGAAATCACAGTTACCCACTAATTCTCAGCTAGGCCTGATTTTCAAGTTGCTCTGTGGCATGGCCAGTATCTGACTGTCCTGTCCTAATACAGTGGGCCCAGGATGCATCTTACTACGGAAAACAGGTTACCAGTATCTTTCTGAGAACACAAGTAATTAAAAGCAAAACAAGAGGTAGACACGAGTTACAAAGCTTTGTGATACCTGTTTTCACTTATTTTCTGGGCATGTTGCTATCCACTTTTTGAAGCCCAAGAGCTGTTAAGCTATCACCTTTCTGGCCAACCTTTTCACGTTTTGATATGTCAGCCTCCAACCACCTCCTACATAGTCTGAGGGTTTCTTCAGCTTGCTTTTTACTCAGAGAACATGCATTTTAGTGTTAATTCCAGTGTCATTTATATTGTGTGAATGTACGTGAACCCTGTGCCCCCAAATCTTTCTGTATTTTGAGTGCTCACACTTGGGTAACGTGCCAACAAATAACTCTGGCGCTTGTTGTCATTGACTTGTTCCATCTGCTCTCTCCCTGCAGCGATAGATCTGTTCTTGGGACTCCTGTCCCATCTCGCTGTGTGGTTTACTGTACCTAAACTTAGCAAACTAGGCACCACATTTACTCCCTTTTTTTTCCTGGCTCTGTAGAGACTCCAGCTTAAAACCTTTCCCAGCAGCGCTTTAGGAGCAGCCGGCTTTTACCCTTCCTGGGTTAGGTACTGACCCTTCTGGCTTTTTAAATTAATTTAGCATTTTGAAAGAAAATTAAACCATTCTGATGCTTTCCAAGGGCAAGAGTTCACTCTAGGATTTATGTACAAAGTGCAGCACTTTGAAAGCAAAGATCAATTGTACTAAATTTGAAATATACGGTAGCCAGTGGCCTATTTTCACACTGTGTACTGAGCTTTCAGAGGTCAAAACAAACATGTAGGGGTGTGACCTTTTGGTCCTGCCTGGAACAATCACTGTGAGGGTTGAAGGACCTTTTGGTATTTCAGTTTTCTGATAAGTTTTGGTCAATATGTATTGAAGTAGCTTTGACCTGATCTCACGGGGGGGCCCAGATCTGGTTTGTTATCCATCTGTATTATGCTATCAGACTTTATTTTGATGTTCCACTCTTGTGGAAGGTGGATGATCATACAGGCGTTTACACTTGTGTAAGTGTCTAGAATAGATCCCTCTGTTTATCTACCTTTTGTAGTCAGTTCTTGTATGAATTTCTCTTGGGAAAGGCTTAGATTTGAATCTAACTCTAAAGGTGTTGCCACTGCAAAACTAAATTAAGTAGATACTATTTGTCCTTCTTTCTTGCCCCATGATTGTTTTGCTGACCTGATTTGGCTCCGTGCATCACCAGTGTGCTCATGATGGTGCGCTAGGTCAGTGAAACATCTCAAATTACAGTATTGACCAAGGATTAAGTCTGAAATGAGTTTTATATGCGTTTTGGTTGGCTTTTGCAGCAAGTTATGACACTTTTCCATTAGCTGGTCTGTTGGCTGAGGGTTTTTCTGTGTTATTCTTTTCAGAAGGACGTTTGAAATTGTAGTTTGTTCTGACTTTGGATGGAGTCTGTTCTGTGTAGCTATTTGTATTTACCCATTGTCTGTATTTTGGTCTATCTATGTTTTGCTTTTATATTTAACTGCTTTTAGATGAACAAGGAAGGAGTAAGTGCAGCTGAAATGGGATTTCTGGAGGCCTTTGAAGGCTCATTATTTAAAAATAAATGTAAGGGCCTACTTGTGAGAGCCTGTATTAATGTGTAATTCAGTGAGAGCTCAGCCTGAGAAAAGCTTGGTCCCTAAGTATTCATAACGTATCACAAAAACAAGAGTGGTGTGAAAGCAATGTGTGAAGCTGTGTTAATTGCTGCCACATTTTAATATATATTATTGATTTGCATTATGCAAGAGAAGCTGCGTTATACTGACCTTACCAGAGGATATCAGGAGAACTTGAAAGCAGGGATTGCAGGCTCTATGATGGAGCAAAAAGGATGGAAAACAACATCTCTTGATGTTTCCTGAATGGGGTAAAATAGTAGAGATTTTAATTAGAGAGAATGGCGTGAAGCTCCAAAGAAACCTGAATGGCAAACACCAAGGTGTTTCTGAGTGGTGTAATGGCCTTGATAAATAATGGCAGTGTTAAATTGAACTGTAATGTAGCTGCTGTTTGTTCTGGTGAAACCAGAGAAAAGAAAATGGGTATTGCTTGGGGTATTAGGAAAACGGTTGTACTCCTATAGAGTCAGATTTCAAGAGATGGACACGATTTGAAGGAGGAGATGTGCAAAAAGATTGAATATGCAGATGGAAAATGTTTGCAGCAGGAAAATTAGTAGTGGCTTATTTGCTTTTACTCAAAATTGGATTCTTGCTGTATGCCAAAATACCAAATTGATTTTTGGAGAACATGCAAATAAGTCTTTAGTCATGGTTAATAGGATCCTGCGTTTGTTCACATTATGATACTTGGATTGAATTTTCACTTCTGGTACAAAACCTGCACCGAAAAACCATTTCACGATGGGAGCAGTTCTGGTGTGTGTGTGTCTGTGTGTACTATTTTACTTCAGCCAGAGGAATGACCAGAAAGTTTATGGGACTTCAGTTGTAGTCCTGAGATTGTTTTGGAATTCTGAATAAAAGTGGGAAAGGGCTGATCTGTGTTAAGCACCTGTTACAGGGACAGGTTTGATTAATCAGTTGATGCATTCCTTGTAGGTGAAGGAGAATCTGCTGTCCTGCAAGATGCTGCTGCACTGCAAGCGGGACGAGCTGCGCAAGCTGTGGATCGAAGGGATCGAGCACAAACACGTCCTGAATCTGCTGGATGAGATCGAGAACATCAAGCAGGTGCCTCAGAAGCTGGAGCAGTGCATGGCCAGCAAGCGCTATCTCAATGCCACTGACATGCTGGTAAGATGTGGTGCCTCGTGCTGCACCAGTAACACCAGGAACACACTGGGCAGCTTGCTGATCTTCTATCCGTGGTGTTTTTTTCCTCCTTACTTTGTCATTTGCTGCTTTCTTGTCTTGGGATTTCCCTTTGGTTTTCTTTGATCCTCTCTGCCTGGTCTCAGGTTTCCTGTCTCCATCCTGTTTGATCCTTGATTTCCAGAGCTGTTTTTCCCAGTTGGCTTGTCCTGATGCTTTCTCCAACCATCTAGTTCTTTACCCGTTTGATCTCATGTAAGATTTCCTTTGGCTTTTGCAACCTGGTGCTTGATTTCAAAATGAATTTCCCAGACAGCTGCCTGCATCATCTATTTTCTTGATAGCCTCTAAATTATTTCCAACTCATTTTTCTGGAAGAACTATCCTATTTCTCTGCTGTTGCATGTCCCAGAATGCATTCACAGCTTCGGTCATAATTCAGAGGTGAGACTGTCTTTCACCATTTAGGTGTGTTTGCTTCTCATTGTCTTCCTGTAGGTCTTTTACCAGACCTCTTGAACCTTCCTACTTATTTCCAGCTCTTTCTTCATCCTTTTTTCTCCCTCACTTCAAGTGTTTTTCCTTTGCGGTTCCATCTCTTTTACAAGCATACCTTTCAGTTCCAGTCTTGTAGAGGTATAAGTTTCTTGAACTTCTCTAATAATGGTCTCTTTATTCTCTCTGAACTTCACAAGCATGCTTCTTCGCCAGGCTCCAGTCCTTTATTTCCTGGAACTGTTTTCTACTGCTAATTAATCACTTTACAAGGCAGTTGATCCTTCCCCCCCTACTCAATTCTGATGTGTGGAGTCTTGAGTCCAGCTCCAGCCTGTCCTATATGAGAGATGGTGTTACTGGATCAAATCCAGAGGAGGATCACAAGGATGTTAAGGGATAGGAGAATCTCACATCTAAAGACAGATGGAGAGAACTGGAAACAATTCCCTTAGAGAAAAGAAACCTCAGGATTATAAGTGTCTGATGGGATGGTGCAAAGAAAACAGTCAGACTTTTCTCAGCAATGCCCAGCAACAGGAGAAGAGGTGATGGGTACAGATGGAAATGGAGGAAATGATACCTGAATGCAAGAAAACACCATTTGACTCTAAGGGTGGTTGAACACTGGAAGAGGTTGCCCAGAGGGGTTGTGAAGTCTCTGTCTGTACAAGATTTTCAAAACCAGCCTGGCTGTGGTTCTGGGCAATGGGCTGGAGGTGACGATGCTCGAGCAGGGGCTGGATTGATGATTTTTTAGAGGTCCCTTCTAAACTTAACCAGTCCGTAATTCATAAGTGAAGGTGCTATGTCTGTTCATATTCCTCTTCGGGTTTGCCAGAGAATGCCTTTAAGGAAATCTTTTCATTGCCTTCTTTAGTCATTGCGGGGTTTTTTAGCTTCTGTCCTTTGTATTTCTCTTAGCTGTGCCTCTTTGCTTCTTTGTAATAGCTAATATTCAACAGGATAAAGAGCTGGAAGACTTAGTGTTGTCACTTCATATTCCTGGAGCCCTGACTTGAATGTAGTTTCCTTCTTCCTGTTTTACCTCATTTTACCTTAAATGCAGCTTTCTAAAAGTTGTGTTGTTCCCTCTGAAACCTTTTCAGTGGTTTGTTGTCCATCTCCTCATCCCTTTCTCTGACATGTGGCATGTGATTTGGATTTTTGCTGCTGTCACATACTCTGATGTCCCTCTGTCATTACACGACTGTTTTCTGTTGCTCATGTTCTCATGCCACACCTGATGCAATAATTTGTCTATAATCTGGTCACAATTTTCTTTTTTCCTTTTCAAAACCATCTTCCAGGAACCTTCTCAATCTTAATTCTCCTTAGAGTCTCACTGTCCTTTTATATGAACCCTTGTCTTATATCTTTCTCACTCTTGTGAGCTGTTGGGATGGGTCATGTTTCCATTGATGTTGTGTAATGTAGTGTGGAATGTTTATGATACTTAATTAAATATTGTGTAAAATCTATTAGCATTTGTGAAAACAGAAGAGTAATTGAATGACTTGAAGCAGCAAATATGAGAAGAATGTGGTCAGGTTTGGTCAAAACTTTGGTCAGGTTTCAGATGCAGAAAATTGGAGTGTGGTGTTTGGCTGATATTTTCAATCACGAGACATGAAATAGATGTGAATTGAGGGCGTTCAGTGTAGGCGTGAGACCACAGTATTGGGAGTTAATATTATCAATTAAAATGTTAACCAGTTGGTGCATTTTACTGGTGGACCTACCGGTTTGCCTTTTCTCTTTTTTAATTGAATAAGTTATCTTTATGCAATGAAATTCAAGCCAACTGATTAATTTCCTATCTGGAATACAAGATAAATAGAGGAATAAAATTAATACTTAGTTTTTATCATATAATACACTTTAGAAATGGTTTGTGATATGTGTATTTGTGCCATCTTACTGTCTTGCAATATATTGTGTGTTATTTATATTGACACTTACCCATGTGTGAATGTTTCTAAGCTTGCCCAAGCTATGAGGTAGAGCCAATGTTAGACCTCACTGAACTATGGATTCTGCAGTTTCCCATGCTGGTTTATTTTCTTACCAAAAGAGTAAGATAGTGATGTTGGAATTGCTCACTGGCTGCAGGATAATTCCTTTCTCCTTCTCTACGATACAAATATTGTTTAAACAAACGACTCAAGTGTCAGGGATGCTGAATTTCCATACATCTCCCTGCCTTTCTGCTTCATTCCTCAAGGTAAACAGATGCCCATGGCTTATAAAAAGCCCTAAGTGATGTGCCAAGGAGCTTCTATCCCTCATGTTGAAATTACAACATTGATTAATATTGTTGCCTGTAGCCTTGTGATATGTACAGTTGAAATTAGACCTTTGCCGGTGTTGTGTTAGGTTGATGCAAGGACTCTAATGACATAATTTCTGGTTGCTGCATCACATTTCTGCAGTCTGTTCATTGTATTCCACTCATATTAATTGAAGTAATTTTGCCACTGAAGCATGTTTCAGACCTCTGCATTTAAATTGAAATTTTAATTCCCTCATTGTTTGGAGAAGACAGCTGAAGATGGTTTGTTACAGGTTTCATTATCACTCAGAACTCTCCAGCTGCTGGTTCTAATGTGCAATGACTGAGTAATGCTGGGAAGAATTGTTAATAAAAGAATGGCAACTTGTCCCAGTAGTATGAACACAATGCAAAGGTATTTTATGACAGCTTTAGTTTGTATGAAGGTAAAATTAAGTGGCAGGTTTTGTTTCTGATTCTCCATCCATCTAGACAGAGCAGCACAGCTGAGCTTCAACTGTCATGTATCCATGTTGTATGTTCCTCCAGCATCTTGAGAACACACACTGCGGTGAGCAGAGCTGAGAGGATCAGCTTTGCTGTTCTGGACTGGATGATCTCCAGAGGTCCCTTCTAACCCCAACCATTGTCATTCTGTAATTGAGTGGGCACGTGTGTATTTTCTGTTTGAAGTAAAACATAAAAAGGAGGCTGAGGGGAGACCTCACTCTCTAGAACAATCTGAAAGGAGTTTGTAGCATGGAGGGTATTGGTTTTATCTTTCAAGTAATAAGTGATAGGACGAGGGAACATGGCCTCAGGTTGTGCCTGGGAGGTTTAGATTGGATATTAAGGAAAAATTCTTCATGGAAAGGGCTGTGGGGCATTGGAACAGGCTGCCCAGGGCAGTGCTGGAGTCACCATCCCTGGAGGGTTGAACAGATGGAGAGATGAAATCTATGGACATGGGCTAGTGGTGGACGTGGGAGTGTTGGGTTAATGGTTGAACTCTGGTCTTGAAGGTCTTTTCTAACCTAAATCATTTTAGGATTATATCATCATGTGCTGAAAAGGGAGTTCTGATGCAGAAGGAGCTTCCTATAAAAAGGCAGTGGGCTGTGTCCAAAGGGAGAGCAGCAGAGCTGGTGGCAGAGGCTCGTTGGACTGTAGGTTGTTTGGCCTGGAAGCACGAGCTTGGTTTCTGGAATGTTGGAATCCAAAGTCAATAGAATAGTTCAGGTTGAAGGGACCTTCAAAGCTCATCCAGCTCTCACCCTGCCATGAGCAGGGACATCTTCAGCAGCTCAGGTTGCTCAGAGCCCTGTCCAGCCTGGCCTGGGATGTCTCCAGGGATGGTTCATCCACCACCTCTCTGGCCAACCTGGACCAGGCTCTCACCACCCTCAGGGCCAACAATTTCTTCTTTATATCCAGCCTGAATCTCCCTCCTTTAGTTTAAAACCATCACCCTTTGTCCTATCACAGCAGGCCCTGCTCAAAAGTCTGTCCCTGTCGTTCTCATCAGCCCCTTTTAAGCACAGAAAGGCTGCACTAAGGTCTCCCTGGAGCTTCTGTTCTTCAGCTGAACACCCCAGCTCTTTCAGCCTGTCCTCCCAGCAGAGCTGTTCCGGCCTCGGATCATTTTGGGACGGAACATTCTTCTAGAAGAGATGTTTTTAGATATGTTAATCCGCATGTAGGTGATGTAGTTGCTTAACTATGTGTTGTAGAGGTCTGTGGTCTTGACCTAATTGTTCTCATTTTACTCTTGACCCATAGGGAGAGATTAATATTTTCTATTTAAGTAATCTGAGATATGAAATACTAACAACAGCTGAAGGAAGAAATGTTGTTGAATCAAATAATTAAAGGTGGGATCACAATACAATTAAATGCAAATTGCTTAGGCTATGTTTTTTGCGTTTTTCTGGGTCTAGCTTTGCAATTTTAATGAACTAATGTCACTTTGTCAGACTATCTAGTGTTTTTTAAAGAAAACCTTTTAATTCCAATAGATCATGACACACTTAGTCTGAGCTTGATTTATTAGAGCAGGAGCACGGTTCCTTGGCGTTCGGATTGCATCAGGCAACAAAATGTGAACTGCAGAAATACATGCATAGGATAGGACTGGGGATGACTTCAATTTCCAGTTGATCTGTTTTTGATAGGAGGATGAGACGAAGGAAGAAAGAAGGTAGGAAGAAGCAAGTATGGAGCCCTCTGACCAGTCTTGACTTTAAGCTCGCATTGATTAGTGTTGCAGAGCCAGGAACTTATGTGCACGTGTGTTTGCCACATGAGCACATCCTTCTCCTTTAGCCTGCATATCTTTGTCCCAAAAAATACAAAACCTAAGTGGCAGTAATTTGTTTCTCTAGAATTAGGTCAGGAATGCTCCAACACCTACTTTTCTTGCTTCTTTTTTAATGGTAAGGACTCAATTTCAGTTTCCTTGTGTCAGGGAAAGAATAATATGTCTCCTGCTCTGCTTTCTGAAATGAGGAATAGCAGTTTTTTCTCAGAGCTGACTGCTTTCTTACTGTAAGTTTGCATTGTTGCCAGTTTGTTCTTTTTCTAAAGCTGAACTGCTGGCCACTCTTGTTGCGTTCAATTAAATGTACCCGGGGTGGCATCCAGCTGTGCAGGACCGGAGTTGGGGACAAAGGGCAATGAGGTCGTTTGCCATTGTGCTGATGCAGCAGTACAAGCACATTGAGTTCACCACTGGCGGCCTCATGATGCATTAAATGTGGTTTTGCCCAGCTGTGTAGAATGCAAGATCTGCGTTGAGTTCATTTTTTGAAGAGCATTATTTGGTTGTAAAATCTGGCCTTGATATCAAGAACCTACCTGTCTGAACTGGAGGTGCTGACCAGCTCCATTGCTGAAGTAATTTATGAGTAAGTTTTACTTTACTTAACTACAGGACTTAACAACACAACTGGGCTACTTGGTGCATGAGAATGTGATCAGATGTTTTGATAAGTGGAAACATTGTGAAAAAATGATGGTGAAGCTACTGAGGCAGTTGGAAGGGAGAGGTGGTGTGGGGAAGGAAATAGATTAACTATAGATAAGAAATTTAGGAGAACAGTGGATAAGGACAAGGGACCTGGTTCATGATGCGGAGTTGAGTTGAACAAGGAGCTTCAAAATATTCTAATGTCTTCTCCAGAGCGAAGAAGGGAAATTGCTCTGTATGTACTTGTGGTTTCTTCTTGCTCATCCCATAGTGAATGTGTCCTGCTTGATAAGTGTCTCCTATTCCTATGAATTTCATGTTAATCCTCCGCAAAGGGATTTGGAGTGATTAACATCTTTCCAGAAAATGCTGGATGTTTGTAACCCTGGGCAGGGTTGTTGAGGGGAGGTTTAAGTTTTGGAACTTGAATAGAGGTGGTGCCTGGGGTTTTTCTCAGTGTAGCACGAGGAGAGTATTCCAATTCAGTACCATGTAGTGAGCAGACTTCTTAGGCTTTAAGTAGTCTGGAATAATGAAATTTAAGAGGAAAATACAACGTGGTTCTTGGTACGTATTTTATTTACTCTCAACTTTTCAGCTGGAACAATGAAAATCAATACAAGCAGTCGTTTATTTGGTTTCTGCATATTGTATTGCAGAGCTGGGATTCAGGTACTGCTGTGAAGCTGGTTTATATTTGGACATTAATGCTGCAAGTGGAAAGAAGAGACTTCTGTTGGTTTGGGATTCTATAGAAAACCTTGTACTACAAAATTTAAATTTTGGCCCTGCTGGAAGTTCTTTCCTTTGAATTACAAGTCTAATAATAATTTCCCAATACTTTCCTTAAAGATTTTCCCAACTACCCTGTGTCTTGTCATTGCTGACCTTCTTGCTTCCAAAGAAGCCGGTTAGAGGACACAATTGGGAAGCTGATAACTCAAGGGCTGCACCCCAATTGAGATTACTGCGATCTTTATACTGAAAGGAATGTTGTTCTGTAGTAGTTTTTAATGCTTGGCAAACCCATTAGCTGGATGGTTGAGGTGCTGGGCTGGGTTTGAACACACTAGAACATGCTGAATTTCTTTGCCTTTGAAACATGATTGTTTCCCTTAGTATACTTACCGTTAACTTTCTCACTGTATTTTATCCTGTAATTTCCATTATAAGACAGTCTATTGCATTTAACTGTTATTGCCTAACACTCCATTTATATGGACATGTTCTTGGACTCAGCCTCTCCACGCTTGATTCATGAAGCAACAAGCACCGGTACCTCTCCATAGATATCACTCTGCTAATAACAACCATTCATTTAAGGTGATGTAAAGTTAATTAAATAAGAAAATATGGTATAATGCAGGTGGAGTGGAGGCATCCAGCATCTTATGGTAGAAGTAACATGCAGATAGACAAGACACTGACCTTGACAAAATTAGAGAGCAGTGTAGGGGAAAGGGAGCTGGGGGTCCTGGGGACAGCAGGGTGACCATGAGCCAGCACTGGGCCCTTGTGGCCAGGAAGCCAATGGTACCTGGGGTGGGTTAGAAGGGGGTGGTCAGTAGGTCAGAGAGGTTCTCCTGCCCCTCTGCTCTGTCCTGGGGAGACCACACCTGGAATATTGTGTCCAGTTGTGGCCCCTCAGCTCCAGAAGGACAGGGAACTGCTGGAGAGAGTCCAGCGCAGGGCAACAAAGATGCTGAAGGGAGTGGAGCATCTCCCGTGTGAGGAAAGGCTGAGGGAGCTGGGGCTCTGGAGCTGGAGAAGAGGAGACTGAGGGGGGACCTCATTCATGTTTACAGATATAGAAAGGGTGAGTGTCAGGAGGATGGAGCCAGGCTCTTCTCAGTGACAAACAATGGTAGGACAAGAGGTAATGGGTTCAAACTGGAACACAGGAGATTCTGCTTAAATTTGAGGAGAAACTTTTTCCCAATGAGGGTGACCGAACACAGGCTACCCAGGGAGGTTGTGGAGTCTCCTTCTCTGCAGACATTCAAACCCGCCTGGACCCCTTCCTGTGGAACCTCAGCTGGGTGTTCCTGCTCCATGGGGGGATTGCACTGGATGAGCTTTCCAGGTCCCTTCCAACCCCTGACATTCTGGGATTATGTAAAAGGGAGAGGTATCCTTAACATTATCATAGATCCTTTTGAGAATGAATGTTTCTGAACATTAAGCATTTAATTGAGTTTGATGTTTCTTTTGTTATTTATGCTGTTGGTAATTTCTATTATTAAGCTATGGACTTTATTCTGTGATATGTTGGCGTTTTTATCACTTCATCTCGGAATACGGGTGATGTTTTCCCAGTGCTTACTGGTCTTTCCACGCATTGTTTTTCAACTTGGGATTGTACAGACATGGTTCTCTCCCGAGTAAAATATTGGACCGAACACCAAGAGAAATTATTGAAGATAGATTGGATTGTATATGTGTCAATGTAAAATAATCTAGATAGATCTAATTGCATTTTTTAAAAAATGCAACTTCCAAGCTAGTGAATGGTGGGTCAGAAGGTGTAATAAATTCACCTTCTAGTAAAGCACAGGAAGCACTTGATGTGAGTTTAAGCCAGAAGTTTTCCATTGAAGTAAATTGATAAATTCCTGGTTAAGTTGGCATAATGATGCCAAGTAACCTTCAAGGTGTTATGATGGAAAAAACGTCATGTAGAGCTGGAGGAAGAGTTTCCTTCATAAATGAAGATGGATGGAGCATGTGCCTGTTTGAGCAGGAGGCAATGCTTGTCTAACACTATGGTTCATTATTCCCTTTCGTGAATGTATGGGTTCTGCAATAAAACAAATGAGTAAATAAATAGGTGAGGAGCTAATTGTAAAGAGTTAAAGATTGCTGTAACATTGCTGGTGTGGGTCATAGAGGGTGTGAAAAAAACTACATGTCATCTTGGAGACAGCAAGAGAATCAATGGGAGAAACTGCAGCTTGCACTGAAACTAAAATACCGATGTTTTATTGTAGTCTGTTAGGACCTCATTGTTCTCTATGTCATTCATATAGAGAGAAGACTTTTGGGACAGAGATGGTCCTGAAAAAACACACTTTGCTTAATTGCAATTAAGATGGAATGATAATGCATTAACTGAAGAGACGAAGTATGGAAAAGTGGAAGGAAAAGCCTTTGTTTTTGATGGTGTCATAAGTATAACTGATTGCCAGCCCCTGGCGGTGCTCCAGAGAGATGTAATACAGGTTCTGGACAGGGTTAGAGCAGCACTGGTCACAGACCAATACAGTGTGTGCAGAGGATAAAGAAGGGAATGTGGGGACTTGGGGGTGCTGGGGGGTGAGAGATGACATGTGAGCCGGCACCATGCGCTTGCAGCACCGAGGCCGATTGTATCCTGAGATGTATCAAAAGGAGTGTGGGCAGCAGGTCAGGGACGGTATCCTGCCCCTCTGCCCCAGTGTGGTGAGACCTCCCTGCAGTGCTGGTCCAGCTCTGGGTCCTCAGCACAGGACACACATGGACCTGCTGGAGAGGGGCCAGAGGAGCCACAGGAATGACCCGAGGCTGGAACAGCTCTGCTGGGAGCACAGGCTGAGAGAGTTGGGGTGTTCAACTGCAGAAGAGAAGCTCCAGGGAGACCTTAGTGTGGCCCCTTTGGACTTAAAAGGGGCTGAGAAGAAAGATAGGGACAGACTTTTCAGCAGGACCTGTTGTGATAGGACAAGGGGTGATTGTTTTAAACTAAAGGAGGGGAGATTCAGGCTGGTTATAGAGAAGAAATTGTTGTCCCTGAGGGTGGTGAGAGCCTGGCCCAGGTTGGCCAGAGAGGTGGTGGATGAACCATCCCTGGAGACATCCCAGGCCAGGCTGGACGGGGCTCTGAGCAACCTGAGCTGGTGAAGATGTCCCTGCTCATGGCAGGGGTGGCACTGGGTGAGCTTTGAAAGTCCTTTCAACCCAAACTATTGTGATTATATTCTGAGCAAGCAATAGCAATCCCTTCCCAAAACACTCCCAGCACTTGGCAACACACAGCTTTCGATGCGATAACTGGTATATTATGAAGAGCACTCAGTAGCTTTCTTCCTTTAATTTGTCCCTGTCAGTTTTTACAGCACTTGAAACTTTTGGTGGTGTTGCCTGTTGGCCATGAGTTCTGTAGCTGAGCTGTTTGTGCTTTTTGTAGCGGAGAACTGAATCTTTGATTTCCTCATTTCATCTGGTTTGCCCAGTAGCTACCAGGGATTTCAAGCCCAGAAGGTACTGGGGCAATATAAGTGTCATCTCCATCAGGGTGTCACTCCAATGGAAAGTCTTGGGCAGTTATGTGATGCTGATAGATCCTCTGATTTCTTTATTTTGGGGAAGTAATTTGACCAATACTGTACTAAAAATTGCTTATGTTTTGTGGTAGAGTAAGCAGTTGGATAATGCTTTTTTTTGTTGTTTTTAGCTGCTGTATTCCTTGAGCACTACTGTTGGTTTTGGCACTTCATTACCAGAGAGACATTGATGAATTAGAGTGACAGGTGGAGGAAGTGCAATGATTGATCAGTGACAGGCCTGAGGCGAGTACCAAAGAATGAGATTTATGTAGCTGGGCTGAAGGACAGCAAGCGAGGAACATCATTTTATCAATATTTTAAAGTTTACAGAGAAAAAACAGTAACATGGAAGTTTGTTTATGAGAGGGGGGAGAAAAGGTGAGACTGGCTGAGCTGATGGATTTAGGAAGCCAAATTGTGGAGTTAGGCTTGCTGGAGTTGGGTTCTCTAGAAAACACTCGTCTCTAAGGCATTCAAAAGAGTTGTGTTACTCTTTAGTCTTCATATAGACTTTGTTATTGCTTAGTGTAGTGCTGTGTTTAAGAGAAAACAAACCTCATGAAGAAATAACCCTTTTACGCCATTCCTATATGCAGCTTTTCCCTGTCCTTCCTGAATTATTAACAAATAAGCTTACACTGATTATTTAGCTCAGGAGGAGCTGTATTCTTGCAACCCGAGCACTTTTCTGTGTGTAACTCAGTATCTTTCCAACTTCTTGCCCTTTCCACATAGTTCATCTGCACCAGTCTCCCCCTTTGTGCATCATTTAGTTGGCAAGTCCTTGTATGTCAAGGAAGGGATTGACCTCAGCTGTTTCCAAAATAATGCAAATTAATTGTTGTCTTTAGTTATCAGCTTTCTTACAGTTGTTTGCTTTTAGCTTGTTGATGTCATGAAGTTGTTTAAAAGTGAACTAAATTGGTAGCAATTACTTCTGTCACCTCAATATCCAGTATGTTAATTGGCACTCAGTACTGTTCGTCATGGGTGTTTTACAGCTGCTCGTTAATCTTCAGATCCCGTGAGGATTCACATCTATTTTACAATGATTTTTAGGAAACAAAGTCTTCTCTTTTCCCTGTTTTCAAGAGGAAGGAGGCAGTGACAGGCAGGAATTGCCATTTCTGATCCCTGCACTTTTCCTATTTTCCACGCTTTTTAGCTGAAGGCTCCTTGTTCGGGACAACCCTCAGGGCACTGCTGGAGTCACCAGCCCTGGACGGGTTTAAAAGTTATTTAAACAAGGTTCTTAGGGACATGGTTTAGTGCTAAAGTTGGGTTATGGTTGGATTTGATGATCTTGAAGGTTTCTTAAACCTAAAATGATTTTATGGTTCTATTCTGTAACCTGGGTGTTCTTCAAGTTCAGGGTCATCTTAGCTGATGTGTGTCTTGATACCAGTTCACACCATTCTGTGTGCTGGTCTAAGCTGGTTTGGTAGCAGACAATTCCCAACTTCTGGATTGAAGTGCAGCTCAGCTGCAAGTCCTCAGTGTGTCCCATGGTTTGGGTTTGACACTGTGAGGCTGTGGTGACCCCATCCTCGGAGATCTTCGAAGCCACATGGGCATGGCCCAGCTTCTGCGGGGGTGTAGGGCCGAGTGACCTTCAGAGATCCCTGCCAACGTCACCGTTCTGTGGTACTGTGATTATCTCCATCATCCATGGAAAACATAGGAATTTTGCATGCAAAACAGCCTTGACTTGGTAAAATCTTGCTCAATTTATTGCTAGTTCCCACTTCCGGTCACTGATTTGGGTTTTGAGGTTGGGGGGGGGGTGGGGGGGAGAGAACATAATCAAAAACCACTGAAGTAAACTTATGTTCTCGCTGTTGTCCAGGTGCAATTTCAGTCTGTTTTCACTCCTATCCCTTTTCTCAACTTGTTTTTTTCCATGGTGTTGAGGGTTTTGGTTGTGGGGTGACAGTAAAACCCTGGCTGATGTGTTGTTAACCTCATCTCCCCCCTCTTCCCACTTTGGCCTCCCCCTTCCCACGCATAACAGGTGATCAGGAGGGAAAGAAGGGCAGAGAGAAGAGAGTTGGAAACATTAAAAATGTTTTACTAATGCTACTAATAAGAATAGAGAAAATCTTACAAAATGTACAAAACCAATCTTGAAAGTCTCAGCAACTGCAGAGCCAGCACCCGAAGTCCTGGACTGGACTGGGCAGCCAGCTGGAGCTGGATTCAGTCTGTCACTAGGCCTCAGTTCACAGGGACGACTCGGAAGGTCCTTTCCTCATGTTGGCCATAAGAAAAAAGGGACAAAAAAGGGCAGAGATCCTCGTGATCTCCCACTTTTATATGAAGTATTCATGTGAATGGGATGTTATACTGTGGTCAGTTTCTTGGCCACCTGTTTCTCTTGCCCCTCTAGTGAGATGTCCATCCATGCTTATTGGGAACTTTGCATTCCATTGCTATGTTGACCAAACAATGTATCTGGTTCTCCAGGAAAATGCAGCTGATATGAAGCTTTAGCTGACAGGCAAATTCACTAAAAGAGAAACTTGTTTTTTACCAAAACCAGGACGAATGGTTTATGCTCGATATGTCTCAGTCCCTTTGAGATGATGGGTGGTGGAGAAAAGCAGGGTCATCTGCAGATGTTTAATTCTGCTACTCTACTTAACAATGTGGCTATGAGGACAACAGCAGCAGAAAAAGTAAATTAAATCATATTGTTTTCTGTCAAGCACTATTTTACTGTGTTAACGAACAACACTGAGAGGAATTACAGTATAACCACAACAAATTTAAGTGTTATC
Source organism: Patagioenas fasciata (assembly GCF_037038585.1). Lineage (NCBI taxonomy): Eukaryota > Metazoa > Chordata > Aves > Columbiformes > Columbidae > Patagioenas > Patagioenas fasciata. The sequence continues at coordinate 213,086,109 of NC_092520.1, forward strand.
AATAGTGAATCAAAATGAGTTGGAATAAATCATGTGGACTGAAAGAACATTTAACTGGCTTTGGTTTCAAATATATTTATTTAAAAGACTGAAAACCGAGTGGGAAGAAGCAGAGAGAAACAAAAACTACCCCAAATGTAACAAGTGGAATAAACTGAAAAATTGAAACACTAAACAAACTAAAAACTAATTTTTCAAGTGGTAACTTAATCACTGAGTTGTAATAGACTTGAGTTTGAGAGTGTGGAAGTATCACATACATCAATTCAAATGAAATACCTCTAATAATATAGCGAAGCTATTGCTTCCAGTTCCTTCCACTGCTTCGGTAATATCTACTTGATTGAACTACTTTTCAGTTTTTAACATCGGCTGCCCTGTCTTTTCACTCCTTCTGATCTCTTATAACTGTATCACTGCCAAAATGGAAAAAAGATAATTAATCAATTCAGTGATCATTATTTAAGGTATTTGTTAGGAAATTCACTCCCTCACCAGTGAATGTTCCTGATGTGTTAATGGATGTGAAAAACTCACTGGTGTATCTCACTCTAAGAAGGTGTCTCCAGCCACCTGCAGCTGCTGTTTGCTGTAAGAGTTTTGTGAACAGGGCTGTCACATCCCATCCCAAACCAAAATGAGATGCTCCACTCCCTTCAGCATCTTGGTGGCTGCGCTGGACTCTCTCCAGCAGTTCCCTGTCCTTCTGGAACTGAGGGGCCACAACTGGACACAATATTCCAGGGGTGGTCTCCCCAGGGCAGAGCAGAGGGGCAGGAGAACCTCTCTGACCTACTGACCACCCCCTTCTAACCCACCCCAGGTACCATTGGCCTTCCTGGCCACAAGGGCCCAGTGCTGGCTCATGGTCACCCTGCTGTCCCCAGGACCCCCAGCTCCCTTTCCGCTACACTGCTCTCTAATAGGTCATTCCCCAATTTACACTGGAACCTGGGGTTGTTCCTACCCACATGTAAGACTTTTCTGCCCTGAAGACGTATCTAGTGGAGGGTTTCATTGTATTTCTGTTTGTTGATTTCCTGGACTGTGTAAAAACCCTTTATCCCATCTATTTTTACACTTATTTGTTGAAAATTAGAATAACTTGAAAAACCTTTGAAGGGAATATGTCAGTTGAACTGTAGATTGGAAAACTTCGGCCCAAGTCAGGAAAGAAGAGTTTTAACAAATACCGTGTTGGTACTTAGGTTCTAGTTTGTTGTGGAATGCGAAATTAAAACCTTCCAAATTGCATGTTAGAGGCAAATGTTTAGCAGTGTTTTCATTTGAAGGCAGTTAAGCCCAATTGTAAACTGCCTGTGACTTTTAAACAAGCTGCCTGATGCTTCTGGTGATATTTTCTATAAACGTGGGATTTTTACGGCATACAAAGCAGAGCTGTTTTTTCAGGTTTATTTAGTTGATCTTTATTTTCTAAATGGTCACTACATGTTATTGTAGGTAGTAAGTACATAATGAATAGATCTAGATAAGTAGAGGTGAACGTCAGAAATAACTATCAGATAATCTGAACCAAATTATATGTATTCCAGACCAATATTTTCATATTATTTCACTATTAATTTTGGTTTTTTTGAAGTGTGACTTGTAATAAGAGCAACAAACTTCTTTCAGAGTTAAAAGAAAACAAGAAAATGGGGCTGATGGGCATTACTTACCATTTTTTTTGGTCCTTTTTGCTCGTGGTAAATCAGCTTTTGAAAGAATAACACAATGTTTGGCTGTTGATTCACCTTTGGCTGTTTTGCTGTAACTTCTCTCTGCATCCCAACCCCTACAAAGAGAACATATTGGGGAGCTCTCTGGCCTGGAATTACCCAGGGACTCAACCACAATGCCATTATCTACCCGAGTAATAATCACTTATTTCTATTTAGACAGGTGGGTGTGAGAAAGAGGTGTGAAGGACCCTCAGGTGCTTTTTGTAGACTCTTGGACACTTGTAATTCTCTTCCATATGTGTAATTTTTAGGTTCTTTGAAAAAAGTTGCTATTCCATTATCATTATTAACCAGAGTCTTATAGTTAGAACTCTTCCCCTCTGTCCCTGGGAAAGTAATGGAACAGCTTATCCTTGGTGCCATCTCAAGGCACATCAGGGATAAGAGGGTCATTAGGGGCAGTCAGCATGGCTTTACCAAGGGGAAGTCATGCTTGACCAACCTCATAGCCTTTTATGAGAATGTAACAAGGTGGATGGATGATGGCAGAGCGGTGGATGTGGTCTACCTTGACTTCAGTAAAGCCTTTGACACAGTCCCTCACAGCATCCTCACAGCTAAATTGAGGAGGTGTGGTCTCGACAATAGAGTAGTGAGGTGGGTTGCAAACTGGCTTAAAGAGAGAAGCCAGAGAGTGGTGGTCAATGGTGCGGAGTCCAGTTGGAGGCCAGTATCTAGTGGAGTGCCTCAGGGGTCAGTACTGGGGCCAATATTATTCAATATATTCATTAATGATTTAGACGAGGGAATTGAGTGTACTACCAGCAAGTTTGCTGATGACACTAAGCTGGGAGGAGTGGCTGACACGCCAGAAGGCTGTGCCGCCATCCAGCGGGACCTGGACAGGCTGGAGAGTTGGGCGGGGGATAACCTGATGGAATTTAACAAGGGAAAGTGTAGAGTCCTGCATCTGGGCAGGAACAATCCCAAGTTCCAGTATAGGTTGGGGCATGACCTATTAGAGAGCAGTGTAGGGGAAAGGGACCTGGGGGTCCTGGTGGACAACAGGATGACCATGAGCCAGCACTGGGCCCTTGTGGCCAGGAAGGCCAATGGCGTCCTTGGGTGTATTACAAGGGGGGTGGTCAGTAGATCGAGAGAGGTCCTCCTTCCCCTCTACTCCGCCCTGGTGAGACCCCATCTGGAATATTGTGTCCAGTTCTGGGCCCCTCAGTTCAAGAAGGACAGGGAACTGCTGGAGAGGGTCCAGTGTAGGGCAACAAAGATGATTAAGGGAGTGGAGCATCTCCCTTATGAAGAAAGGCTGAGGGAGCTGGGGCTCTTTAGTTTGGAGAAGAGGAGACTGAGGGGTGACCTTATTAATGTTTATAAATATATAAAGGGTGAGTGCCATGAGGATGGAGTCAGGCTCTTCTCAGTGGCAAACAATGATAGGACAAGGGGCAATGGGATCAAGCTGGAACACAAGAGGTTCCACTTAAATTTGAGAAAGAACTTCTTCTCAGTGAGGGTAACAGAGCACTGGAACAGGCTACCCAGGGAGGTTGTGGAGTCTCCTTCCCTGGAGACATTCAAAGCCCGCCTGGACACATTCCTGTGCGACCTCACCTAGGTGTTCCTGCTCCAGCAGGGGGATTGGACTGGATGATCTTTTGAGGTCCCTTCCAATCCCAAACATACTGTGATACTGTGATATACAATTCTACACATTAGTGCTTTTGTTTGTATGAAGAGCACATGGTAGGCAATAGAATTATTAAAAACAAAGTAACTACTTGACAAATCGAAGCTGAGGGGACAAAACAGAGGCCAGAAAATCTAATTAAATGTGATGTTATTGCATGTTTTTTAACATCTTTAATCTTCATTATCCCACACACCTACAAGAGTAATGATTAAGAAAAATAAAGCAGGGGTGGTGTATTAATCTCGTTAATTAAATTCTCTGTGTGTGTGTGTGTGCACGGGGTGTCAGCAACAGGGAGAACAAGGTTCTGCTCCCTTGCTGACATTTGGATAACCCAATATTGTGTGGAATCTCGCTGTGTCCCGTTATTCGGATGTTCCCTGTATTTGCAGGATCATAACCAGCAGGTCAGTGGAAGGGACTGAGGCTGAATGTGTAGAACCGGGTCCAGTTTTGGGGCTCCTCTGCAAGAAAAGGTATTGAGATTTTCTTGTAGAGAACCCCCGGGATGGCTGGATGTCAGAGGCACATCATCTATAAGAAGATGCTGCAGTCATTAGGTTTGTTCAACCTGTGGAGAAGTGTGGGTGGTGGTTTTTTCAAGTTTACGATTTTAGAGGGATATACAGAGTTGCCTTTTACAATGTAAAATGCTCTTGATATTTAGTGTTGATTCTCCCAATATAAACACAGTCAACCCCAAATGCTTAAGTTTCTTTCTATAACACACCTACCTTTTCCTTAATTTATTTTTTTATACTGTAAGCAGAGGAGCAGCATCTGCATAAAAAAATGCAAAATTAAGGGTTTTTTCTCCTAAATTTATGTTACTTGTTGTACTCTGGCCTGTCTCCCACTTCCACTTATCTCCTTTTGCGATATTAGGGTTTGAAATGAGAAAAGGTGAAGAACAACTAGTTTAAATGATATGCCTGAGTAGTAATAATAACAATAATAGATGTTCATGACCTTCGAAGTTGAAAGTATTTTTATTGTATATTTGGGTCTCTTGGCTGATACAAGTGGTGGTTGTTATTGGCTGAGTGGGGGCTTAAAACTGCTGTCTTGATTTAAATTTAGCCAACGATAGACATAGTCACTGTTATGAATTTGATTTTTAAAGTCTTATTTATTTGCGGTCTTGCTCTCAGTTCCCACCTCATTGCTTGTGGCTGTTGCCTCTGACCCACCATGGGGATTTTCCAAGTCCTCACTCTTTCTCAAGACAGTTGAACATCTTAAGACGGCCCAGGTGGATACTTGGACTTCAAAATCAGTTGTAAACTACTTTTCCTTGTGTTTCTTAGCGGTGAGCAGAGCTGTTGTTACTATTGCTGATGTTCCTGTTCATTTTCTGCCTCACTTTTCTTTTTCCATCATCTCTAAGTCTTCATCTCCCCATTTCTGGAGAGCAAAGCCTTTGTGATGACTGTGGTTATTTGCTGACAATGAGATTTAGGAACTGATCTTGCTCATGATGGTCAGATGGAACACAACCTGTCAAGCTTTTTCTTGTAAGAGTTCTATTATTTGATCTATTTGTAGTGTATTTTTAATTTTGTACTTTCTTTGTAGGTGTCTTTGCATTTTAGTTGCTTATACTACTGCTTTGTGGTAGCTTCTCCTGTACATAAGTTGTTCTAAGCTCATGTTTTATTTTCTGAAATGCAATATGAAGTGCTGGTTTATAGCTTGCTTGTTGCTAGGATTTAAATCATTGAAATTTGCACTTCTTTTTAACATAATGTTTATATTTATTGCCATCTAAACCAATTGGAGGCTTTACCTTGACTTTCATGAAGGCGGTTGAGCCTGTAGTTACTTTCCAGACCCAAAGCTGTTCTGAACATAAAAGGTTTGAGTTTTCTCTTTGTCATTGGTGGTGATGGGAAATAAAATACCAGAAACAAGCAGTTCATTGGGGCTCCCTTTAATTAAAAGGCTCCAGGTGAACATCATGTTGAAACTTGCCCATGGGGAGTTGGGTCACTGGGCAAGTGGCATTTATCAAGGACACAATTTCCAGCTTGTCTACCTGTGAATATGAAGTGTCAGCAAGGCCATCACTAACAACCCACCCGATAAACCCAACCTAAGAAGTCAAAAACAGTGACTTTGTTCAGAAGAAGGTGATCAGTGTGGGGTTTTTTAAGTCCAATAAGTGATTGACTGTTCCATTTGTTTCTTAAAATATCTACTTCAGAGCTCTATGTTGGTCTTAATTAGGAGAAAAACTAACACTTTAGGAACTGCTAAGGTAAAAATAGAGCTGAATGATTTGAGGGGAAAGCTTTAAATGTTTTGTTGCTTGTGTTTTAGATAATCCGTCTCCTGGGTGACTTGGAACCCCTTTAATTTCATTTTCCTGCTTGCTTTCAGTTCTTCACTCACTGTTTTCATCTCTCAGCTTCTCAGATGGACAAATGTTCCTGAGCTTGTTGTTACTTTGGTGCCATTGCTGGTGGCTTCCAGGGCGGTGATGGATCCATGACCCCCCTGGGGTGATTTAAGTGCCTTTGGAATTGGGAAATTTGGGATATGTCTCAACCTGCCAAAGGAAGAAGATAAAAAGTAGCACTTTACGCTTCTACCAAAGGTTTCCAAGCTCTGTCTGCCGATCTGTCTCTATTAGTAGGTGCTCTGGCATCTCAGCTCTTTGTGGAGAAGAAAATTTGGGTTGTTTTGCTTCATCTGTGGTGTGGATTTGTCTTGTGCTCTGGCCAAACTTCCAGAATTGTTCACAAATAGATATTGGGGAGAGAGAGGATGGATAGTGCTTTGTGTTGAGTGAGGGGGACCCTCTAAGTGTTGGTGGGTTTAGGAGGAGCCTGTTCAGTCCTCTGGGACCTTTGTCCTTGTTGGAGACAGACTTTTTGAGCAGGGCCTTTTGAGACAGGACAAGGGGTGATGGTTTTAAACTAGAGGAAGGAGTTTCAGGCTGGATATAAAGAAGAAATTGTTGGCCCTGAGGGTGGTGAGAGCCTGGCCCAGGTTGGCCAGAGAGGTGGTGGATGAACCATCCCTGGAGACATCCCAGGCCAGGCTGGAGGGGGCTCTGAGCAACCTGAGCTGGTGAAGATGTCCCTGCTCATGGCAGGGGGGAACTGGGGGAGCTTTGAACATCCCCTTCAACCCAAACTATCTGATTCTATGAACCCAGGCCCAACCTCAGTGTGCTCAGGCCCGATCTAGGTGAAGATGTCCCTGCTCATGCCACTGGGTGAGGTGTGAAGGTCCCTTCAACCCAAACCATTCTGTGATGGTGTTTAATACTGTGACACAAATTCAGTCTCAGGCCTGAACTCTGTCCTAAAGACTTGCCAGCGAGTGCACGTTGTCATCGTACGTGCAGAGTAATGAATTTCATATTTAGACACTTCTTGGCGAAATTTTTCAGGAGGAAGGGAAAAGCTTCTATTTGGAAACTACTCTTAATTGAAAAAACCTGATTGTGCCAGAGCTATTTCAGAGTAATACCTGACTTGGAGGCAAACTAAATAATGTGTTGTTGATGGATGTTGATGTCCTTTCAGTATAGTTAATATTTACTGGTATTAAGGACCAGACCTTAGCTGGGCTCCCTACTTACTTTATATCCCAGCTCTTCATTTGTAATGTTTAGCTGGTGGGTTTGCTGTAAACTTAAATTCTCAAGTGCAATTGTCTTATTTCACTAATAGTATATCTTCAGTTGTTAGGTAATCTTGTTTTTAAACATTTTAAATCTATACCACTTTCTGTAAGCAAAATAAGCTGTTTGTAGTTTCTTACTGAGATTTTGGACCCTGCAGAAGAATGCCATTATTTTTTCTATTTTTAGTAACTGTGGAATTGCTCTAAGCAGTTAAAAAACCAAGTGAACCGGGCGAGACACCAGTTGATAGTGTTGCTTTTATGCACTTATTTGTCATTCCCGGTGGCTTTTGTCCACAATTGTTTGTAGGATATGAATGAAAATCAGGTTCCTCAGTCTAATTCCCACTGGATGTCAAGTGGTCACCACTGAAATGCATCAGCAGAGAAGTGTCACCTATGGCCTCTTTATCTTTCTGCATGTCTGGATCCATGTCTGTTATTCTGTTGCTTGTATAAAGTTATTTTTCTTAATATGAGATGAGGAAGATGAGACCTTCTAAGACTTTTCATTTATATCATGACATTGCTTGAGGCAAATAAATGTGAACCCTTTCCTCCCTCTTTATAGGATTAGGAACAATGTTTGGTTGTTCTGTAATGAAAAGAATAAAAATAATCAAACAACATTATCAGTGTATTTTTCTAACACATTTTGACTTGATAGTATTTGTGTTTTGTGATAAACTGTGCTTTGATTTGGATTTAATGAACTGTGTTTTAACTAACTTGCTTTATACATACGCTCAAAATATTTGAAGACTGCTCATTAAATCTGAGTTGTTCAGATTTTGTTTTAATATTGAGTTTTCTTCTAGGAATAGAGATCAAGACTACTTAAAATTGTTCGGCTTGCTAAGTGTTTATGTATAGAATGACTATGGCACTCAGATGGTCGCCTGATTAAACAGGAGTTCTTAAAAAGGAAGGAATTGACCTTAAAGTTGTTGTGTGTTCTCCTTGCAGGTGTCGGCGGTGGATTCGCTGGAGGGTCCCCTTCTCCAGGTGGAGGGATTGAGCGATCTGAGGCTGGAGCTGCACAGCAAGAAGATGAACATGCACTTGGTCCTGATCGATGAGTTACACCGTCACCTTTACATCAAATCGACCAACCGAGTCGGACAACGCAGCAAGGAGAAAGGGAGAATGAGGTGGGTTTGGTGAGGTGAGCTGAGGGCATCGTGTTTAGGGTAAAAGAGGACAGCGTTTTCCTTGGTGTAAATAGAAAGTTTCTTGGGAGAATGCCATCAGCTCACACCTCAACCTTTCATTTTTGGCAAGCAACTTTCTCATGTTCATGGCTGCAGAGAGCAGAAGAACTCCAAATATGTTGATGCACCTTCAAGCCTGTGAACAGTCTGTTCTTGTTCTCCCACATTTTAGTGATTCTGTTGGGTTTGTGCTGCTTCCCGCAGAATGATGATGAGGTCTGTTCCTTTTACTATTCTTTTTCTTCTCTGATGCATGTGCCTTTTTACAAATGTCGTGATCATGAGGCTCAGGTCAGGCACAGGGGAAAATTGCTCATCTTTTCTAGCACATGTCCAAGGCTTAAAAGACTTAGAGGTAACTGTAAGGTTACTACCTGGAGGCTGTAGTATTGGAGTCTGAGCAGTGTGTCTGTCTCTTTCTAATGTGTTTTAAGGTGTTAAAGCTCCTTAACCGGTTGGTGCCACTGATCAGCACAAATTCAGCTTAAGTATAGATGCCTGACTCTTATTTTCTCCCTAATTTTGTGAATTCTGAAGTTGGAGGGCAATAGAGTTGAGAAGGAAAGAAGAAAAACAGTGGCCAGAAAGGAGAGACACACAGTATTGGACAATAGGTCCTGTTGAGTTAGGAGAGGAAATAAACAGGGACAGGGAGCAGAAGAGGAGCCAGCGTAGGATAAAGATGCAGAGAAAAGATAAACGAGCATTTTATTATGATAAGAAGTAAAAAATGCTTACAAAAAATAAAAGGAGGGAGAGTTAAGTTGCATTAAATGAATTTATGAAGTGTAAGATTGATTGAAGTGGAAATTTCTGTGAAGGGGAGGGTTGCTTGCAATTCTTCAGTCTCTTCCTTACTCTTTTTTAATTAAGAACAGACACAAAGCTTTGGTGTACCCAGACTATGTGACTGCTAATTAACTACAATTTTGTACGACTGCTGCAGTCACCCTTATCTTTTTCTGGTTTTGTATCGTTTTCCACATGCCCTGTTGCACATAATTGGAAAGCAGCTCTGCGGAGAAGGACCTGGGAGTTCTGGTCGACAACAGGGTGACCATGAGTCACCAATGTGCCCTTGTGGCCAAGAGGCCGATGGTACCTGGGGTGTGTTAGGAAAAGTGTGACCAGCAGGTCAGGGAGGTTGTTCCTCCCTGTCTGCTCTACCCTGGGGAGGCCACATCTGGAGTTTGGTGTCCAGTTCTGGGCTCCCCAGTTTAAGAAGGACAAGGGATTACTGGAGGGAGTCCAACAGAGAGCTACAAAGATGGTGAGGGGTCTGGAGCATCTTTCAGATGAGGAGAGACTGAGAGAGCTGGGGCTGTTGAGCTGGAGAAGAGAAGCTGAGAGGGGATCTCATCAATGGTTATAAATATCTCCAGGGTGGGTGTCAGAGGATGGACCAGACTCTGTTCAGTGGTGCCCAAGGACAGGATGAGGGGCAATGGGCACAGACTGAAGCACAGGAGGGTCCATCTGAACATGCGGAGAAACTTCTTTCCTTTGAGGTGCCAGAGCCTGGCCCAGGCTGCCCAGGGAGGTTGTGGAGTCTCCTTCTCTGAGACATTGAAACCCACCTGGACACCTTCCTGTGTGATCTGCTCTGGTGACCCTGCGTTAGCAGGTGGGTTGGACTGGGTGATCTCCAGAGGTCCCTTCCAACCCCCACCATCCTGTGATTCTGTGATATTTGAGAATGTGAGCTCTTACATCAAGGACAGTGTTGTTGCGTTGTTTCAGTGTGCTGCCCTAGTTTGGCTGTTGACCAGGATGCAGTAATGTTTATGGAGAGGAAAAGGCCTTAAATTGCACCAGCAAAGGTTCAGATTTGATATTTGGAAGAATTCCTTCCCAGAAAGGGCTGTGGGGCATTGGAACAGGCTGCCCAGGGCAGTGGTGGTGTCACCATCCCTGGATGGGTTGAACAGATGTGGAGGTGAGTTTCTTAGGGATATGGGTTAGTGCTCCACTATAGGAGCCTTCCCCGCTTCTTTTTCTTAGAAATGATTTCCTGCTGGTATTTCCCTGCCCCATCCAACTTGATGCCTTTCATTATGCAACTGGGACAGCATGACATGTTTTTGGCAAATAATACTATATGAATTTATTGTGAAAATGGCTAGGTTGAAAGTCTTTCTGAGTAAGAAGCTTCATTTGGAGAGGGATGCATGTAGGTGTGCTCAGAACAGGAATTGGAACAGGAGGAAAAAAGGTGGAAGTTTCTAGTGGGAAGTAGAAAAGCTTCAAGGATTAAGTAGTTGACCAGAGCTGTGGAAGGGGGAGCATCTGTTCTCACTACGTGCTTTTCTAGAAAGATCTTAATGATTTCCTGCTAATTTATCATTGTGCTATATGTGTATATATGTAAACATCTGCTTGGATTCATTTGTGACCTTGTGCTTTAAGTTTTATAAACCTCTTGTATCAAAACCATTTTAAATGACTGTTGTTTAGTCTTAGGAATTCAATGAATAAATGAATTATTTGTTGTGAGTGCTAAACTGTTTGCTTTAATACTTTCCCCTCACAGTTCGCTTGTGAAAGACGCGTCTCCTGTGCCTCTCATGGACGTCACCAACTTATCTACACCTCGAAAGTTCCTTGAAACTTCCCAGTTCAGTACTCCTGGGAGCTCCAGCAGTGAGTATCTGAGTCACATGCGTTCCTCACAGAATTAATTTCCCCATCTTCAGCTGGTTTTGCAGGAGTAATGGTCGTATCATCTGCTGTTCATGGTTGGCTGCTGGTGTGGAGGTCCTGAGGCAAAAATTTGGGAAGAGAATTGTGCCGTGTCATGGAATGAGTGAGTGGTGTGTGCAGGACCTTCTTGGCAAGTCCCCGTTCGTCCCCCCACATCCACTTCAATACACATAGTTTTCTGTCCCTTTTCTGATCTGGATCACCTTCTTGCTGTCTTGGGCAGAAGAGAGATTTGCAGTCAGTTCAGTTTGCATAGCGGTCTCCGCTACATTATTTCCTGTAGACAGGCAGGTACGTGGACATGTTGCACAAGTTTTTTTGATGTCTTGGAGCCAAAAGATCAAAACTTCTCCTTGCGTTAACTTGAACTTGGAACTAAAGGTCTGTCTGTGTGTGCACAGGAGTAATCTGGTGATTTTTGTCTACCTGCTACTGCAACGGACACAGAACATGACACTCGGTTTCGTTGGTGCTTTTCTATGAGGCTTTGAAAGTGCTGCACAGATGGGAAATTAATCCTCGTATTGTTACAGTAGATTAATAAGTGGGGTTGCCCTTATTTAACAAATGAATAAAAGGAAGAATACAGAAGCGACCTACATCTTTCCCTCCTGCCTTTTTGAAGTTGACTCTTTCAGCACTCCTCAAATGCAGAGAATCTTTCCTTTTCTCATCCTTACAAATCCTGTTGTCCTTTTTTTTTTCATTTGCCTGTTTCTGGTTGTTCTTGTTTTGTTAGCTCCCAGGCTCCTTCCTTTCATAATTTTTATTCCTTGCTCTTGTAGGGCTTTTCATTCATCAGCCTGCCCTGGTAGGGTTGGCTGGTCTCTGATCCTGAGGTTTGTGAGGAGTCACTACTGACGTGTCAGTGCAAACTTTCAGAGCTGGAAATGGCAGCTTGGTCATGGAAATCTGGAAGAGAAGAACTTGGGGAAAAAAACCCAAGAATTCCTATTTTTGTCTGTGTCATCAGTGTGAAGTTCTTGCTAAAGATCATGTAGTTTTGGGAGGCTGAGAAAAGAAACCACATAAAACTGAATCCCAGTCTGACCACTGTAAGTGTTAAACTACTTTTCAATTAGTTAGTTCTGTAGTGAGTGCCATTACTTTGCACCTAAAATATTAATTCTCTGTATAATAAGAAAAAAGTCTGAAATTATGAAGCTGATTGGGGTCTCTCATCACACCTTACAGCACAAGATGCACTGACAAGTATTGAGACTGTTTTCAAAGAATGGTTTTTAGGTTATCCTCTTTTATTGGTTGTTCCCTTTACGGTATAGCATATACATATTGATGTTTATATGTTTAAGTGTCCAACTCCGGGTCCTCAGTGCAGGACACACATGGACCTGCTGGAGAGGGGCCAGAGGAGCCATGGGAATGACCTGAGGGTGGAACAGCTCTGCTGGGAGGACAGGCTGAGAGAGCTGGGCTGTTCAGCTGGAGAAGAGAAGCTCCAGGGAGACCTTAGTGCAGCCTTTCAGTGCTTAAAAGGGGCCCATAAGAAAGATGGGGACAGACTTTTGAGCAGGGCTGTTGCAGTAGGACAAGGGGTGATGGTTTTAAACTAAAGGAGGGAGATTCAGGCTGGCCATGAGGAAGAAATTGTTGGCCCTGAGGGTGGTGAGAGCCTGGCCCAGGTTGGCGAGAGAGATGGTCGATGAACCATCCCTGGAGACATCCCAGGCCAGGCTGGACGGGGGTCTGAGCAACCTGAGCTGGTAAAGATGTCCCTGCTCATGGCAGGGGGTGAACTGTGGGGAGTTTTTAACACAAACCATTGTGTAATTTTATGAAAAAAGTGTGTTATTAATTACTTTTGACAGCAGAACAAGAACTGGCCCTAGCATCCCTAGAGCATGGCTAGGTGTTTTCTGACCCATCTGAAACTTCTAAAAATCACTAAGTTCTTTTTCTCTTTGCTTGATGCTGTGTTGGATGTATTTAACATCACTTGTCCCAACCTGCCTTGATAAAGTTATTTCATACTGTATTTGAATGGTGGTTGTAGGCTACAAGCAACAGGTCAGAACCACAGGAATGGTCTCTAAGAACTGGATTGTTTGTGGACATCAAGCAGCATTGCTCATTTGACTCCAAAGGCCTGAAAACAAAAGCTCTTGTGGCTTCATCCTCAAGTGCAGTCAGTTGTTAGAGGTCAGCTGAGAATCTGCCTTAGAAATGGTCCTTTCTTGGACTCTTCTTGTTCTTCATGCCCAGCGCATCAGAAAATGTCTTAACCTGGCTCGTCGTTACACTCTGTACAGTTCAGCGAAGTGCTGGGCGAGTGTTTCTCAGACTGGGCAAGATCTGGATTATAATTAAAACCATTTGATCAGCATAAAGTATGCATATGGTTTTGCTTCAAGTGCACAATGTACTTATGCATATTTTTCCCATGTAATTTTATCGAAAAGTAGCCTTTTCCAGCACTGCGGAACTAGCAGCGGGTTTAAAACTGATGTGTATGCATAACAAAAGCTGTTTCTGCCTTGAGTCGCTTAAGTTCTTCGGCTTTTCATTGATGAAACAAAGTGGCCGTGCATATTAATGTGTGTTGTTATAAAGCACTGACTCATTCAACCCATCTCAGCAAAGATGCCAAAATTGTGAGTCCTTTCTGAATTCACTTCCCAGAGGAGATGTTACCTTGTGCTTTAGAATCTTTATAAAGAAATTAAAGCTGTTCCTGCTGCATTTAAAATAAACAAACCCTTCAGTAACGTTCACCTGAGGATTGTAGATAGAGCCGTTCACCACTCACATTTTCCCTTCATGCCAGTTCAGAGAAATAAATTCACTTTCAAATTATATTTCTCTGCTTGAACCTTCTGTACTCCAAAGAGTATTTATGAAGGTTCCTGCTTTGCCAGACTCTTCCTGGAACTATAAAACGTGCTCCCCCAGTACACAGCGAACCCAAGAGAGCCCTTTCCCGAAAAAATCCTGAGAATAGTCTTGAGAAAGTCAACGAAAGATGAGCTGAGGTGGTGATAAATGATCTTGTTATTGGTGGCATGTGTAAATTTTATGCTGAAGAGATAATCTGCTTGAGCAACCCAAATTTCTCAGCTCAAAGAGAAAAATGTTGCTGCCAGATCCAAGCAGCGTGGTGGCTTCTGAGGTCAAGTTACTGCTCCTGTTTCTTTCTTCAAGAGCATTTGACAGAGTCTCCCACAGCATCCTTAGAGCTAATCTGGGGGAGTGCGGTCTGGGTGATCGGGTAGTGAGGTAGAGAAGCCAGAGAGTCGTGGTCAATGGAACAGAGTCCAATTGAGGCCTGGATCCAGTGCAGGGCCTCAGGGGTCAGTACTGGGGCCGGGATTATTCAATCTATTCATCAATGATTTGGATGAGGGAATAGAGTGACTGTCAGCAAGTTTGCTGGTGACACCAAGCTGGGAGGAGTGGTGACACTGGAAGCTGTGCTGCCATCAGAGACCTGGACAGGCTGGAGAGTTGGGCGGGAAAAATGTAATGAAATAGAACAAGGGCAAGGGTAGAGTCTGGAATCTGGGCAGAAACAACCCCAGGTTCCAGTATAAGTTGGGGAATGACCTGTTAGAGAGCAGTGTAGGGGAAAGGGAGCTGGGGGTCCTGGGGACAGCAGGGTGAGCATGAGCCAGCACTGGGCCCTTGTGGCCAGGAAGCCAATGGTACCTGGGGTGGGTTAGAAGGGGGTGGTCAGTAGGTCAGAGAGGTTCTCCTGCCCCTCTGCTCTGCCCTGGGGAGACCACACCTGGAATATTGTGTCCTGGACACCTTCCTGTGGAACCTCAGCTGGGTGTTCCTGCTCTGGCAGGGGGATTGCACTGGATGAGCTTTCCAGGGCTCTTCCAACCCCTGACATTCTGAAATTCTGTGATACTTTCATGTAGGTGAAAACATGGGGAGACCTGTGAACCTGGTCCTGCAAGATCCCTGCAGGAGCCAAGCTTGGGGGTGCTATTTTAAAGATGACTCTAAAAATGAGGTTGTTGCATTCTGTTCCAATTACCTTCACTTGAAACGTGCTCAAGGAATATATAAAATATATTTTTTTCCCTATTAACTTCACCTGGGTATCTGACACCAGTTGGGTGATTTTTCTGTCATTTGTACCAACAATTAAATGATCCCCAAACTGAACCGCAGTTTTCCCATTTTAGCTGTTTCGCGTTTGCACAAATCCGGCTGAGGACTGGATGGGAGTCCAGTAGCAACTTTGATTTTTCTCCCTCTGTCATTGCAGCGCTGCACGAAAACCAGACTTTACTTTTATCTTGAGGTAAATTGATGCCCGGGGTGTTTCAGAAGAAGCTGCTTCCTGCAGTTTAAGAGGGTTTTTAACTGTGCAAAAACACCTGAAAGCCTCTGAAGTAACTTCTTGTGTTTTGTTTTTGCAGGACTGTGATTTGTGTTGCTAACGGTCCTCACTAAGGGTTTGTTCTGACTTGAGGCTGGGCACTGGGTTTAATTTGTGTGTTGGGGAAGGGTGAGTTGAGGACATTTTAGATCCATGTGTTAAAAGGCAAGAGGGTAATGCTTAATCACTCTTCCTGTATCATTTCATTGTTCTTAAATGTGGTCCCAATATAATATTTTAGAGGCTCAGTTTTCATGCTTGTGTGTATTTGTAAGATTTTGAACACGGCTTACAGAGTTGCCTGGTACATTTTTCTCAGAATGAAATTATTTTGGCAGACTAACATCCTTAAACTATTGATGTAACTGTGTGAAGAGCAGGTTTAGAAAGAGGAGATGTGCCTTGAGGCTTCGAGGTTATTGATCTGAGACTCATCTTCTGGGGTTTGTAGTAAGAGCAGAAAATGACCAGAATGTTTAAAGGGCCCATTTTTAATTAATTGTCCATTTGTTGCTCATTGGCTCCATGCATGGGTCAGAACAAGGGTTTGACACCAGGTGACATTTCTTCAAGTCTTAGCTTATGCCTTTGGGGCACTATGATCTTTTTCTCTAGAAGGATTGAAGGCAGAAAGGAACTAAGTAGAAAGGACATAAGTCATGGAAAATAGTACATTAAATTTTAGTAGTTGTCCATAAAAGCACACAGCTAATGAGATCTTCTGTGATGAGTAGCAGCAAGTTTTGACCATTCATTGGAATGAAAAACAAGACCCAAGAGTCTTTTCTTTCACTGCTTTGCTTAAATGAGTTATCAACACTCTTAAAATGCCTTTTGCATTGGTTTCTTTCTTGTGAGATGGCAAAACTGTACAAATGAGGCTATCATCAATTGGAGGAGACGTTTTTATAGGGCACCATCAAACCAGGGAGCAGTCAGAGTTTTTATCTTTGTAACTACGGAGGTGATGAATCAATGAAGCACCCGATTCAACTTTCTAGTGATTTACACTGAGGGTAGATTTTTCACTGCTTAAACACGGAGTTCAGTGTTTTTGGGTGCAGCGCTTCAGTGACAAAACATTTTTGAAAATGGTTGAATATTTCAGTGGAGAGTGTGGCAAAATGACTCCTTTTGGGTGACGATTTGGGAGGCTTTTGAGCAACCATGTTGAAGTGTTCTACTCCATAAGTGGTTTTCAGTGATGATCAGAAGAAGAAAATCATTGGGGGTAGTCAGCATGGCTTCACCAAGAGCAAGTGTGCTTGACCAACTGCATCACTTCGTAGGATGGAATGACTGGGCTGGTAGATGAGGGGAGAGCAGTGAATATTACACAGAATCACAGGATGGTTGGGGTTGAAGGGACCTCTGGAGATCATCCAGTCCAACCCACCTGCTAACGCAGGGTCACCAGAGCAGATCACACAGGAAGGTGTCCAGGTGGGTTTGAATGTCTCAGAGAAGGAGACTCCACAACCTCTCTGGGCAGCCTGGGCCAGGCTCTGGCACCTCAAAGGAAAGAAGTTTCTCCTCATGTTCAGATGGACCCTCCTGTGCTTCAGTCTGTGCCCGTTGCCCCTCATCCTGTCACTGGGCACCACTGAACAGAGTCTGGTCCATCCTCTGACACCCACTCTGGAGATATTTATAACCATTGATGAGATCCCCTCTCAGCTTCTCTTCTCCAGCTCAACAGCCCCAGCTCTCTGTCTCTCCTCATCTGAAAGATGCTCCAGACCCCTCAGCATCTTTGTATCCCAGCACTGGACTCCCTCCAGTAATTCCTTGTCCTTCTTAAACTGGGGAGCCCGGAACTGGGCACTGAACTCCAGATGTGGCCTCACCAGGGCAGAACAGAGGGGGAGGAACAACCTCCCTGACCTGCTGGTCACACTTTTCCTAATGCACCCCAGGGACCATTGGCCTTTTTGACTACAAGGGCACATTGGTGACTCGTGGTCACCCTGTTGTTGACCAGAACTCCCAGGTCCTTATCTGCAGAGCTGCTTTCCAGCAGGTCCACCTGCTGCCTGCCTTTCAGTAAGGGCTTTGACACTGTCTTATGTAAGATCCTAATAGAGAAGTGGTTGATGTACAGGCTGGATGAGCATCCA